>NC_071991.2:110540833-110862222 GCF_028885655.2 Pongo abelii
TCTCCATTTATTAAGGACTTTAAATTTCCTCCATCATGTTTTGCAGTTTTCGTTATAGAGATCTTACAACTCTTTTTTGTTGGATTTGTTTTTAGGTATTTGATGTTTATGCATACTCTTATAAATGGTATTGCTTTAAAATTTCATTTTATATTTGTTTATTGCTGGTATAGCATGCCCCGCATGAAGACAGTTTAATCAACAATAGACCACATTATAAGGCAGTAGTTCCATAAGCATACAATGGCGGTGGCTCATACCTATAATCTCAGTGCTTTGGAAGGCCAAGGTGGGAGGATTCCTTGAGGCCAGGAGTTTGAAACCAGCCTGGGCAATATAGCAAGACCCTGTCTCTGCATAATAATAATAATAAATAAAGATTATAATAAAGCTGAAAAAATCCTATTGTCTAGTAATGTCACAGCAGTCATAACATCATAGTGCAATGCATTACTAATGTATTTGTGGTGATACTGATGTAAACAAACCTACTATGCTGCCAGCCATATAAAAGTATTATGTACAGTATATAATACTGATGATGATAATAAACAACTATGTCACTGGTTTATATATTTATTATATTATAGTTGTTATTGTTATTTTAGAATGTACCTTTTCTATTTTTTTTTTAAAGCTAACTGTAAAACAGCCTCAGGCAAGTCCTTCAGAAGGTATTTCAGACGGCATTATTGTCATAGGAGATGACAGCTCCTTTCATGTTATTGCCCCTGAAGACATTCCAGTGGAATAAGATGTGGAAGCAGAGGACAGTGATATTGATGATCCTGACTCTGTGCATCTTAGTTTGTAACAAAAAAGTTTTAAAAGTTTTTTTAAAATTAAAAGTTTTAAAATTAGAAAAAGCTTATCTGATAAGAATGTAAAGACAGAAAATATTTTTGTGCAGTTGTACAATGTGTTTGTGTTTTAAGCTATATGTTACTATGAAAGAGTCAAACAGTTTTTAAAAATGATTTAAAAGCTTATAAAGTAAAAAGTTGTAGTAAGCTAAGGTTAATTTATTATTGAAGAAACAACAAATTTTAATAAATGTAATGCAGCCTAAGTATACAGTGTTTATAAAGTCTTCAGCAGTGTACAGCAATGTCCTGAGCCTTCACATTCACTCACCACTCACTCAGTGACCCACCTAGAGCAATTTCCAGCCCTGCAAGCTCCATTCATGGTAAGTGCTCTATACAGGAGACCATTTTTATCTTTTATACCATATTTTTACTGTGTTCTTTCTATGCTTAGATATACAAATACTTATCATTTTGTTATAATTGCCTATAGTATTCAGTATAGTAGTTTGCTATACAGTAGTTTGCTATACAGGTTACCCTAGGAGCAAAATGTTATTCCATATAGTCTGGGTGTGTAGTAAATAGGCTATACTATCTAGGTTTATGTAAGTATACTCCATGATGTTTGCACAATGATGAAATTGCCTAATGGAATATTTCATAGAACATATCCCAGTTGATTGATAAGTGATGCATAACTGTATAGAGAATAAAACAGTTGACAATAAATGGTAATTGTCATGTTTCCAGTTTCAGGGGAAAACTTTCAATATTTCAGCATCAAGTACATTACATATATTGAAATTAGGTATGTTTGTACATCAAAAGACACCCTTAAAGAGGGAAAGAGCAGTCACACAATGGAAGATATTTTAAATAAATATCTATAGCAAAGGACTTGTATTCAAAATATATAAAGAACTCCTACAAGTTCATAAAAATCAGACAACTTAATTTAAAATAGGCAAATATTTGAGCAAATACTTCACAAAAGAGAGTATCTAAGAAGCCAAAAAACATGTGAGAAAATGAGTACATTTATAAGTCATCAAGGAAATAGAAATTAAAACCACAATGTAATACCACTACATAAAAACTAGAAAGGCTAAAATGAAAATTACTGACAACATCACATATTGTTGAGTATGTGGAGTAGGTAGAAATCTCACGCGCAGCTGATGGGAGTATAAATGGTAAAACTACTTTAGAAAACTATTTGACAGCATCTATTAAAACTCAACACACACGTATTCTCTGTCCCAACAATAATATACTCAACAGAAATACTTAACTATTATTATTAAAATACATGCACAAGAGTGTTCATCAAAAACTGAAAAATGGCTCAAATGTCTATCAAGAGTAGAAATGAATGAATAAATATATAACTATTATATATTATAATACACTATAAAACAGAAGAAGAAGTTATTGCTAGAGGAATAGCTTTGAACTTGGTGAAATACACGCTGTAGGCTTCTATTTACATGCAATTCAAAAAAATAGACAAAAGTAATCAATGCCATTAGAAGTCAAGGTGGAGAATGGTACTAGGAAGAGGCACAAGGAGGCTTCTGGAGTGCTAGTAATATTAAATATTGTGATCTGGAAGCTGGTTACATAAGTGTGTTTCGAAGTTCACTGAGCTGTACATTTGTAATTTATGCACTTTCCTGCATGTATGTTATACTTCAATAAAACAACAGCAAAAACAAGTTAAAAACCTTAGAGGCCGAGTAAAGCTATTTGATTAAAAATGACTAAAAGCTACCATAAATGTCAAGTGTGCCTCAGAGAAAAAGTAATGTGTATCTGAAAGTGTCTAAACTTTATGGGTTGAAAAGGTTAGATCTTTATCAAAGATTCCAGTGGAAAGAATTTGAAAGACACCCTCTGCTGTTTACACCCCAGGATGGACAGCATATATGCCCATGGCGACAAGCCACTAGCAGGAGACAGGATAATCTATATTCTCAAGCTATTAGTCATCTCCAGAATCCATATTAATCCCCTCCCCCAGAACACTTTAGCAGGACAGTTCCAGGTTGAGTTCCGCAATTTCAATTGCTACATGCATGCTTTTCATAATGTATAGTCAATTGTTGGGGCCTACTTAGGAAGTAAAGCTCTTTTTCAGCCACAAACATGTAGCCAGATGAAATCATCATTGGCTGGTGAACTTGATTGCTTTATTATTTGTATTTCTTTTCAAATGAGGAAGATAAAGCCTCCCCAGAGAAAAGATACCCAGATTTCTGAGTTCAGTGTCAGTGTGATTACAGGATTTTCACTTTCTCAGACCGATAGTGCAGTGACCAACATGATATGAAAATAAAGGCAAACATGTAGCAATTCTAAAAACTAAGAAAGCTCCATGAAGCTATCAGAAACACCCGGGAATTTCTGACAGAAAATGACAGACAGGCTCAAACTAGAGGCCATGGTTGAAAGGTTAACTCACCACCATACTAAGAGAAATACGCAGCTTTCCATTATAGCGACAGTAACACAGCAGAACATTTTTAAAAATCTCATTAAATCAGCAACAATATATATAAAATGAAGAGCAAAATTTTGCAATAAGAGTGGAGAACCAAGGAGTTATGTGATTATTACAAACATGATAATTCTCCTGAAATAACTTAGAGAAGAAAGCAACTCAAAACAGACCCATTGGGATTCTTTTATTTTTGTAATTTGATATAATTAATTTAAGTATTAATTGGAAAAATAATTTAGAATTTTTTTCTCTCTAAATTAAAGCAATATTATGTTCAGTGACATGCTCAGATCTTAATTTTATGATAAATGATGTTTGACGTAATAATCAAGATTTTTTGAAAACATTTTCTTCACTCCCAGAGAGTCATTTCAAGCCTCCTTTCAGTCAATATTTCTACCCTCCACCTTCCCCATCTCTCTATTCCCCACAATAGCCAAATATTATGCTGAATTTTTTTTCACTACAAATTACTTGTGTTCATTTTTGAACTTTTGATAATCATATTTAATCTTTTGTATTGGGCTTCTTTTATTTGAAATAAAGCTTCTTTTTTTACATTTTCTGTGTTGTTATATGTATCTGTAGTTTAGTTTTTTAAAATTGCTCTGCATATTACATTGTATTAATATACAATTCCATTTTCATTTATTCTTCTGATGTTTATTAATTGTTTTGTTGATGGTTAATTGGATTGTTTCCAGTTTTCAAGGATGTTTGTACAGTAAACAATCTTGGAAAATAGAGATAAGATAGTGTCTCTCTGGAACAAAGCTTACTCTCCATTATAAACAACTTTTATCCCTTAGGCTCAGGGTTTCTTTCCTGTAATATACCAAATTGTCTGTGCAGGCTTTCATATGAGCCCATCAGCCTTATTCTGAGCAGCTTGGGGACAAAGGAAATTGACAAAAATTTGTTGACTATTGAGGAGTCTTCTGCTTTCTGCCAAAATACAATGAAATGTGGCCAGTTAACTTGTTAGCAAGAAAATAGAATAAATTACCAGACATTTTGCAATTCTTGACAGTGCCTATGATTGGAGGGATATTGGTGTGTAATTTTCTTTTTGATAATTCCCTTCCAGGTTTTGATAAGAGGGTTATATTCAGTTCGTAAGACAAGTTAGGAATTTTACCCTCCTTTTCAATTTTCTGAAAGTATTTAGGTAAAATTAAAATGAGCTCTTCTTTAAAAGTTTGATGAAACTCATTTGAGAAAACAACTGGGTCTAGAGTTCTTTTCATGAAAAGATTTAACATTTCAAATTCTACTCTTGTAATAGATAAAGATACAGTCAGGTTTTTAAGCTTTTTCTTGTGTCACTTTTGGTCATTTGTGTTTTCCTAATAAATTTGTTCATTTTATCAAACGTGTCAAATTTATTACCAAAGTCTTTTTAATATTTCCAAATTATTCTTTTACATTCATAGCATTTGTGAATGAGATGTTGGTGAGTGCTTTACTCTCTTTAAATTATTGTTTTGATAACTTACATTTAATTTTTATTTTTTGATTGGTCTTGCTAGGAGTTTGTCAATTTTATTAGTCTTTTCAAAGAACTAACTTTGGCTTAATTTTTTCATTTTTTTCTATTGTATTGATTCATACTCTTATCTTTATCATTTCTTCCTATTATTTTGGGCTGAATTTTCTCTTCTTTTAAATCTTCATATATCATTGAGTATGTCTTTTTCCCTTTTTAATTTAGGTATCTAAGGTTATGAATTTCCAACTCTAGCATGCCAGTACTTCACTTTTTGTTTTGATATGTCCTACTTTATTATTATTTGATTCCATGTTCTTCATTTCTTTTCATATGACCCAGATTCTATATAACACCATTTTCCATTAACCTGAGGAACATATTTTAACATTTCTTATAGTACATTCTTCTGGTGATGAATTTTCACAGCCTTTTAAACCTAAATATATCAATACTTCATTCTCATTTTTAAAGGATGTTTTTACTGTACAAATTGTCTGGCTGCCATTGTACCTGATAAGAAGTCAGCATCTATCTTTATTTTTGTTCCCTGTATGTAGTAGGTCTTTTTTATCTCTGGCTGCTTTTTAATTTTTTTTTTAATCTCTAGTTTTCAGCAATTTGACTAGGTTATATCTAAACATGATTTTATTTGTATTTATTCTACTTGGGGTTTGCTGAGCATCTTGGGTGTTTGTCACCAAATACTGGAAATTTCCAGCTATTTTTTAAATTTCGCTATTTTATTTTCTCTTCTTTCTCTTCATCTGTGACTTGAATCGCATTTTTTAGTCTGATTGATATCATCACATTTTTTACTAAGGCTCTGTTTCTTTTCCCAATCTTCTTTCCTTCTCTCTGTTCTTCAGTTTGGATATTTTATATTTACTTGTCTTAAATTTCATTGATCCTTTCTTCTTTCATGTAAAAACTCCTGTTAAAATAACCCAGTGAGTTCTCAGATATTGGACTATTTTTTCTTGAATTTTTCATAGTTTATTTATTTATTTATTTTAGTATTATTATTATTTTTTGAGACAGAGTCTTGCTCTGTCACCCAGGTTAGAGTGCAGTGGCCGGATCTCGGCTCACTGCAATCTCCGCCTTCTGGGTTCACGCCATTCTCCTGCCTCAGCCTCCCGAGTAGCTGGTACTACAGGCACCTGCCACCACGCCCGGCTAATTGTTTGTATTTTTTAGTAGAGACCAGGTTTCACCGTGCTAGCCAGGATGGTCTAGATCTCCTGACCTCATGATCTGCCCGCCTCGGCCTCCAAAGTGCTGGGATTACAGGCGTGAGCCATCATGCCCGGACTTTTTATTTATTTACTATAAATTTAAGTGGGTACAAGTGCAGTTTTGTTACATGGATATATTGTGTAGTGGTGAAGGCTGGGCTTTTAGTATAATAATCACCCAAATAGTGTGCATTAACCCATCAAGTAATTTATCATCCTTCACTCCTCTACCATCCTCTCACTTTTCCAAGTCTCCAGTGACTATTATTCCACAATCCATGTCCATGTGTACACATTATTTACCTTCCACTTATAAGTGACAACATGTGCCAGTTGACTTTCTGATTCTGAGTTGTTTCACTTAAGATAATGGCTTCCAGTTCTATCTACATTGCTGCAAAACACGTGATTTTATTATTTTTTATGGCTAAACAGTATTCAGTTTTTCCTACATTTTCTTTATTGAGTTATACATTGATGGACACTTAGGTTGATTCTGTATCTTGGCTATTGTGACTAGTGCTGCTATAAGCCTACAAGTGCAGGTGTCTTTTTGGTATAATATTTTCTTTTCCTTTGGGTAGATATCCAGTAGTGGAATTGCTGAGTTGATTGGTAGTTCTATTTTTAGTTCTTTGAAAAATATCCATATTGTTTTCCATAGAGGTTGTACTAATTTACATTTCTGCCAAATGTGTGTAAGTGTTCCCTTTTCTCCATGTCCTCTCCAACATCTATTATTTTTGTCTGTCTAATAATAGCTATCTGACTTGTATATCTCATTGATGATTAGTGATGTTGAACATTTTTTCACATGCTTGTTGGCCATCTATATGTCTTCTTTTGAAAAATGTTGATTTATGTCCTTTACATACTTTTTTAAAATTTCCATGACTTTTTGGGGAACAGGTGGCATTTGATTACATGAATAAGTTATTTAGTGGCGATTTGTGAGATTTTGCTGCACCCATCACCTGAGCAGTATATGTTGAACCCAATATGTAGTCTTTTATCCCTCAATGCCCTCCCACCCTTTCCCCTGAGTCGCCAAAGTCCATTGTATCATTCTTATGCCTTTGCATTCTCATAGCTTAGCTACCACTGCCATCCACAAATTCAATGCAATTCCCATAAAAATACCACCATCATTTTTCACAGAACTAGAAAAGACAATCCTAAAATTTATATGGAACCAAAAAAGAGCCCACATAGCCAAAGGAAGACTAAGCAAAAATAACAAATCTAGAGGCATCACATTACCTGATTTCAAAGTATACTATTAAAGCCATAGTCACCAAAACAGCATGGTATTGGTATAAAAATAGGCACGTAGACCAACGGAACAGAATAGATCATCCAGAAATAAACCCAAATACTTACAGCCAACTGATCTTTTCACACTTTTTAATAGGGTTATTTGCTTATTTACTGTTGTTGCTGAGATTTTTGAGTTCCTTGTAAATTCTAGATATAAGTCCCCTGTTGATTCATAGTTTGCAAATATTTTCTTCCATTCTGCAGGTTATCTGTTTACTCTGTTATTTATTTTGCTGTAGAAGCGTTTAAGTCCCATTTGTCTATTTCTGTTTTTGTTGCTTGTGTTTTTAGATCTCACCTAGACCAATGTACAGAAGAGTGTTCCCTAGGTTTTCTTCTAGAATTTTTATAATTTCAGGTCTTACATTTAAGTCTTTGATCCACCTTGAATTGATTTCTGTATATGTTGACAGATGGGGTCCAGTTTCATTCTTCTGCCGATAGCAATCTAATTTTCCCAGGACCCCTTATTGAAAATGATGTACTTTCCCCAGTGTATGTTTTTGTTGACTGTCAAAGATCAGTTGACTGTAGGTATGTGTGACTTTATTTCCGGGTTCTCTATTCTATTCCACTAATCTATGTATCTATTTTTATGCCAGTACCAAGCTATTTTGATTACTATCTCCTTGTAGTATAATTTGATGTCAGGCAAGGTAATACCTCCAGTTTTATTCTTTCTGGTTAAAATTCTTTTAGCTATTTGGGCTCTTTTTATTTGGTTTTATATAGATTTTTATTTTTTTCTAATTATCAGGAAAATGATGTTGACTTTTTATAGGGATTGCATTGAATCTGTATATTGCTTTAGGGAGTATGATACTAATTCTTCCAATACATAAGCATAAGATTTTTTTTATTTGTTTGTGTCATCTACATTTTTTCATCAGTGTTTTTCAGTTTTCCTTATAGAGATTTTTTTGCCCCTTGGTTAACTATATTCCAAGGGTTTTTTAAAATATAATTATTATAAATGGAATTGCCTTCTTAATTTGGGTTTCAGCTTGTTATTTGGTATATAGAAATGCTACTTTTTTTTTTTTTTTTTTTTTTAAGATGGAGTCTTGCTCTGTCACCCAAACTGGAATGCAGTGGCATGATCTCAGCTCACTGCAGACTCTGCCTCCCGGGTACAAGAGATTCTCCTGCCTCAGCCTCTCAGGTAGCTGGGATTACAGGTGTGCGTGACCAGGCCCTGGTAATTTTTGGATTTTTAGTAGAAATAGGGTTTTGCCATGTTGGCCAGACTGGACTCAAACTCCTGACCTCCAGTGATCCACCCACCTTGGCCTTCCAAAGTTCTGGGATTATAGGCGTGAGCCACCACTCCCAGCCAAAATGCTACTAATTTTTGTATGTTGATTTTGTATCTGAAACTTTACTGAATTCATGTATCAAATCTAAGGTTGTTGGAGGAGTCTCTAGGGTTTTCAGGGCTTAAGATCATATAATCAGTAAACAGAGATCATTTGATTTCTTCTTTTCCTATTTGAATGTCTTTTATTTATTTCTCTTGCCTCATTGCTCTGGCTAAGGCTTCCAGTACTATGTTGAATATAAATGTAGTGACAGTGGACATTCTTGTCTTGTTTCAGTTCTTAGGAGAATTGCTTTCAACTTTCCCCATTAAGCATGATGTTGGCAGTGGGTCTGTCATATATGGTTCTTATTATTTTGATGTATGTTCCTTCTATGACTAGTTTGTTGAAGGTTTTTGATATGCAGCGATGCTGAATTTTACTGAATGCTCTTTCTGCATCTATTGAATGATCATACAGTTTTTGTTTTTAATTCTGCTTGTGTGATGAATCACATTTATTGATTGAACCATCCTTGCATCCCTAGAATAAAATCTGCTTGATCCTGAAGAATTATCTTTTTGATGTGCTGTTGGATTTGGTTTGCCAGTATTTTGTTAAGGATTTTTGCATCTATGATCATCCAGGGATATTGGTCTGTAGTTTTCTTTTTTCATCATGTCCTCGTCTGACTTTGGTATCAGGATGATACTGTCTTCATAGAATGAGTTAGGGAGGATTCCCTCCTCCTCGATTTTTTGGAACAGTTCCAGTTAGTATTGATACTAGCTCTTTTTTTTTTTTTTTTTTTTTGAGATAGAGTCTCGCTTTGTCACCAAGGCTGGAGTGCAGTGGCCTAATCTTGGCTCACTACAACCTCCACCTCTCGGGTTCAAGTGATTCTCCTGTCTCAGCATCTAAGAAGCTGGCATTACAGGTGCACGCCACCACACCTGGTTAATTTTTTGTATTTTAGTAGAGATGGGGTTTCACCATGTTGCCCAGGCTAGTTCCGAACTCCTGAGCCCAGGCAATCCACCTGCCTCAGCCTCCCAAAGTGCTAGGATTACAGGTGTGAGCCACCAAGCCCAGCCTGGTACGAGTTCTTCTTTGTATGTTTGGTAGCATGCAGCTGTGAATCCATCTGGTCCTGATCTTTTTTCTGGGGGGAGATATTTTATTACTGACTCAATCTCACTACTCATTATTGGTCTGTTCAAAATTTCTGTTTCTTCCTGGTTCAATCTTGAGAGGTTTTATGTGTCCAGGAATTTATCCATTTTCTCTAGATTTTCTAGTTTATGAGCACAGAGATGTTTATAGTAGCCTCTGATCTTTTGTATTTCTGTGGTATCCCTTGTAATATTTCCATTTAAATTTCTGATTATATTTATTTGGATCTTCTCTCTTGTTGATTAATCGAGCTGGCAGTTTTTCAATTTTGTTTATCTTTTCAAAGATAAATAAACCAACTTTTTCATTTTATTGGTCCTTTGTTTCATTGTGGTCTCAATTTCATTTAGCTCTGTTCTGATCTTTGTTATTGTTTTTCTTCTGCTAGTTTTGTGTTTGTTTTTTCTTTTCCTAGTTCTTTGAGGTGTGACAGTATGTTCACTTTTTCGATGAAGGTATTTAATACTATAAACTTCCCCATTAGCACTGGTTTTGCTGTATCCCAGAGGTTTCGGTATGTTGTATCTGCATTTCTATTCATTCCAAATATTTTAAAATATCCACCTTAATTTCATTATTGACCCAAAGATTGTTCAGGAGCATGCTGTTTAATTTCCAAGTATTTTTATAATTTCAAGAACTCCTCTTGGTATTGATTTCTAGTTTTATTCCACTGTGGTCTGAGAAGATACTTGATTTCAATATTTTAAAATTTATAGAAGCTAACTTTGTGGCTATGTATCTTGGAGAATGTTCCATGTGCCGATGAGAAAAATGTATATTCTGAACTTGTTGGATAGAATGTTCATGAATGTCTGTTAGGCCCATTTGGTCTAAACTCCAATTTAAGTCCAGTGTTTCTTTGTTGATGTTCTATCTCAATAACCTGTCTACTGCTGTCATAGAAGTGTCAAAGTCCCCCACTATTATTATGTTGGTACCTATGTGTTTCTTTAAGTCTAGCTATACTTGTTTCATGAATTTGGGTGCTCTAGTGCTAGTTACATATATATTTAGAATACTTATATCCTTGTTAAATTTGATCCATTTATCATTACATAATAACATTATTTGTGGTTTTTTTAACTTTTTTATTAATTAAAGTCTGTTTTTTTAATATAAATATGGCTACTCCTGCTTGCTCTCAGTTTCTATTTGTTTGTAGTATCTTTTTGCACGCCTATGCTTCAATCCATAAGTGTTTTTCCAGTAAAGTGTTTTTTTGTTTTTTCTTTTTGTAAGCAGCATATAGTTGGTTTGTTTTTTTTTATCCATTCTGCAAATCTATAGCTTTTAAATAGAGCATTGAATCCATATATGTTCAAGGTTAGTATGCATACATGAGATTCTGTTCCTATTGTAATGTTAATTGTTATCTAGTTGTTTTTGTGGGTTCTTTGTTTCTTATTTTTCCTTTCTGTCTGTCTTTGTGATTTAATGGAGTTTGGCTGTGTTTCCATTTGATTGTTTCTCTTCCTTCTTTCTATAATTATTTTATAAGACCTGTGAGTTTTATACTTTTGTGTTTTTATGATAGTAAGTATTGACATTTCATTTTTATGTTTAAAACTCCTTTGAGCATTTCTCATAGGACAGGTCTAAAAGTGAAAAATTCCCCCAGCATTTGTTTGTCTGAGAAAGATATTGTTTCTCCTTCATTTATAAAGCTTATTTTGGCAGGATATACATTTTGTGGTTGACACTTCTTTCTTTAAGAAGCCTGATAATAGGTTCCAAATCTCTCCTGAATGTTAAGGTTTCTGCTAAGAAGTCTACTCTTAGTCTGATGGGGTTTCTGTTATAGGTGACTAGACACTTTTGCTGATTTTAGGATTTTTTTTCTTTCACATTGACTTTAGACCATCTAATGACTATATGTTGTGGTTAAGTACATTTTACAATGTATTTTCCTGCTGTTTGCTAGGCCTCTTGTACTCTATGTCTAAATCTCTTGCAAGACTCGGGAAGTTTTCATCAATTAATTCCTCAAATAGCTTTTCCAAACTTTTTGTTTTTTCTTCTCCTTTGGTAATACAAATGATTCATACGTTTCAGTGCTTTGTGTAGTCCCATACTTCCTGAAGATTTTATTAATTCTTTTTTATTCTTTTTTCTTTATTTTTGTCTGACCAAATTAGTTCAAAAGATGTGTATTCAAGTTTTGAGATTCTCTTCATCTCGATATAGTCTATTGTTAACATTTTCATTTGACCTGACAATTTTTCACACTTCCAGAATTGTTATGCTGATTCATTTGGATAAAACTTTTTCCCTTACATATTTTGTAATTTCTTCAATGAATTTTTCATTTCCAAAAGTTTTTCTTTGGCTTTTTAAAAAGATATCTATGCCCTTGGTAAGTTTCTCATTCATATCCTGAAATGATTTTCTGATTTCTTTGAATTGGTTTTCAAATTTTTCTTGGATCTCATTGAGCATCTTTAAAATCAATATTTTAAATTATTTTTCTGGCATTTCAAAAATTTTGTTTTGGCTAGGATTCATTGCTAGAAATTTAATGAGATATTTTGGGGTGTCATAACACTCTACTTTTTTACACTTCTAGGATTGTTATGATGATATCTTCTCATCTGGAGGAACTGTCACTTCTTATTTTTGAATTTACCTTCATTTGGATGGAACTTTTATTTTCCTTGAGGATATGACTATAATGTATATTGAGTAGGGCCAATATTCTTGCATGGGAGTTCCTTGCATGGGAAGGGAATGGTGGGCCAAGCTCCTAATCCAGGTGAGCAAGTGTAAGACCTGCCTCCTTCTCACTCCTTATAACTGGCAGGACTCATTACCGCCCATCCTAACCAATGGAGTGAGCTGGAACACTCAGTAAAGTCACACACACACTGGGTTTAGATTGCAAAGCCATCTCTGCCCACAAATCTTGCAGCCTAGACAAAACTGTAGCTCCAGCAAATCTGCTCTGCTGCTGTAAATAGATAGCCCAACTCCAGCATTTAAGGCTAGAGCATATTTTATACTTGCCATTCAGTTCTGCCTGTGCTGGCCCTTCTCCAGACCTGGCACTCCAATCTTTAGCCCAAGATACTCTAATGCCCTTGGCAGTAGCTTCTTCTAGGCTTGCTGAATCCTGTACAGCTTAGTCTAAGTCACAATTGATAATGGTGTCCTCCTATTGGTCCTGGGTCTGGGAAAATGCCTGGGGTACATCCTGGTGCCTATCCTTTTAGAGTTTCCCAGCCTCTTGCCAGGTTAGCTCTAGCCTTTGGAAGGGACAAGATGCTCTCCCATGGAATGGGGTTGCACAGTTTTCCAGTGGAAAGGTGGACCACAGTGGGACACTCAATTCCCCTCTCATTTTGGGCCTTCACTCACAGACCTCAGTTAGACCATGCCACAGAAGTTGCCTATCCACCTTCTCTTCCCTCTGGTATCTGAAGTATCCTTTACTTTTCTGGTGAATTCCCATGTTCCTTCTTGGATAAAAGATCACGGTGCAAATCTCTACATATTATTTTGCTTCTTTCAAGTGGGTAAGGCATGCTGGAAAAGCCTCTAATCTGCCATCTTGAAAAGAATATATCTATATATGGTTATTTTTATATATGTTCAAAATACCTTCTGAAAGTCCCTGTCTATTCATGTATTATGTTCATTCATATCTTTATATTCTTAAGAATATTTATAGTAGCAACTTTGAAGTTTCTGTTTGATGATTTTAACATCTGGATCATCTCAAGGTTTCTTTCCATTATTTTTTATATAAACTATTTTTTATTTCTTTGCTTCTTTGCATTATTTTAGACTGTATGTATTTTAGATTTTAAACGTTACACTTTTAGAGTTTAGATTGCATGATTTTTATGTATGTATTTTATGTATGTATTTTGGACTTTAGGTTTTATATTTTATGACACTGCAGGAACTCCTGATTATGTTCTTTTTTTAAAGGATACTGAGCTTTGCTCCACTAGGCAGTTAATTTACTAGACTTTCTTTGATCTGTCAGTCTTAGATTTATGTTTTATTTAAGCAGGTTTATTTCTGTTTTGTCTTTAATCTTAGAGTTGGGTCCTATTTATTGTACTTGAACTTTATCCCTGTTTGTTATCATTTCTGGAGTCATAGTTATTGCTGGAGGGGTTCAATGGGATCTCTTCACTCTGACTCAGCCCAACTCCAATGTATCCTGGTACTGGAAAACTGCTAGTGTTTTTCTCTTTTCATTTCTCAGCCTTGTAACAACTTATTTCTATTAGGCCTTTTGCCATTTCTCTGCATGTATACAGCATAGAGATTAGTTAAAGACTCAGGAGTAATCTCCACGAATTCTGGGACCCACATCTGTGTTTCTTCCTCTTTTCTGATCCTCTGTCCTGAAAATTCCACCTCTCTTAAGAGCCTTGGACCCCAATATCTGCCTTAGCTCAGGTAAACTGCTTCTCTACTTTCGTTCCGTATCTATTAGCCAAGATAGGCAAAGTGTCTCCAGGAAGACAGCCTGAGTGATTATGGTGTTTACCTCTCCTAGTCTTTTTCTGTTCTCTCAAGTTCTGCACTGCCTATCATATAATGCCTGAAAACTGTTGCTTTATATATTTCATCAAGTTCATAGTTGTATAGAATGTTTATTCAAGGAATAAACTGAGTATCAGTTTTCCATCATTATTTGAAACATAAGTTAATCAGCAGATCTTTTAAGAAAAACAGAAGGATGAAGAAAAATACAAATTCATGACACAAAAACATAGTATTATAATTAAAGGCCAGACGTGGTGGCTCATACCTGTAATCCCAGCACTTTAGGAGGCTAAGGTGGGAGGATCACTTGAGGTCAGGAGTTCAAGACCAGCCTGGGAAAACAGTGAAACCCTGTCTCTACTAAAAATACAAAAAAAATTAGCTAGGCTTGGGGGCAGGCACCTGTAATCTCAGCTACTTGGGAGGCTGAGACAGGAAAATCACTTGAACCCGGGAAGCAGAGGTTGCAGTGAGCTGAGATCGCACCCCTGCACTCCAGCCAGGGTGACAGAATGAGATCCTATCTCAAAAAAAAAAAAAAAAAAAGATATATCATATTAAAATAAGAAATTAGTATATATCAGGGAGGAGCCAAGATGGCCGAATAGGAACAGCTCCGGTCTACAGCTCCCAGCGCGAGCGACGCAGAAGACTGGTGATTTCTGCATTTCCATCTGAGGTACCCTGTTCATCTCACTAGGGAGTGCCAGATAGTGGGCGCAGGTCAGTGGGTGAGTGCACCATGCGCCAGCCGAAGGAGGGGCGAGGCATTGCCTCACTCGGGAAGCGCAAGGGGTCAGGGAGTTCCCTTTCCAGGGGTGACAGACGGCACCTGGAAAATCGGGCCACTCCCACCCGAATACTGTGCTTTTCCGACGGGCTTAGGAAATGGTGCCCCAGGAGAGTATAGCCCGCACCTGGCTCAGAGGGTCCTATGCCCACGGAGTCTCGCTGATTGCTAGCACAGCAGTCTGAGATCAAACAGCAAGTCGGCAGCGAGGCTGGGGGAGGGGCGCCCGCCATTGCCCAGGCTCGCTTAGGTAAACAAAGCAGCTGGGAAGCTTGAACTGGGTGGAGCCCACCACAGCTCAAAGAGGCCTGCCTGCCTCTGTAGGCTCCACCTCTGGGGGCAGGGCACAGACAAACAAAAAGACAGCAGTAACCTCTGCAGACTTAAATGTCCCTGTCTGACAGCTTTGAGGAGAGCAGTGGCTCTCCCAGCACGCAACTGGAGATCTGAGAACGGGCTGACTGCCTCCTCAAGTGGGTCCCTGACCCCTGACCCCCGAGCAGCCTAACTGGGAGGCACCCCCCAGCAGGGGCAGACTGATACCTCACAAGGCCGGCCAGGTACTCCAACAGACCTGCAGCTGAGGGTCCTGTCTGTTAGAAGGAAAACTAACAGAAAGGACATCCACACCAAAAACCCATCTGTACATCACCATCATCAAAGACCAAAAGTAGATAAAACCACAAAGATGGGGAAAAAACAGAGCAGAAAAACTGGAAACTCTAAAAAGCAGAGTACCTCTCCTCCTCCAAAGGAATGCAGTTCCTCACCAGCAACGGAACAAAGCGGAACGGAGAATGACTTTGACGAGCTGAGAGAAGAAGGCTTCAGACGATCAAATTACTCCGAGCTACGGGAGGATATTCAAACCAAAGGCAAAGAAGTTGAAAACTTTGAAAAAAATTTAGAAGAATGTATAACTAGAATAACCAATACAGAGAAGTGCTTAAAGGAGCTGATGGAGCTGAAAACCAAGGCTCGAGAACTACGTGAAGAATGCAGAAGCCTCAGGAGCCGATGCGATCAAATGGAAGAAAGGGTATCAGCCCTGGAAGATGAAATGAATGAAATGAAGTGAGAAGGGAAGTTTAGAGAAAAAAGTATAAAAAGAAACGAGCAAAGCCTCCAAGAAATGTGGGACTATGTGAAAAGACCAAATCTACGTCTGATGGGTGTACCTGAAAGTGATGGGGAGAATGGAAACAAGTTGGAAAACACTCTGCAGGATATTATCCAGGAGAACTTCCCCAATCTAGCAAGGCAGGCCAACATTCAGATTCGGGAAATACAGAGAACACCACAAAGATACTCCTTGAGAAGAGCAACTCCAAGACACATAATTGTCAGATTCACCAAAGTTGAAATGAAGGAAAAAATGTTAAGGGCAGCCAGAGAGAAAGGTCGGGTTACCATCAAAGGGAAGCCCATCAGACTAACAGCGGATCTCTCGGCAGAAACCCTACAAGCCAGAAGAGAGTGGGGGCCAATATTCAACATTCTTAAAGAAAAGAATTTTCAACCCAGAATTTCATATCCTGCCAAACTAAGCTTCATAAGTGAAGGAGAAATAAAATACTTTACAGACAAGCAAATGCTGAGAGATTTTGTCACCACCAGGCCTGCCCTAAAAGAGCTCCTGAAGGAAGCGCTAAACATGGAAAGGCACAACCGGTACCAGCCACTGCAAAATCATACCAAAATGTAAAGACCATCGAGACTAGGAAGAGACTGCATCAACTAACGAGCAAAATAACCAGCTAACATCATAATGACAGGATCAGATTCACACATAACAATATTAACTTTAAATGTAAATGGACTAAATGCTCCAATTAAAAGACACAGACTGGGAAATTGGATAAAGACTCAAGACCCATTAGTGTGCTGCATTCAGGAAACCCATCTCATGTGCAGAGACACACATAGGCTCAAAATAAAAGGATGGAGGAAGATCTACCAAGCAAATGGAAAACAAAAAAAGGCAGGGGTTGCAATCCTAGTCTCTGATAAAACAGACTTTAAACCAACAAAGATCAAAAGAGACAAAGAAGGCCATTACATAATGATAAAGGGATTAATTCAACAAGAAGAGCTAACTATCCTAAATATATATGCACCCAATACAGGAGCACCCAGATTCATAAAGCAAGTCCTGAGTGACCTACAAAGAGACTTAGACTCCCACACATTAATAATGGGAGATTTTAACACCCCACTGTCAACATTAGACAGATCAACGAAACAGAAAATCAACAAGGATACCCAGGAATTGAACTCAGCTCTGCACCAAGCGGACCTAATAGACATCTACAGAACTCTCCACCCCAAATCAACAGAATATACATTTTTTTCAGCACCACACCACACCTATTCCAAAATTGACCATATACTTGGAAGTAAAGCTCTCCTTAATAAATGTAAAAGAATAGAAATTATAACAAACTATCTCTCAGATCACAGTGCAATCAAGCTAGAACTCAGGATTAAGAATCTCACTGAAAACCGCTCAACTACGTGGAAACTGAACAACGTGCTCCTGAATGACTACTGGGTACATAACGAAATGAAGGCAGAAATAAAGATGTTCTTTGAAACCAACGAGAACCAAGACACAACATACCAGAATCTCTGGGATGCATTCAAAGCAGTGTGTAGAGGGAAATTTAGAGCACTAAATGCCCACAAGAGAAAGCAGGAAAGATCCAAAATTGACACCGTAACATCACAATTAAAAGAACTAGAAAAGCAAGAGCAAACACATTCAAAAGCTAGCAGAAGGCAAGAAATAACTAAAATCAGAGCAGAACTGAAGGAAATAGAGACACAAAAAACCCTTCAAAAAATAAATGAATCCAGGAGCTGGTTTTTTGAAAGGATCAACGAAATTGATAGACCCCTAGCAAGATTAATAAAGAAAAAAAGAGAGAAGAATCAAATAGATGCAATAAAAAATGATAAAGGGGATATCACCACCAATCCCACAGAAATACAAACTACCATCAGAGAATATTACAAACACCTCTACGCAAATAAACTAGAAAATCTAGAAGAAATGGATAAATTCCTCAACACATACACCCTCCCAAGACTAAACCAGGAAGAAGTTGAATCTCTGAATAGACCAATAACAGGAGCTGAAATTGTGGCAATAATCAATAGCTTACCAACCAAAAAAAGTCCAGGACCAGATGGGTTCACAGCCGAATTCTACCAGAGGTACAAGGAGGAGCTGGTACCATTCCTTCTGAAACTATTCCAATCAATAGAAAAAGAGGGAATCCTCCCTAACTCATTTTATGAGGCCAGCATCATCCTGATACCAAAGCTTGGCAGAGACACAACAAAAAAAGAGAATTTTAGACCAATATCCTTGATGAACATTGATGCAAAAATCCTCAATAAAATACTGGCAAACAGAATCCAGCAGCACATCAAAAAGCTTATCCACCATGATCAAGTGGGCTTCATCCCTGGGATGCAAGGCTGGTTCAATATACGCAAATCAATAAATGTAATCCAGCATATAAACAGAACCAAAGTCAAAAACCACATGATTATCTCAATAGATGCAGAAAAGGCCTTTGACAAAATTCAACAACCCTTCATGCTAAAAACTCTCAATAAATTAGGTATTCATGGGTCGTATCTCAAAATAATAAGAGCTATTTATGACAAACCCACAACCAATATCATACTGAATGGGCAAAAACTGGAAGCATTCCCTTTGAAAACTGGCACAAGACAGGGATGCCCTCTCTCACCACTTCTATTCAACATAGTGTTGGAAGTTCTGGCCAGGGCAATTAGGCAGGAGAAGGAAATCAAGGGTATTCAATTAGGAAAAGAGGAAGTCAAATTGTCCCTGTTTGCAGATGACATGATAGTATATCTAGAAAACCCCATTGTCTCAGCCCAAAATCTCCTTAAGCTGATAAGCAACTTCATCAAAGTCTCAGGATTCAAAATCAATGTACAAAAATCACAAGCATTCTTATACATCAATAACAGACAAACAGAGAGCCAAATCATGAGTGAACTCCCATTCACAATTGCTTCAAAGAGAATAAAATACCTAGGAATCCAACTTACAAGGGATGTGAAGGACCTCTTCAAGGAGAACTACAAACCACTGCTCAAGGAAATAAAAGAGGATACAAACAAATGGAAGAACATTCCATGCTCATGGGTAGGAAGAATCAATATCATGAAAATGGCCATCCTTCCCAAGGTAATTTACAGATTCAATGCCATCCCCATCAAGTTACCAATGACTTTCTTCACAGAATTGGAAAAAACTACTTTAAAGTTCATATGGAACCAAAAAAGAGCCTGCATCGCCAAGTCAATCCTAAGCCAAAAGAACAAAGCTGGAGGCATCACGCTACCTGACTTCAAACTATACTACAAGGCTACAGTAACCAAAACAGCATGGTACTGGTACCAAAACAGAGATATAGATCAATGGAACAGAACAGAGCCGTCAGAAATAATGCCACATATCTACAACTATCTGATCTTTGACAAACCTGAGAAAAACAAGCAATGGGGAAAGGATTCCCTATTTAATAAATGGTGCTGGGAAAACTGGCTAGCCATATGTAGAAAGCTGAAACTGGATCCCTTCCTTACACCTTATACAAAAATCAATTCAAGATGGATTAAAGACTTAAATGTTAGACCTAAAACCATAAAAACCCTAGAAGAAAACCTAGGCATTACCATTCAGGACATAGGCATGGGCAAGGACTTCATGTCTAAAACACCAAAAGCAATGGCAACAAAAGCCAAAATTGACAAATGGGATCTAATTAAACTAAAGAGCTTCTGCACAGCAAAGGAAACTACCATCAGAGTGAACAGGCAGCCTACAAAATGGGAGAAAATTTTCGCAACCTACTCATCTGACAAAGGGCTAATATCCAGAATCTACAATGAACTCCAACAAATTTACAAGAAAAAAACAAACAACCCCATAAAAAAGTGGGTGAAGGACATGAACAGACACTTCTCAAAAGAAGACATTTATGCAGCCAAAAAACACATGAAAAAATGCTCACCATCACTGGCCATCAGAGAAATGCAAATCAAAACCACAATGAGATACCATCTCACACCAGTTAGAATGGCAATCATTAAAAAGTCAGGAAACAACAGGTGCTGGAGAGGATGTGGAGAAATAGGAACACTTTTACACTGTTGGTGGGACTGTAAACTAGTTCAACCCTTGTGGAAGTCAGTGTGGCGATTCCTCAGGGATCTAGAACTAGAAATTCCATTCGACCCAGCCATCCCATTACTGGGTATATACCCAAAGGACTATAAATCATGCTGCTATAAAGACACATGCACACGTATGTTTATTGCGGCATTATTCACAATAGCAAAGACTTGGAACCAACCCAAATGTCCAACAATGATAGACTGGATTAAGAAAATGTGGCACATATACACCATGGAATACTATGCAGCCATAAAAAATGATGAGTTCACGTCCTTTGTAGGGACATGGATGAAATTGGAAATCATCATTCTCAGTAAACTATCGCAAGAACAAAAAACCAAACACTGCATATTCTCACTCATAGGTGGGAATTGAACAATGAGAACACATGGACACAGGAAGGGGAACATCACACTTCGGGGACTGTTGTGGGGTGGGGGGAGGGGGGAGGGATAGCATTGAGAGATATACCTAATGCTAGATGACGAGTTGGTGGGTGCAGCGCACCAGCATGGCACATGTATACATATGTAACTTACCTGCACGTTGCGCACATGTACCATGAAGCCTAAAGTATAATAATAATAATAATAATAATAATAAAAAGAAAAAATAAATAAATAAATAAAATAATTTATAAAATCCTTAAAAAAAAAAAAAGAAATTAGTATATTTATATAGTCTTTCATAGGCTTTCAAAAACTAATTCAACAAATATATTTAGGTCTCTAGTGTAGCCCCTGTCTTGGAGTACTCACTAGCTTTATTTGTATCATTTTTATTTTATCACTTCTTTCAAGAGTGTTCTCAATGCCACTCTATCCATGGAAAAGTATCTGAGTCCTTGTATGCCTCAGAATATAAAGTTCTTTTTCTTCAATATTTAATGATAGTGTTCTACTATCTTATTGTCTCCAGTGATACTGTTGATCAAATTTGATGTCAGTCTGACATATTAGCTTACAAGTGATCTACTCTTTCTTTTCATATATTTTTATAATTTGATATTGTTTTTATTATCCTTAAATTGTCACTAAGATGGAAGGCTCCTGAATTTGTGTGGGGTTTGTTCTCACACTCTGGCTTGTAAGAGTCTTGTATACATAGGGGCTGCCACTTCTTGCAGATTCAGTCATCATAACGTCACCAATGCTATGTACCAACATGATTTTTAAAAAGTAAAGAAGAGAAAAATGGATCGAATTCCTTCTTTGTGGACTAGATTGTGATGAGGCTGGAGAGTTAATATACCTCTGAAGTAAGACAGTGAAGGTGTATTGCAGGCCTTGACAACAAAAAAGCCTCCTTCTGATGCCCTTTATATGCCAAAGAGCAAGTGTAGAGGGAAAAAGCCTTTTCCAGATCAATAGTTTCATACCAATTGTCAAGGGATGTATTGAGTTACTCAAGCAATAAAGCATATCTGGAATTGCAACTGCAATTTGAGTCACCACCACCTAAATGAATTGATGATAAATCCACTGTCGTTTCTCAAGAGTCGTCTATTTTCTGCACAAGCTAAGTAGATAGGCAGAATTGAATGTGGTAGGAAGCTGTTTAATACCAAATGTTGATGAGGATGTAGAGAGATGAGGAGATTTATTCATGTTTGGGAGTATGTAGTTGCACAACAATTTAGGAGACAAATTAGGCAGTACATAATAAAACTGCCCTCTGATCCAACTTCATAGTCCTATATATATGATTGTATATAGATATAATATCCCAGAGATATTTATAAATTTATAAATTCTGTCATATACATCTCAGAGATATTCTTTCCTAAATTCATAAATTCTATCATATTTATCTCTGAGATATTATCTCATAAATTTATGAAGGACAGAAGCAGTTCTGAAAATACAGTTTTTCAAGACTTTAGTACACAGACGCTATTTAAAAGTTAACACATGAGATCAGATAGAGATAGGAAAATGTCCTTGAATACAGTATGTTAACATTTTGATTTTTATTGTTACATCTGTATAAGTGGGCAGAAAGAAAAGGCTAAAAGAGCATACACAAGAATGTTAAAAATGGTACTCTCAAAAGAATTATTAGTAATTATAAATTCAAGTTTTTTCCTCCTTTTTTCACTCTGATCATATATTTTTAGACAACAGATAGTCATCATTCAAACAATCATAATTTAAATAGTATGTACAGCTCTAATAAAATCATCCTAATATGATGTGAAATCAGGAAAGCAGTACACAAACTGTATGTACAACATGTGTATGAAAAAGGGGCCTAAAGAAAATTTGCCAAATGTTAACAGTTTTTAATTTAGAAAGTTATCATCAAATATTTTATTTTCTACCTTATATTTCTCTTTATAACAAATATATTTTCTTTGTAACATAAAATAACTTAATCTGATGTATATCCATTCTTTAGATTGTAAACCTTTCCTTGGACACTTATTGGAACTTATTTAAAGTATATTTAAATATTAGAAAAACCTCCCCTTATTATCTATTGAACAAAGCCCAAATACCTTACCTTGGAATTCAAAACATTCTAGAGTCAGGTCTCAATATACTTTTAAAATCTCACATATTTTTCTTTTACCCAAAATGCTCTATATTCCTTCTATACCAGTATACTTGTCATTTTCCGAACATACTCTTTATTTCCTTATGTCAGTTTCTTAGCCCAGAATATCCTTCCTCTGCATCTCCACCTGTCAAAATTCTACCCATCTTCCAAGAAGTGTCTCATGTCATCTGCTCCACAAAGCTGTCTCTAATTTTAGATTATTCTCATTTTTCAGGTATTTTAAGGAATTTAAAAATATTTTTCAATGAAAGGATGGACTTTTCTAATAAAAAGTAAATAACAGTGACTTCAATGTTTATAGTATCACTTCAGTTTAGTAATTCTCTTAAAAAACAAAAGCAAATACAGTAACTGACAGTGGTATTCATTTTTCTTCCCTTTGGTAAAAATTTATCACTTTGTAGTACAGAGATTTTTATGCACATGTAGGAAACATTTTCAATTCACTAGGATATGTGTCTTATAAAAAGCAAAGAGAAAGAAATCCAGCTAAATGGCTATCCAGCTTCAGACATGGTTTTCTTCTGAAGTATAAATGGAACTATGGCTGCAGACCAGAAATCTTATCATAAATATGATGTACCATTTTTCTAAAAGTATATGCAGAGAAGATTTAGCATCATGTTTAACTATCAAAATTACTCATACTACTCTCACTATGTTTGGAATATAGTAACCACATACTATGGGAATTAAAGTACATGCCCATTCTTCATGTTAAAGACAGAAATATTATTTTTCCATTCTGTCCTGGAAATGAATAACTGTTATTGACAGGTCCCTCAGTTTTGGAGGCAGCCTGAAATCACTATCAGATCCCAGGTGTCCTTGGATCAAAAGATGAGTTCTGTGACCTTCCAAGATGACCTATAAAGGTTGTATGATTGTGATGTTTTAAGCACTTTCTCTAGTAAATAGAAGTCAAGGGGCTCGTGGTTTTCACAATTTTTCCAGAAATTATCTAGCCCAGTCCTACTGCCAGCCTTTTCCAGGCAGTTATAATGGAAGCATCTCCAAGGACAAGAGAAGGAATTATTCTTTCACCTTGAGTATTTTTACTGTCCAGTCACTTCATAATCTAATGATTTAGGATTAATGAACAATCACTAAATACATAACCATCAATAGAGAGTTTGTAGAGGGTTAATCACATTTTCAATTTTGTTTATATAAAATTTTAAGCCTTTTTTAATGCAAGGCAATAAACAAAGTAACATTTTGGGTTACTAACAGCATTACCTGCTGTAATATTCATAAATAATTAGATTTGTCATATTGATGTATCATGGTAGTTATAAATGATATAATGGATTTTCTAGACAGCATGAAGACACTCATCCTATTTTAATAATCAATTTTAACCATATATTTACTGATTTAAATTTTGAATCATACAATTCTACTAATATTGATATATTCATTTACAAGTTCTTAAAAATGCACATATTGTAACAGCTAAAATTTATTTTTTTAAAATATATTAAAATAGAAATTTATTATTTTTAAAATAATAAAACAAATGGCAACTAGAACAATCTATTACAAAGCATTTGACTAAAAAAATCAGTTGATTTTTAAAAAATGTTTAGAAAATTGCTGTTTTCATAATGGTATAATATTAAATCAGAATGAACACATACTCCATAGGACTATTTCACTGTAATGCTTTGTCTATATTAGGCATTGTTTTAAATTTAATGTTTTATTCATTTTCTAGGATGTAATAAGAATCCTTACTTGAGAGTTAAAGCAAACACTAAAACAACTCATACACGAAGGTTTGTGATTAACATTATCTTTCCATGAAAAATGAGAATTCTACAAATAGCGAGCCTTACTGATCTTAATAGGGATATAAACAGAGGACATACTATTAAATTCTAATCTATAGCTTGACCTTTTGTTCTAGTGGGGAAGGTTTATTTTCTAACTCCCATTAATTTTGTTTCTTGATTTTCTTTATATTTTTATCAACATAAATTTTTTGAATACATACAGAAAATTAGGGAGTGAGGAAGCAAACTCTCATTTCTATAAGTTTCTCCTTCATGTCCCTTCATTGAGTTATTAATTTATTGGTAACATCAATGACAACAACAAACCCAGGAATAGGGGATGAGACAATCATTTCACTTGAAAATTCAAATTGGTTTAGTTTGGCGTTTTGCTGTATCACCACTTACATGTAAAGATAAACCTAAAAACTTCCTAGAAATGTTGTGAAAGATTTGTTTACCAGAAAAACCCAATAACTTCATTTTAGTTTACTTTACATACAGATTTTCTGCAACTCAAGATTAAATAAATTGAGCAACCTCATATTCTTTAATTGCCTCCAATTTTTATTATTAAATAATGAGCCAGAAAATATTTGTTCTCAACTATGTTAAACTCAGTTTAGTTGAGTGTTGAAGACATTTTGCTTAAAAGTGCCTGGGGAAGCCTTACAAATTTAAATCATGCTTGGAATTAAAATCCTGAGTTAAATTCCTTGATCTTCATTGAACAACTATTTTGAGTCAGGTCATCTTGTAAGTATACATTTTACCTCAGAAAGAAATTGAGTCAAGTTTTCACATTCTCTGAAGCTTGGTTTATATTTTATTAAATTCTTAATACTCAGATTTGTAAGGATCTAATGCTTGACATGACCACATAAAGATCACCCTGACAACCATATTGATTTCTGGAGAGGTCTGGAAAAAATCAAATGCTACAAATATAGAAGCTTGAATCATTTCTCTGGGTATAAGCCTGTTTCAATGGACTAGTCTCAATAAATCAGACCTAGTAATACAAAGATTTAAAAAATCTTCAAGAAAAGATCCTCTACAACTTCAAGTAGTTGTTGATAATTAAATATGTTTTTTATGACTCAGTGCTCAATACCACTGAAGATTAATACTCTGCATTTGATCATTCATTCAATACATGCTAATTAAACATATTTTTATGTTATGCAAAGTGTGATGTTTGTGATGTCATTTGACTTTGTGATGTCAAATGACTTTGTGATGTCAAATGACTGAGTGTTCTTTGCCCTTGAGCTGCTTGCAGGTAGAGTCAGACATAGGCAAATTGCAATTATATATAACCACTGCAGTAGAGATGTAAGCAAGTATTATGGGACGATTGAATAAGGAGCAATGAGGAACACCTTTCAATAAATGTGATGAAGCAAAATTAAAACTGTACTTGGTCACTAGAATATGTTTGTTTCCAACAGGGACAGTCTTAATAATAGTAACTAGAATAGACAAAGTGTAATTGATACTCACTAAGTACCAAACATTGTTCTAGAGATATTGCAAGGAATATTAATCCCATAATTCCTACCCAATTTATATCACTGGGCTAAAGGAACATAGCTTCTGTACCTTCAGGTTTTAGTGCACGTAAGTGTCCTAAATCCACCACAGCAAACTCACAGGGACAGGACACTGCAGGACATATTAACTTTTTAAGGGAAACACTGTAATACCCAATATCTGTTGGACATCGTATGAAATACTAGCTTGAAGTATTTCACCATTTCTACATTCAAATGCACTAAACTACATAATTGACATCATCATATCCTTGAAAAGTTGAGCTTTCATCAGTTGCTGTTGCTGTAATAAAAAGCGAGTACTCTGCAAAAATCAATATGGATTGGGAAAAGATGGTGGATGGCCATGCCCAATATAACTGCATGGTTTGAAAAATTGTGCAGTACTCAATAGCTATACACCTCCTATTAGTAAGTAACTGTAGTTATTTAATTATAAAATAAATTTTTTAAAAAAATTTCTGTTTACTCTTTTCAAAATAATGATTTTATTAAGGCATAAAATATAATAGGCTGTTGGTTCTAATTAATGAAAGAAGATTAAATTATTTATTTAAATTGTCATTTTGTTTGGTTCTCAGCATTTGTTTTAAAAAATAACAGAAATTCTAAGGGTGCTGTGAACTAAAAGTTTGGGAACCCCCGATCCATAGGGATTCTGTTTAGAATATGCCCCTAAATGCCTATTTTGAAGTTTATGTAAACAAGAGCAATTTAAATAGGTAGATTTAATTAAATATATTTTACCTCCATTCCTTAACTTTTCTTAGGAATACAGTCAGTCCAGGGTTGCACTGAGTGGCCACAAGATACAAATTAGTGTAATAACTGCTTCCCTTTATTAAATAATAGGGATAGAATCTACAGTCAATCTGACTGTGTGTATATATGGCAGGGTTGCAAAATTACTCACACCCCACTCCTATAAATGATTGGGAGAAAGAAAATGAAAACAAAATACATGTAGTCCAACTTAGTTTACAATTAAGTCCAAATAATCATTTAAGTGGTCCCCTTAGTTTTTCACTGTATTTTATTCATATAATTGTAGAAGCTTCCACAAGCTTCTATTTCTTTGTACTCATTCATCTGGAAGCAGTATGGGGCTGCAGCAGTGGGTGAAGACAATCTCTATGGGATCCTCTGGTTTTTCTGGACAGTGAGGATATTCCTCATCTGCCTGTGCTCTGATTAAACTGCTTGTACTCGTACTGAACTTGTGGATCAGTGTACATATCTGATCTGGCCTTCCTTGTTCTGAGTTGGCTCTCATCATTACATTGCACCCACAGTGTCTCTGCCATGTCCTCCATCCTGCCCTTGACTTAGCAAGTCCCATGGTAGGCCTGCTGGTTCATACTGCAGCTGCTTTCAACTATTCCTTTAGAAAGATCAGAGGCCTTTTGTGCCCTCAACACAAGCAAAGAGGAGTGCAGGCAAACCAAACACCTGTCCTCTTTCTTCATATAAGCTGTGTATATTACTCCTTGTATCTTTTTTTCCATTTTTGCTGTCTTTTCTTAATACCTTTGGAACAAAAGATGACAACCTCGCCTTTACCTTATCCATGTGACAGCATCCATGTTACAGTCTGGCCTCTTGGGGAAGTATTAATGGAAACCAGGATGTGGGAGAGTAAGATAGGCTTAGAGATGAGACTTTAAATTTGGAGTCATCTTAAAAATATTTCACCAAAAACGTGTAACAAGGAATCATAACTCTAAAGAAAAACGTTTCAGTTCCAAGCCTTTGAATTTTAAATCATTGCAAAACTAGCAAGTTGGGAATGGTTATGTATCAAAAAGTTTGGACTAAAGTCTATCCCTCAATATAGTAGGGCACAGATGACTTCAAACACAATTTGAAGGACAGAAGCTTAATTTTCAAAGTAACAGTAATGATGATATATTCATATGCCACAACAGACATAAAGAATAAATTTTGGGGCTATGAATTCCTTCAGTGATTTTCAAAGTGTACCATGTAGAAAACTGCACACTTAACTTAAGCTGACCTATTTATTAGTTCATTTTTTTTTCAAAATATCAGATTGCATAAAAATGTGATTTCAGGATGAAGATTGGAGCTCCAGGAAAGTGAACATTGCATCTCATTGTCTGCCAACAAACTTGTACAAGGCAGGCAATGGAGTATGATAGAAATAACACCGGTTGCAGAATTAGACAGCTTTTAATACAAGTACCTGCATGCACTTGAATGAATTCATTTCTCTTTTGGAATGACATTTTCTCATTTGCATGAGCTAGTTCAACCAGATGATGTTTCTTCTTTAAACCCCTATATTCTAATAATGCTTTTTAAAAGAAAACCATATTTTAACCTTTTTTTCAAGAATATAATCTTCATGAGATCATTACAAGTAGCTCATCATTATTGAATAGTGTACCATTACTATATAAGTTAAATATATATATATATATATATATATATATATATATAACACTTCTATTAAACAAAGGGAAGACATCATCTGAATTCTATCCATCATGGTTACTGAGCATGATAAAGACCATTGAGCAATACAGTTCTTAGCATTTTATCAAACAAATTAAACTTTTGAAATTGAGAGGTCTTGGCATTATTGTTTTTAAGCCAGGCTGCAAAATAAATCTACCTTTGTGTATCTTGCACTGATTACATTGTGGTTCTCTGCAAATGGGACATTGGTGCATGTAAACAAAATAGTTCCACTTAGCAGAGCACATAGCTCAGAGCCTTCTGTCCTGTTTTCAGTGACCTGGAATGTACAATGAGAGCAGGCAGTGTCAAATAAATGGCTTGACTAGTGTATCTGTGGGCAGATAGAACCTTCATTTTTACCATATATTTAAGATAAATTCACTTCCTTCTAGAAAACTATTATGGGGAAATAGAAGCATTGAGTTCTGTTTCATAAAGATTTCATTTGGGAGATTGTGAAAAAGAAGAGGGAAAATGGATTGGAAACATCTCCACCTCTGCTGTGAAATAATAATAAATTAAAGCCTTAAAAGGGGAGGAAAATCTTTCCAGTAGCTTATTAGAAAGAATTATATTCACAGTCACACTACTTTGGTAAGCAATATTTTACTTATTTGATGTACCTACAAATTGTTTTTCTGCAGCAAGCTCATTTAATCACTGACATTGATACGTTTAGTCTTCATAAGTAGAAAAACAAATATATAAACCCAAATGTATTAGACAGTTCTATTGCTTACTAAATAGATAATAAAGAAAAATCTTATTGTGACATGCTTATATGTTAAAAATAGATTTATGGTCATCATTTTAAGTGAAGTAACTTCTTTTATGTACACATCAAAGGTAAAATCCAACTCTATATATATCCTTTTTTTAAGGAATTCATGAAGGCAGTTTAATGTTTCTTAATGGGAGAAAATTAAGCTGAATTGGAAACGTGTTCCTAAGTGTATTTGCAGAAGATAGGCTCACACTTCAGTTTTGTTTTGTCTTTGTTTTGTTTTATTTTTAATCTAAAGTTCTATTGTATTTCCTCAGGCAACATTAGGAGTATTAGAATATACTTATGTTAAGCGAAATATTCTAGGTTTAGGTAATTAATAAATGAATTTCAATTGTAAATGACTAAAAAATCCAGATGTCAATGGGATTAAGGATCTAGATGCATGTATCTGGGTTAGCATAGAAAATGAAGAAATCTCAAAGTTCTAAAGCCAATCAATTCTCCTAAGTTTGATGTTTTAAAGCTCATATTTTACACTTTAGTACATTTTAAGAAATTATGTAGCACTCATTTGTGCAAACGAAGAAGGCTTTACATATTTCATTTATATATACCAGCAAATTTCTGACACTTGAAATAAAATTGAATTTTTATATGCTACCATTTAAGGCACCCCTTTAAGAAGCTAGAATTCATTTCCCCTATTAACTGCTTCATTGTTCATTTATTAAAATGTTATCTTTACTTTCGTAGTAATAAGTCGGGCTTTATTTTCTTTATCAGTAAATTGTATTTGCTTTAACAAAGGCAGCATTTCTTTTAAAAACACTTTATGTTAGTTCCTACCAAGTGATCAATTTAATTCTCGTCATGTTATTAGGGCTTTTTGTTCCGTATTTCTATTTTAGTAAATGTTAGTTTACACAGATATAGCTTTATTAAATTAAGCCATATTTGTTTTCTCAAATGGAAATCTCGCCCTTCCTCAAAAATCTAGTGAGGATCATTTCCCTTCCCACTTTTACCCACCCAGGTATTTTTTCCATTTAATATTAAATCTCTATAGGTATTTAGCTATATTTTAAGTATACTTATAATTTCATCAAGGTAAGACTATTTAGCAAGTCAGTCAATGTAAGCGCAATGCTCATTTTAATCACATTAATTTGCCTCCTCAGAGAAAGAAGGTGAAGTTTCCATCTGTCTCTGTCAATTTTATTTCTTTCCGAGGAGACAACAAAGACATTTTTACCATATAGGTATAAAATGCACAGGTATGGTAACCCAGGTTCCCTCCCATGCCTACTCAGTTCCCTATTGAACATTCCACCAACAAGTGGAAAGCTTAAGGAGGAATGACACTAGCGGGCTCAGCATCTTCACTCTCAGTCTCTATTTAAAAAGCAACAATCCCAAGCCAGAAAGCTTCAGTGAGTCCCTTGTCCTTCTCTACTGCTCCAGGACTCAGACCTTCACTATTAGTGATGACCTGCCCTGTTGGGATATTGCACAGCCACTTCATGCATAAAATTAATTCCTTGGTACAGGCAAAATAATGTCTCATCAAACCCCCTCACTATAATTTCTGAAGAATGAAGACAAGAAATATTTGAGAAAGAAAATGTTTTATGTGAGATACAAAACATAGGTTTATAGATTTGACTAGCCATGAAAAAAATAAAGATTTTGCAAGTGTTTTATATGGGCTTTGCTATAACATGTTAAATTACTAAAACTGTCCAAGAGTGACGTACTTTCTAACTTAAAAGATAATAGAATACTGTGGCTACACAGACTCTCTGCCTAGGGCAGCAGGACACAATGGCATTGCCTTGCTTTGTGACAAGGAGAAAAAAACTCCCCTCTTTGACTGCTTTCCGTCAGTATTAACACTTATTTCTAACATTTTTTCACACAAATCCTGACCTCCATTTCACCCTTTTAAGTGATTCTCTTGATTATCACAGCTATATTTTCAGTAGTTTGACAGTCTGAAACATACTTTCTCTACCATTTATGTCTGCACAGAAACAGTCTGGTTCTCAGAGAATTCACAGAGTAGGAGTGGATGGAGAAAAATCACCATGCCTACTCTTGCCTTGGACGACACCTTTAACAAGCTTTAAACTATTTGGACAGGAAGCAAAACCATTCCCAGTCAAGTCAATGGTCTGCCGCTTGTTTGTAAAGCATTGGCTGCTATCAGCCTCCCAAAAACAACCCTTCAAGGAAGGAATTTATATAGTAAAAATGTGAGAGTCACAGAGGCTTGAAGTTTAGCTTAGAAATACTTTTAAAATAAAGCATGTCACCAGCAAGTTATTTTCAGAACTTTAACAAAGGATTCTAAAGTTTATATGGAGAGGCAAAAGATGAAGAATAGTCAACATAATATTGAAGAACAAAGCTGGAGTTCTGACCGGCATTAGCTGACTTCAAGACTTATATAAAGCTCCTAGTACCACATTTGGTATTAGTGAAAGGAAAGACAAATAGATCAATAGAATAGAATAAAGAGCCCAGAAATAGGCCCACATAAATACAGTCAACTGATGTTTGACAAAGGTACAAAGGCAACACGATGGAGCAAAGATATCTTTTTAAATGATGCTGGAACAACCGGACATTCACATGCAAAAAAATAAATTTAAACATAGACCCTATGCCCTTCACAAAATTAACTAAAAATGGGTCATAGACCTAAATGTAAAACACAAAACTTCTAGAAGATGATATAGGAAAAAACCTACATAACCTTGGAATGGCAATGACTTTTTAGATACAACACCAAAGTCATGATTCATGAAAGAAATAATTAATAAGCTGGACTTTGTTAACATTAAAAGCCTCTGCTCTGTGAAAGACAATGTCAAGAAGAGAAGACAAACCACAGACTGAAAGAAAATGTTTGCAAAACAAACACTGGATAAAGAACTGTTATCAAAAATCTACAAAGAAATCTCAAAAGCAACAATAAAAAAAAACCAAATAACCCATTTAAAAGTAGAGCAAAGACCTTAAGAAACATCTCACTAAAGAATACATACACATGGCAAATAAGCATATAAAAGGATGCTTCAATCATACATCATCAAGGAAATGCAAATTAAATCAACAATGAGATACCACTGCACACCTATTAGAATGGCCAAAATTCAGAACACTTACCCAAATGCTGCTGAGGATGCAGAGCAACAGGAACCCTCATTCACTGCTGGTGGGAATGTAAAGTAGTACAGCCACTTCAGGAGATAGTTTGGTGGTTTATTATAAAACTAAGCATGCACTTATATGCAATCCAGCAATCATGCTCCTTGGTATTTACCCAAATGCATTGAAAACTTATCTACAAAGAGACTTGAACACAGATGCTTAAAGTAACTTTATTGATAATTGCTAAAACTTGGAAGCAACCAAGATGTCTTTTGGCTGGTGGACAGATAAATTAAATGTGATACATCCAGATAATAGAATATTATTCAGCACTAAAAAGAAATTAGGTATCAAGCCATGAAAGTGATACAGGAGTACTGGGAAAGGAAGGGCATGGTCCCTTGAAATGATACAGAAGTGAGGAAGAGAAGTGCTGGGAAGGGGAGGGCGTGGTCTCTGGCTAGGGCTCTACCCCACAGACTTAGGTGACGACAGGCACTGCCTTCGCACTCAAATGTTGCATTTTCCAAGACCACCCTCACCACGCTCCCATACTGTGCCTATAAAAATCTGAGACCCTAGCAAGGCAGAGACAGAGGCAGCTGGACATGGAGGGGAACACATCAGCAGAGGAACACACCAGCAGAGGAACACACAGGCAGCTAGACGTCGAGACGATCACACCGACAGGTACCAGCTCCCCATAGGCCACTGACCAGCAGAACGACTCAGAGTTTGGCTGGGGCAGCTGGAGGAGATCCCTGACCGCCTAGCTGCCGGACTCCAGGGGAAAACCAGTTCCCTTCTGGATCCCTCATCTGTTAAAAGCTACTTCCACTCAATAAAACCTTGCACTTGTTCTCAAAGCCCACATGCGATCCGATTCTTCTGGTACACCAAAGCAAGAAACCCCGAGATACAGAAAGCCCTTTGTCCTTGCGACAAGGTAGAGGGTCTAACTGAGCTGGTTAACGCAAGCTTCCTGTAGACGGCAAACTAAAAGAGCACCCTGTAACAAACACCCACTGGGGCTTCAGCTGTAAACATTCACCTCTAGACACTACCGTGGGGTCAGAGCCCCAAAGCCTGCCAGTCTGTATGCTCCCCTATAGGTTTGCGCAGCAGGGCACTGAAGCAGCAAGCCACACCCCCATCGCACACTCTGCAAGGGGACAAGTGAACCTTTCCCATTTCAAAAGGACATGGGGGAACCTTAATTGTGTATTATTATACGAAGTGAAAGAAGCCAATCCAAAAGGCTACATACAGTATGATTTCAACTGTATGACATTCTGGAAAAGGCAAAACTATGGAGACAATAAAAAGATCAGTGATTGTCAGGGGTTGGGGAGACAGGGATGAATAGGCAGAGCACAGAGGTTTTTAGGGCAGTGAAACTACTCTGTATAATAATATAATGCTGGATTCATGTCATTATACATTTGTCCAAATCCATAGAATGTATAATACCAAAGTGAACACTATGGTAGACTATGGACTTTGAGTGATTATGATGTGTTAGTGTAGGTTTGTTAATTGTAACAAATGTACCGTCTGGTGGAGTATATTGATAATCCAGGAGTCTATGTATGTATTGGGGTAGAGGGTATGTATGAAATTTCTGTGTCTTCCTCTCAGTTTTGCTGTGGACCTAAAATTACTCTGAAAAATTAAGTCCTAAACAAATAAATAAAGTGTTCATTCCCATAATTCTGCTTATGAAAGAAACTGAGGCCCAACATGTTTATATACTAGCACTGGTCACATTCTTAATGGGTAAAGCTGAATCCCACTTATTTCTATTCTAATCTCTGGGAAACACTCCTTTTCCACATATAATTACCTACTTGTACTTTTTATTGTAACTAGTACTTGCAGTGTTAAGTCAAGTGAATGATAAATATTAAATTTGTAATTAGAAAAATGAGTATCAGTAATGCTTCCTATAGGCCAGTGAGTGAGTGATAATTACACTGGCCAAACATATAGGGAAAAGGTGATTGGAGATTAAAGTAAGAAATAAAAATATTTCTGTAGTGTTTTATATGCAACTCTTTCCCTTTAATTAATTTAAAAATGTTTATAGTATCTTTTATAACAACTTGCTTTCTTTTTTTCTTCTTATTTTTCCTCTAAGTGTTGGTAATATGATTTTCCCACACTCTCTGTTTATAGTGCCACTGAAGTATAAAACCAATCAGAGATGACAGAGCAGGGCTAGTAGGGTACAATTAAGTTTATGGCCTGAGTCACTTCTTTCTGAGGCTCTAAGTTACATTCAAGTTTTAAGAGAAGTCATAGGTACAGCCTGGTCACATGGGAACTGAGCACATTTAGGGAAATGTAATTAAATAGTGTGGATTTTACAAAATCCATTAAGTGTGGTTTTATAACATCTCTTCACCAATCCTCATTAAAAGGAATTTCAACAGGTACTGAGACATCATCCAAAACAATATGCTGCAGAATCACAGATGGTCTACATAGCGGGGTAAACCTCAGGGACTTCAGGAAAAAACATTCAGCAACCTAAAACTTCACAGGAATCAAAAATTCCTATTGAAAAAATATAGCAGGTTAAGGAATTTCCTCCCGAGTAGGGGCATTCATCTACCTCTAAGTCATTCAGTTTTTGTTTAGATTATTATGCTTGGATGAGAAAAGCAACACAAAATCACAGGTTCACCTTTCTACTATTCAGAGAAAGAATTTCAATTATCAGAGGAAAATACTAATAATTAGAGAAGCAACATAGAAAACGAAATTGCAAAGACACCATACTTGAGTTTATCAGACTAAAATGTTATGAACGTTATATTTTCAAAAACAAAGAACAAATTTTAATATTGACGTTCCAGATTGAGTGGAAGATATCAGGACTCAGTTTCCTGAATTTTATGAGAGATCACTGAAACCTGATTTTGAATTGATATTCATCAGGCCTAATTTTGCCAGCTTTATAAGCCAAGATTGACTCTAAATTTTATAGTGCTCAGGGCCCTTTTCTCCATTCTTTTAAGTTCTTTTTTCAAAGTAGTGTATGCACATGGTTAAGCAGATCCCACGGTGCAAAAGATATTCTAATGAAGAATAAGCGTCTGCCATCCCTCTCCCATCCCCCTCAGTCCACCACTCCACACTGCTGCTTGTCCTGCTGCCAAGAAAAATAAAATCAAAACCAAAGTATCTCCTGCTTTTAACTCTTACTCCAGTTATTGCCAAGCCTTTACATATTAAACCTATAATTTTATTTATTGACTTATCAATTTAAGATTTTATCTATCTATTAACTTAGCATTATGAAACTTGAAGATTTATTTTAATGAACTCCTCTCTACTTTTGAGTTCATAGAAGGAGAAAGTACGATCGTGGTCATTAGAGAATGGGAAAGGTAGAGAGAAGAGGAGGATAGGGAGAGGTTGGCTAACAAAGTTACATTTAGATGGGAAGGAAAAGTTCTAGTGCTCTGTAGTACTGTAGGGTGAAAATAGTTAACAATAATTTAGTGTATATTTTCAAAAAGCTAGAAAAAAATTGAGTGTTTATAGCACAAATATAAATGTTCCAGGTGATAGATATGCTAATGACCCTGATCTGATCATTAGACATTGTATACATGTATCAAATGTCACTCTGTATCCCATAAATATCTATAATTATGATGTGTCAACTAAAAATAAAAGGAACAAAATAAAATCCTCTTTATTTTAAAAGGTATTATTTAGTTTTTCATTTGTCTTCTGTCTATTTTTGTAATGTTGAAACTCTATTTCTTGTTCTATCAAACTTTAGAGAACATCTGTCGACCACTCCCCATTCCACCTATTTGATATTATTAGTTCCACCATGTTCCCTCTACTTCCTACCTCTCCATTCATGTTCCCCGATTTCTGTCAGCTGTATCTTTGCTTCCACAGCTAAATGGCCGAAAATATTAATGTTCTGTTTTGTAAGTATACTTAAATTTGTTGCCAGTCTATTAAACTTTGACTCTGTTATGGCCTCCTCTTAATATAGAGGGTGTTGTCAAACCTTCTGTAATAAAACAAGCAAAAAGAGTGGGTAACTTACCTTCTGAAAGTTTTAGGATATTTTTTAAGCTTGTAAGACTGTCCTTCCAGATAAATTATTAAGCTGAAGCTACTTAAGCCTATATTTTATTAGAGGGGTGGATGAATGATTTAGGCCTGTTATTGTTTTTATCAACTCTGGGAGAAATTTGTCAGATGCAACACAGGATTGTGTGTAGCTTTTATTGATCGTTTCGTGGCCTTTGACTCCAAGTCCATGAATCAGTTATAGGTCTAACTAAATGAATTCAGTATAGGCCAGCAGCTTTTGATGTAACTTGCACTTAGAAACAGTCTCCTGGTGAGTCAGATAATAATTTTCAGCAGATAAAATAGGGATGTGTACTGACTTCCCTTCTCTTCAACTAGTTCTTTAATAACTCAATACTTCTTTAGTGTGAGCTTGGTGCAGGCACCTGCTGATTCTCCAAGTAAAGAGATTAGGGAAACAATCACCTTCATGTGTGCTGGGAACATTGTTTTATTGTCACAAATTAACAGCATTTTAGCAGTGCTGTCTAATTAACATCAGATAGAATAGCTAAACATCAACTATTGCATGAAGAGTGTAATTATTTTTGGTAATGAACATCTAGCCTCCATCTACTTTATAGTGAACAGGCTTGTAGAGCTCCCTACATCTGCATGCACAGTAATTATTTGGAAAGCCTGTTAGGCATACAGTCTCCTTGAAGATCTTCAGTTAGTAGATGTGTGAGGTGGGGCCTGAGGATCTATGATTTAGAAAATCTTCTCAAGTGATGCTAAGGCAAAGCCAGGTTTTAGAAATAATGTGTTAACCAAGCCATCTTGCTTATTATTTACAGATACATTGTGCAATCAGTTTACTTATTTAAATGTAAACAATTTTTCAAAGGATTTTTGAAGATTTGTTCCCAAGTCTATAGCAGGTGTTCAGCAGCACTTACTTAAATTTATTTTTTCTATTTTAGAATTATCATGGCCACGTTCTTGATATATCCTTTGGAAATTTGGTTATCCATCTGTTTATAAGTTGTAACAGATGCAAATTTCTTTTCGGAGGATATCTTGTTTTTGCTCATGGAATCATTTACACTCAAGTGAGCTTTCTGTTATGCCTCAGCTGATCTTCTTGAAGAGTCTTTTCAGGCACATATTATTTATGAGTTAGGTTCTGTTAACCAATTCCTACCTAAAATTGTGATCACCAGTGCATATAAACCAACTCTTAACTGGAAATATAATATAATTACACTCCAGATACTTGTCAAATAATATAACCTTGAACTCTCTGTTGCCCTATCTTATTTAAAAATTGTGTTAAAATAAATAACACTTTTGAAAAACTATGTGAAACATATGCATTGCAACCCATGATAAAATTTTTCCTTGGTTCAAGTCAGAACAAGAGAGAACTGAGTAGTGTTCTGCATTGTTTTGGCCCCTAGTGTATTACTTTCATTAACATTGGACCACCAGCCTCCATCGAGAGAACAAAAATCTATATAAAATCCATAACAGTGATTACTATTAAGATCTTACCTATCTAGTGTTTAAATTAATGGAAAAATTTGAAAAGCACTGAATATCTATAACCTTCAAAAGATGGAGGATAGTGATATCTCTCAGTTTAGGAATGCGACTGTAAGTGTAGAAATTAATTGTTGACCCATATTTTGTCTTAAAAGCTCACCTATTATTTTCTGCTACTACATACATACATGTTGATTTTAATACAAATAAATGATTATAATTTTCCTCCAAATTTTCAAATAAATTTCAATTCCACAGAGATGTGCCGTGTTTATCCCATGGGTCTAAGTAGTAACAGGTACTTGGCGTGACTATCAGAGGAAGCACACCCCAGTTATAAAACCAAAGTCAGTGTCCTCTTTTGAGAATTCAAAGGAAAAAAATTTTTCTGTCCTAGAATGTTGGAAACCTGGGCTTCTGATGAACAACTCTTTGATTTGTATCTTACAGATACCATGAACATTGTAATTCATTCTGTTCCTACCTTTATCCCCTAGAAAGCTTCCAGTTATATTGCCAACCATTTTGAACATATGTTCAGAACAATTAGGCATGTGACTTTTAAAAATTCTAATCAGTTTTCTGGCTCCATTTTATTTTTCTGTCTTTTTATTCTTCTATAACAAATCTTGATCCATTTCATTGTTTAGAAAAACTCCTACCTTAAAATCCCAAATTCTAATAATTCACTTTCAGACTATAAGCTTATGTATTTCAACTTCTTCCTTCACTTCATATACTATGACATCTACTCTTTGTCCTCATGGAAATCTTCATTCTCTTTATTTGCTGCTTGATATACTCATTTCCCATTTTGTGCGATGGTATTAAGATCCATCTGGTCACCCAAGCCTAAATCCTGGGAACTACCTTGAAAGTCTCTTTACACAGTACCCTACCTCCAAATATTAATATTTTTTTCATTTCCACTTCTTTAAAATTTTGAGAATTTGTGTTCTCCTTCTTTATTTCCACAGCCATCATCTTAATTCAGGCAGTCAACATTTCTTGCCTATATCTGATATTCCAATAGTCCCCTTAATGGCCTACTTGCTTCAAGTCTTATTCCCCCAACCCCCAACCCCAAATTATTTCCCACACTGTTGCTAGAGTTATCTTTTCAAAATATTAATCATTATAAATCACATTACCTCATTCAGCTGCTTAGAGTTCTTCAGTGTCTTACCACTGTCTATAGAATAAGCTCAAACTTAAGCATGGCACCCACAGTCTCCCATGACTGACTGATCCCCAGCTACCCTGTAGAATATTTCCTCTCACGACTCCACAACGTGCTCCACTTCAGCATGGCTAAGTACTTCAATGCTCTAAGGGTACCATACTGCTCCCTAGCGCTGGGCTTTTGTACCTGGTATATCTTCTCTCTAGAATATTCTACCTAATTCTACCTCCCTAGTTTTACATAGTAAATTTTTAATTTTTTGGGAAAATATTATTTATACCGATAAGACATACCACATTGACATTGATATCCTCCATACTTAATAAAATCTCTTCCCTCCTGTGTTAGCCTCTTCTCCTATCACTCTCTTCTGTGCCCACGTTTCATTCACACAGGATCTCTGATGCCTTGGCCTCTTCCTTTTCCATCTAGGGACTTCACATACATTGTTATCCTTGAATGGGATCTTCTCATGCCCTTCTTTTTACTTAAACTATTCACATTCATTTTTTCAGATATATGCCCAGGTCATGATAAGCAAAAGCCTCCATGTGACACAATCAAATGGAAATTTTTCTATCTTTATCATGACCTCTCAGCAATATTTAATCAGACATGTAAGTCTATTATTTTTGAACACTTTCTTCTCTCATTTCTGCAGAAATAGACTCCACTTTCTTCCTACCTCATTAACTGACTCGCTTTTCTGATTCTTTCTTTGCTACCCAAAATCTACTGGTTGGATTTTTCTCAGGACTGAGTCCTTGGGTCCATTTTCTTCTCTTGTTATGGTCTCTCTATAGCTCTACAGGATAGGTAATTTCAGCAGGTATTTTTTGTTTGTTTGTTTTGTTTTTGATTTTACACAGTCTTACTCTGTCGCCCAGGGTGGAGTGCAGTGGTGCATGTGATCTCACCTCACTGCAAGCTCCGCCTCATGGATTCAAGTGGTTCTCGTGCCTCAGCCACCAAGTAGCTAGGATTACAGGCACGAGCCAACATGCCCAGCTAATTTTTGTATTTTTAGTAGAGATGGGGTTTTGCCATGTTGGCCAGGCTGGTCTCGAACTCCTGGCCTCAAGTGATCATCAGTTTTTTGACTTAAAATACCAGATGAGGCTCTTCTAAAAGCCAGAGTTGTAAATACAATATCTTACATGAGGTCTGCGCTTGGATGTGTCAGAGACATCTCAAACTTAACATGTTCTAAAAAGTTTTATTGTATTTCCCTCCTCCAGAAACCTGATATCCCCCAGTCTTTTTTAGTTCAGCAAATGACACCACCATCTACCGTGTTACTAAAGCAGGAGGCTTGGACTGCCGTTCCTCTTTTCTCCAACTCCTTCACTGTGATCTTTCCCTCTGATTGTTTTCACATCATCTGTACTGGCCTCCCAGTTCTGCTCTTGGCTCCCTCCTATACATTCTCCAGGCAGAAACCAAATGACTTTGTTAAAATCTAAATCATATTATGCCACTCCTCTTAAAACCCATCAATAATTTCCTAATTGGAGTAAAACAGTCACTCTTGCCATGACCCACATGGGGGCGCAAGTCCAACTTCATCTAATGGAACTCTCTTGTCACTTGCTCACCTGACTGATAATGCCAGCATACTCAGGCCAGCTCTCCCCTGCTGCAGGGCCTTTGCCCTTGCCACTTGTATTGCCAGAAACTCACCTTCTCTAAATCCAAAAATGATTAGGTTCTTATTCTTGGGTTCTCAGCTTAGATTTTGTTCTTTAGAGAGTACTCACCAGAACAACCCTGGCAGGTCCTCTGTTTTCCTTATGTTTTGTTTATTCACTACCTATTACTTCTTATAGTTCATGACTTAAAGTTTATTTATGTGTTCTGTCATTCCAATGAAACTTGAGTCTTCACAAGGGCAAAGATTATGTCTTCTGTTTAATGTTTCATCTCCAATTCTAGCATGGTGCCAGAGTAGGTACTTAATAAGTACTTGTTTAATGAATGACTCTCTCGGTTTAAAAATCATGGGAAGCCTGTGGTCCTTCAGACTAGCATAGATTAACTTATTATATGGCGCTGTAACTCTTTATACTTCTCTTTTGTTATACTTTGCCCATTTATAATTACTGTATGTTTCCAGTGTTAGATAGTAATGACATGGGACCTTATATATGTTTGGGTTCTTTTCATCATGGTATCCCCAGCACTTTGCATAGTGGCTGCAATGTGGCAAGTGCTTCACAAATATTTAGGTGGTAAACGAATATCTGCAGAAGATTACTAATTTCTTTGTTTACCAAATGCATTGATTAAATCAAAATTACTAAAGGTAATTTAGAGACTTAAAGGGCAGAAATGAGTTGTAATAACAACATAAGAGGAGATCTCATATTGAGTTGGAGCTTAGAGAGGATTGTGATTTGATCGTTGCAATCCGAATAATGTTATGCCTGTAAAAGGAGACAAAACTATATTAAATTAGAAAAACTATTTAATAATTTGCTAGAAGAAGAGCATTTGTTCAGATAGAGTATGAAGTAAAGCAGAAAACCCCTGATGAAACAAAAACTTATTTATCAGTAGTAAGTCCAAAGAGCATAGGCAAAGCTTAGCTACACAGAAAATTATGCCCTTTGAAAGAAACAATATTGAATCTAAGCTGTTCATAAAGAATAGAAAATACAGAAAGATAAATAAAAAGTTATTACAGCAAAGATAACAACATGAAAACACAAAATTCTAGATGAAATTCCAAAGTGTGTTCTGCTGCTGAAATGATGTGGGAAATAGGGGCTGGGAAACAGGTCTCAGATGAAATAAGCATAGACTAAACAAAACCATAGTTGTGCCTTTCTTGAGACTTTCTCAAAGTCTTTAATATTCTACACTGCTTTGGGGCCCATCAAGGGAAGTACATGGAATGGATTTTTTTTTCCTAAATTTATTTGACCAGGAAATAATTTTTGCACAAGATATGTAGGGATTGATCTGGGAATAATTAGTCTTGGTCCTGTAAGCGCCCTTCCATTAGCAGAGATTTAGTTCAATGTTGTTAGATGTAAACTCTAATAGTCATTCCTAGATTGTTAATAGGGGGCTTTAGGCAATTATATGCATGTATCTCCTATAATTACTCAAGGACAGATCCTAAAATTCTCTACTATATGTGAAGACAATGGAAATTATTCTACAAGGGGTAGAAAGGAAAGAATGGATTGTTGAGAAGTAAGGAGAAAGTGAGAATTATGAAAACAGTGCACAGAGATTGTTTAAATGGAAAAAAATAAAAGGAGCAAAGTCATAGTAATCTTTGTCCAATCCTTGACAGGGCCTAATTCATACATTTCAAAGTCATTAAATGGGTCAATGTAAGGTAAGATAATGGAGACTTATGATCTATTGACCTTATTACATCATTAAAAAAATCAAATGTTGGCCTGAAAAGAGCAAATTCCTTCCCAGTAATTCACATTACCCAGAAATCTGGAGCTTACTGGAATTCTTAATAAAAATTACAAATCTCCCTGTAATAAATTTCAATTGCCAGTTCTTGATAACTTTAAGTACAGTTTGCCATTGAACTTGCCCATTATTAACTATTGCTTACTTTTCACTGTTTTGCTTTTTAATCTTAGAAAAACTTTTACTTTCTTTTTTCTAGGTGACTTCCAGGTGTGGCATAGAACCTTTTGTTCTGTTTGACCATGGTCTCTCAGGAAGCTGATTTTCATTTTTGGCATAAACTGCCCTTATGGTGCTTTTAATTGTTGCTTATTTAAACAGAGAGTACTTCATTGTGGGACTTCCTCAGACAGAGACCCAACTGTTACTAATGGGCAAACCCCTCTGAAGGTGAAATATTCTTCTAATCTAAAACCACACTGCAAACAGCCTTTTCCTGTGCTCATTTCACTGTTTTTTTTTTCTTTCAAAGGCATAAGAAAGAATTAAAAAAGGATAATTTTTGTTCTTTTCTCCATGTAGCCGTAGGTTTTAAAGATAACAACTTTTTTTTCTACATAAAATGATGCCTGCTTATCTTAAAAATAAATGTAACAATTTCGAGAGGCACAAAGAAGAGATAACTCATCCAAAATCCCACCACACTGTTTCCCTTTGTTTATACACCAGTGTTACATTTGGGAAACATTTTCCAATCTCTATGTGTATAAACAGAGGAAAAGAGAAAGTGAGCCAGATATAATTATTTAAGAATTGGATGATAGAATACATGCTTTTTTAAAGATAAAAAATATTAAATTTAATTTTTTTAATCTAACAGAAAAAAAACAAGTGAAACTGAAGGAATTATTAACCTTGAAATAAATGTTTCCTTACCAAATGATTATTTATAAAAAGAAAAAACTTTCAAAGGACTATAGTTAATAATAATGTATGGTCTTCTTGAAAATTGCTGAGAATAGATTTTAAGTGTTCTCACCACAAAAAAAAAAATAAAAAGTATGTGAGGTAATACCTATGTTAATTGGCTCAATTTAGCCATTCCACAATATGCGCACATTTCAAAACAAGTTGTACATAAAATATATAATTTTCATTTGTCAAAAAATAAATTTTAAAAACCTTCTAAGATTAAGGAAGAAAACCAAAGTATGGAGCTCATAAAAATCCATATCTATACTTAGTAAGGATGGACCAATAGGTCTTCTTGGAAGACGAAGGTGTGAACTCAGAATTTCTTCCTTCTCCTCCTCCTTTATCATGAACACTGCTGTTCGTGTCATATTTACTGTATCACTGTCTTAAATGACAACTGGGCTGGATACATACTTTTGTGTCATACTTTCTCTCAGAATATGTAGACGTTGCTCCATTATCGTCTGAGAATAAACTTCAGAAAAAAGTTCTTAGGCCACACTCCTTTTGTTCCCTGTAGAAAACTTGTTTTATTCTCTCAGGTGCCCTGGAGAACTCTTTATTTATCTTTGAAGTTGAATTACTTAACCAATGTGTATTTGCTGTTGATTTTTCTCTGTCAGCTTTTCTCAAATATGAAGATTTCACCCATGGAAATATTCTGTATCATATCTTTAAGTGCACTTGCAGTTCAATTTGTTGAGTTTTCTACTTCAAATCACAATTATCTTTACATTCTATTGCTTTTGTCATCAAGTCTGTCATTGTTTCCTTGATTGCTTTATTTTTTCTTCTTTATTTACTGTGGTTATCGCAAGTCATTAATTCAAAAACCAGATAAGTCTATTTTGCCCCTTATAGGCTCTAACTAATATATTAGTTCTGTAATGATAGGTTTGGATTGTTCATTTGCAGTGGTTCTTAATCTGCTTCCTTTGGTCTGTAGCTTCCTTGTCTAGTCCTTTCTGTTGCTTTATCTTCTTGTTTTTGAACTCTTAGATCCTAACTAAGATTTTCTATGACATAAGGCATTCATGAGGAATTCGCTTTAGTTTCTTGGGTTATGTTTCCTTCCATGCTAGGTCTTGCTTGAGCACATTCATAACATGTTACTTTCTTTCCTTTATCCTTCCTTTCTCCCTCCTTTTTCCTTTCCTTCCTCCCCTCCTTTTTTCTTTTCCTCTAGTATATTAGCACTGTTGCAATAAAATTTCTTCTTGGTCATAATTAATCAGCATAGCTCTTGTTTTTAATTTATTCTGCTACAGGGTGGTATGTTATCTTTGATGTCCTTATCAGGTACCAGTTTTTCTACCCTCTTCTGGGCTATGGTTTGAAGGATGAGATTTGTTGTTAATTCAATTTTTTTAAGTATTAAGGGTTGGATGGGGAGAGACAGTGGTTCTTGGAGATGAAAATGACCCTTTCTGAGTGATCTGAGTTGAACTCTGTATTATCTGTCCTCTGCAAAGTCCTACTCCACCTAACCATTATATCCCATTTTCTAGGTTTTAGATTGTTACCTAACTCTGGACAGTGCCCTGGGAGATAGTAGCCCCCAGCTGCCTTACTGCCTCTCTCATGTACCATACCTACCTGGAGAGGTTTATACCTTGTAGGGTTTCCTCTGACTTTTTTCAGTGCTGCTTCTTTAGTTCTTTAGTTACTTTCTTCTTAAACTAAAGAATATCAGTGACACATCTCAACAATTTTTAAATTCAACTTTTTCTCTCATATTTACCTTCTGGGTAGGGCCAACATAGTAGAGGGTTCCAAACTATAATTTCCTGTTTCTTCCATTAACCACCACTTTTTGAATTTATAATGGTTTTCTTCCTTTTTGTGGTTGTTGCTAATGAGTTTTTACTAATTTTAAAATTTTAATTATTACTGTTCATTTTATAAGTTACTGGTAAGGGAAATTGTCTGGCATATTTTTACTTCCCCATATCTACCTCTTTCCCATATCTTTAAAACCTGAAATAAATTCCAGAATCATTACCACTCAATCATACAAAGTTTTCTTAACAGCCAGCGTTCTCCATTTTTCCCTTTGATTTCAAATGGCATTCATTATAGAGTTTTATAATTTCTTCCAACACTAGACTTTTAAGGGGTCAAACCATATTCTTATTCTAAATGGTCTCAACATATTTAGACACAATAGGGAACAGACTAATTTTCTAATTAACTTTTTGTTTTAGAGTAGAATAGAATTTTAACATAAAAATTGCAATGATAGTACAGAGAATACCCATATATTACTAATGGGGTTTCCTCTATTATTAAAATATTACATTGGTGCCACATTTTTCCAAAATTAAAAACACAAGCATTGGTATATTGCTGTTTACTAAACTCCAAACTTTGTTTAAGAGTCACTCATTTTCCCACAAATGTCCTTTTTCTTCTTTCTGGATACCATCCAGGATATCATATTTAGTAGTTATGTCTACTTAGTTACCTCTAGTCAATAGTTTCTCAGACTTTCCTTGTTTTTGATGACCTTGATATTTTGAGGAGTACTGGTAAGATAGTTTATAAATGTTCCTTAATTTTGGTTTGTCTGATAGTTTTCTAGTGGCTAGATTTGAATTAGGAATTTATAGGACCTAATACCACAGAATTGAAATGTTTTTCTCATCATATTATATTCGGGGTGCTGTTACGGGCTGAACTGCATCCCCCAAAATTAGTATGTTGAAGTCTTAATCCCAAGCACATCACAAAATGACTATGTTTGGAGAGAGGGCCTTGAAAGTGATAACTAAGGTGAAATGAAGTCCTATAAGTAGGCCCTAATCCAATCTAACTGATGTTCTTATAAGAAGAGAAGATTAGAACATAGACAACCCTGACTGAGGACATAGAAAGAAGGCGGCCACTTGCAAACCAAGGAAGGAGGCCTCTGAAAAATTCAAACCTTTCAGGACCTTGATCACGGACTTCTAGCCTCCAGAACTGTGAAAAAATTAATCCATATTCTTTTTTTATGCTTTAAGTTCTGGGATACATGTGCAGAACATGCAAATTTATTACATAGGTATATACGTGCCATGGTGGTTTGCTGTACTCATCAACCTGTCATCTACATTAGGTATTTCTCCTAATGCTCTCTCTCCCCTTGGCCCCCACTCCCCAACAGGCCCCAGTGTGTGATGTTCTCCTCCCTGTGATATGTTCTTATTGTTCAACTCCCACTTATGTGTGAGAACATGAGGTGTTTGGTTTTCTGTTCCTGTGTTAGTTTGCTAAGAATGATGGTATCCAGCTTCATCCATGTCCCTACAAAGGACATGAACTCATTCTTTTTTATGACTGCATAGTAATCCATGGTGTATATGTGCCACATTTTCTTTATCCAGTCTATCATTGATGGGCATTTAGGTTGGTTCCAAGTCTTTGCTATTGTGCATAGTGCTGCAATAAACATACGTGTGCATGTGTCTTTATACTAGAATGATTTATAATCCTTTCGGTATATACCCAGCAATGGGATTGTTGAGTGAAATGGCATTTCTAGTTCTATATGCTTGAGGAATTGCCACCCTATCTTCCACCATGGTTGAACTAATTTGCACTCCCACCAACAGTATAAAAGCATTCCTATTTCCCCACACCCTCTCCAGCATCTGTTGTTTCCTGACTTTTTAATGATTGCTATTCTAACTGGCTGAGATGGTATTTCATTGTGGTTTTGATTTGCATTTCCCTAATGCCCAGTGATGAGCTTTTTTTCATATGTTTGTTGGCCACATATATGTCTTCTTTTGAGAAGTGTCTGTTCATGTCCTTTGCCCACTTTTTGATGGGGTTGTCTTTTTTTTCTTGTAAATTTGTTTAAGTTCCTTATAAATCCTAGATATTAGCCCTTTGTCAGATGGATAAATTGCAAAAATTTTCTCCCATTCTGTAAGTTGCCTGTTCATTCTGATGATAGTTTCTTTTGCTGTGAAGAAGCTCTTTAGTTTAATTAGATCCCATTTGTCAATTTTGGCTTTTCTTGCAATTTCTTTTGGTGTTTTAGTCATGAAGTCTTTGCCCATGCCTATATCTTTAATGGTATTGCCTAGGTTTTCTTCTAGGGTGTTCATGATCTCAGGTCCTATGTTTAAGCCTTTAATCTATCTTGAGTTAATTTTTGTATAAGGTGTAAGGAAGGGCTCCAGTTTCAGTTTTCTGCATATGGCTAGCCAGTTTTCCCAACACCATTTATTAAAAAATCCTTTCCCCATTGCTTGTTTTTGTCATGTTTGTCAAAGATCACATGGTTGTGGACATGTGGTATAGACTTTGTAGTATACTTTGAAGTCAGGCAGTATGATCCCTCCAGCTTTATTCTTTTTGCTTAGGATTGACTTGGCTATACAATCCTAAGCAATCCTTGTCTTTTTTTGGTTCCATATGAAATTTAAAGTAGTTTTTTCTAATTCTGTGAAGAAAGTCATTGGTAGCTTGATGGTAATAGCATTGAATCTATAAATTACTTTGGGCAGTATGGCCATTTTCACGATATCAAGTCTTCCTATTCAAGAGCATGGAATGTTTTTCCATTTGTTTCTGTCCTCTCTTATTTCGTTGAGCAGTGGTTGGTAGTTCTCCTTGAAAAGGTCCTTCACATCCCTTGTAGGTTGGATTCCTAGGTATTTTATTCTCTTTGTAGCAATTGTGAATGAGAGTTCACTCATGATTTGGCTCTCTGTTTGTCTATTATTGGTGTATAAGAATGCTTGTGATTTTTGCACATTGATTTTGTATCCTGAGACTTTGCTGAAATTGCTTATCAGCTTAAGGAGTTTTTGGACTGAGACGATGGGGTTTTCTAAATATACAATCATGTCATCTGCAAACAGAGACAGTTTGACTTCCTCTCTTCCTATTTGAATACTCTATTTCTTTCTCTTGCCTGATTGTCCTGGCCAGAACTTCCAATACTATGTTGAATAGGAGTAGTGAGAGAGGGCATCCTTGTCCTCTGCCAATTTTCAAAGGGAATGCTTCCAGCTTTTGCCCATTCTATGTGATATTGGCTGTGGGTTTCTCATAAATAGCTCTCATTATTTTGAGATACGCTCCATTAACACCTAGTTTACTGACTGTTTTTAGCATGAAGGAGTGCTGAATTTTATCAAAGGTCTTTTCTGCATCTATTGAGATAATCATGTGGTTTTTGTCGTTGGTTCTGTTTATGTGATGGATTACATTTATTGATTTGAATATGTTGAACCAGTCTTGCATCCCAGGGATGAAGCCAACTTGATTGTGGTGGATAAGCTTTTTAATCTGCTGCTGGATTCAGTTTGCCAGTATTTTATTGAGGATTTTCACATAAATGTTTATCAAGGATATTGGCCTGAAATTTTCTTTTTTTGTGTTTCTCTGCCAGGTTTTGGTATTAGGATGATGCTGGCCTCATAAAATGAGTTAGGGAGGAATCCCTTTTTTTCTATTGTTTGGAATAGTTTCAGAAGGAATAGTATCAGTTCCTCTTTGTACCTCTCGTAGAGAATTCAGCTGTGAATCTGTCTGGTCCTGGGCTTTTTTTGGTTAGTAGGAAATTAATTACTGCCTCAATTTCAGAACTTGTTATTGGTCTATTCAGGGATATGACTTCTTCCTGGTTTAGTCTTGGGAGGGTGTATGTGTCTAGGAATATATCCATTTCTTCTAGATTTTCTAGTTTATTTGCATAGAGATGTTTATAGTATTATCTCATGGTAGTTTGTATTTCTGTGGGATCAGTGGTGATATTCCCTTTATCATTTTTATTGTGTCTGTTTTATTCTTCTGTCTTTTCTTCTTTATTAGTTAGGCTAGCAGTCTATCTACTTTGTTAATCTTTTCAAAAAACCAGCTCTTGGATTCATTGATCTTTTTGAAGGTTTTTTTTTGCGTCTTGATCTCCTTCAGTTCTGCTCTGATCTTAGTTATTTCTTGTCTTCTGCTAGCCTTTGAATTTGTTTGCTCTTGCTTCTCTAGTTCTTTTAATTGTGATGTTAGAGTTTCGATTTTATATCTTTCCCACTTCCTCTTGTGGGCATTTAGTGCTATAAATTTCCCTCTAAACACTGCTTTAGCTGTGTCTCAGAGATTCTATTATGTTGTGTCTTTGTTCTCTTTGGTTTCAAAGAACTTATTTATTTCTGCCTTAATTTTGTTATTTACCCAGTAGTGAATCAGGAGCAGGTTGCTCAGTTTCCATGTAGTTGTGCAGTTTTGAGTGAGTTTCTTAATTCTGAGTTCTAATTTGATTGCACTGTGATCTGAGAGATGTTTTGTTATGATTTTCTTTCTTTTGCATTTGCTAAGGAGTGTTTTACTTCCAATTATGTGGCCAAATTTAGAATAAGTTCTATGTGGTGCTGAGAAGAGTGGGTGGAGATTTCTGTTGATGTCTATTAGTTTTGCTTGGTCCAGAGCTGAGTACAAGTCCTGAATATCCTTGTTAATTTTCTGTCTCATTGATCTGTCTAATATTGACAGTGGGGTGTTAAAGTCTCTCATTATTATTGTATTGGAGTCTAAGTCTCTTTGTAGGTCTCTAAGAACTTGCTTTCTGAATCTGGGTACTCCTGTGTTGGTTGCATATATATTTAGTGTAGTTAGTGCTTCTTGTTGCATTGATCCTTTTACCATTATGTAATGCCCTTGTTTTTTTTTTTTTTTAATCTTTTTTGGTTTAAAGTCTGTTTTATCAGAGACTAGGATAGCAACCCCTGCTTTTTTGCTTTCCATTTGCTTGGTAAATATTCCTCCATCCCTTTATTTTGAGCCTATGTGTGTCTTTGCATGTGAGATGGGTCTCCTGAATACAACACACCAATGGGTCTTGACTCTTTATCCAATCTGCCACTCTGTGTCTTTTAATTGGGACATTCAGCCCATTTATATTTAAGGTTAATATCATTATGTGTGAATTTGATCCTGTCATTATGATGCTAGTTGGTTATTTTGCCCATTAGTTGATGCAGTTTCTTCATAGTGTCAATGGTCTTTACATTTTGGTTTGTTTTTGCAGTGGCTGATGCCAGTTTTTCCTTTCTGTATTTAGTGCTTCATTCAGGAGCTCTCGTAAGGCAGGCCTGGTGGTGACAAATCCCTTAGCATTTGTTTGTTTGTAATGGATTTTATTTCTCCTTCATTTATGAAGCTTAGTTTGGCTAGATATGAAATTCTGGTTTGAAAATTCTCTAAGAATATTGAATATTGGCACCCACTTTCTTCTGGCTTGCAGGGTTTCTGCAGAGAGATCTGCTGTTAGTCTGATGGGCTTCCCTTTGGGTAACCTGATCTTTCTCTCTGGCTGCCCTTAACATTTTTTCCTTCATTTCAACCTTGGTGAATCTGATGATTATGTGTCTTAGTGTTTCTCTTCTCAAGGAGTATCTTTGTGGTGTTGTCTGTATTTCCTGAATTTGAATGTTGGCCTGTTTTTCTTGGTTGGGGAAGTTCTCCTGGAAAATAACCTGAAGTGTGTTTTCCAACTTGGTTCCATTAACCTTGTCACTTTCCAGTACACCAATCCAACATAGTTTTGGTCTTTTCACATAGTCCCATATTTCTTGGAGGCTTTGTTCATTTCTTTTCATTTTTTCTCTAATCTTGTCTTTGTGCTTTATATCATTAAGTTGATCTTCAATCCCTGATATCCTTTATTCCTCTTGATCGATTCAGCTATTGATAATTATGTATGCTTCATGAAGTTCTCGTGCTGTGTTTTTCAGCTTCATCAGGTCATTTATGTTCTTTTCTAAACTAGTTATTCTAGTTAGCAGTTCCTGTAACCTTTTATCAATGTTGTTAGCTTTCTTGCATTGGGTTAAAACATGGTCCTTTAGCTCAGAGGAGTTTGTTATTACCCACCTTCTGAAGCCTACTTCTGTCCATTTGTCAAACTCATTCTCTGTCCAGTTTTGTTCCCTTGCTGGCAAGGAGCTGTGACCCTTTAGAGGAGAAAAGGCATTCTGGTTTTTGGAATTTTCAGCCTTTTTGCACTGGTCTTTCCTCATCTCCATGGATTTATCTACCTTTGATCTTTGATGTTGGTGACCTTCGGATGGGGTTTTTGCATGGGCATTCTTTTTGTTGATGTGGATGCCATTGCTTTCTGTTTGTTAGTTTTCCTTCTAAAAATCAGGCCCCTCTTCTGAAGGTCTGCTGGAGTTTGTTGGAGGTCCACTCCAGACCCTGTTTGCCTGGTATCACCAGAGGAGGCTGCAGAACAGCAGATATTACTGCCTGCTCCTTCCTCTGGAAGCTTTGTCCCAATGGGGCACCCGCCAGATGCCAGCTGGAGCTCTCCTGCATGAGGTGCCTGTTGATCCCTGCTGGGAGGTTTCTCCCCATCAGAAGGCTCGGAGGTCAGGGACCCATCTGAGGAAGCTGTCTGTCCCTTAGCAGAGCTCAAGTGCTGTGCTGGGAGATCTGCTGCTATCTTCAGAGCCAACAGGCAGGAACATTTAAGTCTGCTGAAGCTGCGTCCACAGTCACCCCTTTCTCCATGTGCTCTGAACCAGGGAGATGGAGTTTGATCTATAAGCCCCTGACTGGGGCTTCTGCCTTTCTTTCAGAGATGCCTTGCCCACAGAGGCAGCCTGGCTACAGTGGCTTTGCCATGCTGTGGTGGGTTCAGCACCCAGTTTGAACATTGTGCCGCTTTGTTTACACTGTGAAGGGAAAACCGCCTACTCAAGCGTCAGTAATGGCAGATGTTCCTCCTCTCACCAAGCTCTAGCATCCCAGATCGACTTCAGACTGCTGTGCTGGCAGCAAGAATTTCAGGCCAGTGGATCTCAGCTTGTTGGGCTCTGTGGGGTGGGATCCGCTGAGTGAGACCACTCAGCTCCCTGGCTTCAGCCCCCTTTCCAGGGGAGTGAATGGTTCTGTCTCACTGGCGTTCCAAGCGCCACTGGGGTACAGAAAAAAAAAATGCTACAGCTAGCTCGGTGTCTGGCCAAATGGCTGCCCAGTTTTGTTCTTGAAACTCAGGGACCTCGTAGTGTAGGCACTCGAGGGGATTTCCTGGTCTGCCAGTTGCCAAGAACATGGGAAATTGTAGTATCTGGGCCGGATAGCACCATCTCTCATGGCACAGTCCCTCACAGCTTCCCTTGGCTAGGGGAGGGAGTTCCCTGACCCCTTGAACTTCCTAGGTAAGGCAATGCCCCACCCTGCTTCTGCTCACCCAATGAGATGAACCAGGTACCTCAGTCGGAAATGCAGAAATCATCTGCCTTCTGCATTGGTCTCACTGGGAGCTGCAGACTGGGGTTGTTCCTATTCAGCCATCTTGCTCAGTAATCTAGGCTGTGATACTTTGTTACAGCAGGCCTGGCAGGCTAATACAGGTCCACACTATCAACATGACTTACTGCTGGTGGTATTATCCATGATCTAGTCCAGGTAGTTCTTGCCAGGTTTCTCCATTTTGAGTTACTTTTATTCTCCCTTTTCAGGCTCTATACTTTTGAAGCAAGTTGCTAAGTGCACCCCACATAGGAGAGGTCTGGGGAATGGGTTGTATAAGTGTTTGGCTCCACTTCCTGAATAGAAAGTATTCACATACATCATTTGGAACTTTTCTGTAAGACAGATTTGTCTCTTCTCCCTATTTATTTATTTATTTATTCAATGGACTGTTTATATCAATATGGGCTCACATACATTTATTTTATAATTTGGGTTATAACCCGATACTAATGTATTTATTTTGTTGGTTAAATTTTTCTGCCTTTGACCTTTGGGAGTTCTTTCAGTTGTCTCTAATATCCCTTTGACATGTATCTATTATTGTGTTCTTAATTTTTTAACACTTCCTATTTTCTGTCATTATAAGATGTACCAGGGTCATCTAGTATTTTTCCTGGCCAAGCCCTAGGATTATCCATATCTCCAAGGAGCCCTGCTTCATCTTAGTGGAGAAACCAAGATCTGGGTGTTGGTTGGAAGAAATTTTAAATACAGTTTCATAAAGTTTTTCTAAAGTGCTCTCCCTTTACCAATTACAATTTCTTGGTTGTATTTTTCCTCAATCATTGAAGGAAATGATACTTTTCTCTCCTTAATATAAAGAGATACTTCCTTGGTATTTTCTATCTTTCTTATTCACTGGAACAGAGTTTCCCATCAAGTGTGTGTTCTGTGAGCATAAGTTCTGTGAGAGGCTCTGTGGGGACAAAGTTTAACTTCATAATCAAATAATTTGGAAAGCACAGGGTCAGTATAGCCTCTGGAAAATCATATTTTACATTGACAAATGATAAAAAGCTTTATTTTTATCTTTTCACAGTAAAAAAATAGTTAACTTAGTTTAACACATTTTTTTCCAAAGTCTCTTGGCTATAGATATTATCATTTTTGGAATGTGTACTGACATCTTCCAGAACTTGTATTCCTTGGAATTCACTTAGGTCAAGGCAAACATAATAGCTTGATTTGGAAACCACTTGCAGCTATACTGTACAGCAGCTGAGAGAAGCATTTTCTTTTACATGCACTAAGGCTAGAATGAAAATAGTTATTTTGAGGTGCGCTGTGGTTGAATGGTCTTTTCCTCAGAGTGTTGGATCTTTTTCTTTCATCTCCTTGAGCACCAATCCTTCTAGCTTTGCCAAACTCAGACTCATTATGAGTATCCATATGCAATTAAAATGCAGTTTTAAATTAAAATGGTACCTTAATGGATAATGGTACAGGTACCTTATCCAATAGTGTTGCTCATGGAGTTGAGAATAATTTTTTCATCTGTCTCACTGAGCAGTTAAACCAGACCATTTATCCACAACTGTGATAGCATAATTTCCAGGTCCTATTTTACTCATGAATTGCTGGAAGATGTGTTCCAAAAGAGAGTGTATCCTGGCAATTAAATAAATGATAGATTGTTTCTGTGAATTTACTGAAATTAGGGATAATAAATTCAGCAAAACTTTTATCAACAAAACGTAACTGATTAGAACAATCAATTACCTAGATTTTTTCCTTCTGAAATTATACTTAGGGGAATCAGAGACTGAATATAACAAAATAAATTGATTTCAGGAAAATCAACTTCAGAAAATTAATGGTCAGTTCAGGTACACCCAAATTTTTAATATTTTTTACCTGTAGAACGGTGGCATAAAACTAGAATATAATCATTTTTATTAATGATAATGTAATATAAAAACAGCATTTCTTAAATACTTGCTATAAGTCAAGTACTATTCTGAGTACTCTACATATATTTAATTCTCACAATGAATATATGAGGTATATGCTATTACATTTATTTAACACAATGAGAAACTAAAGGTTAGAGATATAAGGTAACTTGCCCAAGGTCACATACCTTATAAGTAGTAAACACTAGAATTTTAATCCAGGCATCCTGACATGAAGATGCATAACCCATTTAGAAGCAGTATTAGTTCATATTGTTAAGTCAATAGGAACAACTGGATTAATTATACGATACTTTCATATAACTGGTAGGTTCTTGAAATCAAGCATGCATAATTTCTAATTTTTATGCACAGACTAGATCCCAGGAATTGACATTTTTAACAAGCACAACCCCTCTCCCTCACTCTCAGTATTTTATTGCAGGTAGTTCACAGTCAGTACTTTGAGAAACACTTGTAAAGTAATGTAAGTTCTGAGAGATTGAAGAATACATAAGGCAAATATTTTAAGAATTTGAAAGCTCTAATTAAAATGTTTACACTTTGCAGTCTCACTTTATCTGCTCTTTTAAATATTACTTCCCTCCTATAATATCATAGATATATATTAAGTGCTTAATTTGTGTCTCATACTCTTATAGCTAGAGACATCTTTATAAGTGCATAAAGTTTAAAGTAATAATTTATATTAGGCTACATTAAGTCAAGTATGCATAGTTAAGTTCCTAGGGTAATCACTGAAGGAATAGTTTTAAAATGCTAATGGAGAGAAAATATGAATAGTAAAAGAGTTATTTGACCTAAAGATAGCAAGAAAAGATAGTAACAAGAATATAAAATAGATGGATGAAATAGAAAATAACTATAATAACATTAAATGTAAATTGAGTAAATAATCTAATTAAGACCTAGAATACCAGAATCAAACTATATGATGATAAGAGTGCATCTTAAATAGAAAGATGCAGAAAAGTTGAAAGTAAAATGTAAAAGGTATATCATGCAAGTAGCACTTACCAAAAAATATTTGGCTTAGCTATATTGACATTAGAAAAAGTAGATTCTTATGACAATCTGTATTAGTAGCTAAAGGGATTTACATTTCAAAATGATAAAAAGGTCAGTCTCCTAGGAATATAAATCCCAAATCTTTATCCACTGATAGTGTAATTATTAAATATATACAGTAAAAAACTATTAAATACATACAGTAAAAAATTGATATAACTAAACATTTTAATAGAAAAATCTAAAACTAAAAATTTAATAGAAAAATTTAATGGAAAGAATTATATAACTAAACATTTTAATAGAAAAATCTACAATCATAATAAAAGACCTTAACACATCTCTTGAGAAGTTATTTTTAAAAAGTAAACAAAAATTCTCAAAGGATAGAGAAAATCTTAGAAACACAATTAACCAACTTGACTGAATAAACATATGTAGACTGTTTTGCCCAACAATGATAGAATTCATATTATTTTAATTGCAGATGAAACACTGTAAAAATTAATAAGATCCTGGGTCATACAGTAAATATTGATGTGTTTCAAAGCCTTGAATAATTTTTAGTTTTTCTAACTGGAATAAATTTATGTTAAAAATTAGTAACTGAAAGATAATTAGGACATTTCCAACCTTTGGAAATTAAACACTTTTAAATCCAGGAATCAAAAAATAAATTATAATGGAGATTACAGACCAAGCACCATGGCTCATGCCTGTGCTTTGGGAAGTCGAGGTGACAGGATCACTTGAGGCCAGGAGTTTGAGACTAGCCTGAGCAACATAGCAAGATCCTATCCATACACATAGAAAAAGTTAGGTGAGTGTGGTGGTGCATGTCTATAGTTCTAGCTACTCAGGAGTCTTAGGTAGAAGGATTGCATGAGCCCAAGAGTTAGAGGCTGCAATGAGCTGATTATGCCACTGCACACCTGCCTGGGAACAGAGTGAGACCCGGTCTCTCTTAAAAAAAAAAAAAAAAGAAAAGAAAAAGAAAATATTTTTAATTAAATGATAGTTGAGATATTATATATGAAAATTAATGGTATTCAGCTAAAGCAGTGTTTAGATACAAATTTAAAGTCTAGGATCTATTTATTAGAAAAAATAAGAGCTAAAAGAGGACAATCTAAGCTTCCTTTTCAAGACACACAAAATACAGCAAAACAAACTGAAGACTAGCAGAAGGAAATAATAAAGATGAGACAATAAATCAATAATATAAAACACAAACAAATAATGGAGGAAATAAAGGTTTTTTATGGGCAATGATTTTGGCCGATTAATGATGTTCACACATTCTTTGACACTCCTCTTATGGAGAGGTGCAGTCTGTGTCTCCTGTCCTTAAATCTGGTGAGCTCTGTGACTATTTTGAATAATTAAATATGGCAGACATGTGCCATTCTCTCTGGATCTAGGCTTTAAGAAACTGTCAGTTTCCACTTCCTTTCTCTGGGAACCTGCACTTACAGCCCTGAGATATCATGTCAGACATCTGATTTACATGTAAGTGTTTCAGATGACTATTTCAACTAATTCCTGCCTGCCAGTTATCCCTGCCAAGATGTCTGGCATATGAGTGAAGCTGATATGGATCCTTCCAGCAGGGGCAAACCAGCTGGCAGCTGAATAGCACCAACTGATCTCAGTCAGTACCTCAAGAGAGTAGAAGAATCATCCAGCTGAGCCCTGCCCCAATTCCTACCCACCAAATCATAAGATATAAAAAAGTTTGTTTTTCTAAATTGAAAGGTTTTAGATTATTTGTTATGCAGCAATAGATAGCCAGAACAAATATATACAACTAAATTTGGCAACTTTCAATTTTATGTTGTTTTAAATGTTCTATTATGAAGTAATTCTAGATTTCCAAAAAAGTTATAAGAATTCTACAAAATATTTCCATATTCATACAGATTTTTCAAATGATATTTTACCACATTTGATTTCTCTACCCATCAACTGTCAATTTTTGAGTATTTGAGAATAAGTAGCTGACATTATTAATTACCACTAATTACCTCACATACCTCAGGGTATATTTCTTTAAAACAAAGATATTCCCTCATATAACTGCAGGGCACTTTTTGAAATCAAGAGAGCATTATTGATTTAGTACTGTTATCTATATACAGTACTATACATAGGCCTTGTTCAGAAGACACCATTTGCCCTAATCAAGTACTTTACAGTAAAAGGTGATCCTTTTGCAATCAGTTGTGTCTCCTGAGTCTCTTTTAATGTGGGACAGTTCCAGTCTTTGTCTTTTATAACATGATAACTCTCAAGAGTACAGTCAACTTATGTTTTTAATTAATGATTCTTGATGTTTATCTACTGTTTCCTCATGAATAATTCAGGTTATGTCTTAAAAAAGAAACAATACTACAGAAGTAACGTACTATTCCCAGTATATCATATCAGAAGGCACTTAATGTTGTCTTATGCTATTATTGATAATGTTAATTTTAATCACTTGGTAAAGGTGGTGTCTGCAAAATTTATCCACTTTCAGGTTGCTATTTTTCACTTTGTAACTAATAGATATCTTGTGGTAGGATACTTTGAGGCCAGCTAGGTAAATGTCTTATTTCTCATTAAATGTCCCCTCACTAGTTTTGGCAAATGTTTTTATGTCTCTTCAAAATTCCTATGTAGAAATCCTAACTTCCAATATGATGGTATTAAAAGATAGGGCATTTGTTAGGTGATTAGGTCATGAGAGTGGAGACCTCATGAATGGAATTAGTGCCCTTATAACAGAGACTCTGGAGCACTCCCTTGCCCTTTGAGGACACCTAAGACATTTGAGGACACAATGGGACATCCATCTATGAACCCAGGAGCAGGCCCTCAGAAAATGCTGAATCTGCCTGCAGCTTGATCTTGGCCTTCTCAGCCTCAAAAACTGCAAGAAATAAATTTCTGTTGTTCTTAGAGTCCACCTAGTTTATGGTGTTTTGTTATAGCAGCCTGAACAAACTGAGACAATTGGTGATTTTTGTCTCACTCCTTTATCATTTTTATGGTTGCCAAATGATGATTTTCCAATTGTATCATTCTTTATACATTTAATACTACACTGTACTATAAGAAAGAACATTTCTTCATAATCAGTTGATTACTTAATTTATTAATATTTGCATGGACTCATGTACTCCTATTTAATGGGTTGTGATTTCTTATGGTCATTATATTGATGCTCAAATTGTTCCAGATTTAACTAGTGGGAGCCCTTTCAAAATGCCTCTTAGAATCTTGTAACATGTCCTCATTATTATTTAAGTATGTCTTTACTTTCTTGCATTACAAGATGTTCCATTCACAGGCTTTGAAGTTCGTAGCACAGAACTTCTTGCCCTTTGATGTTACCCATTTATGATAACCTACATCTGACATTTTGTCTCTACACAGACACCAGAATGCTTACTGGACTTTATCGCCACCAGATTCTTGAGCCTCTTCTATGATTCCAGGACCCCTGATTGGATGTGCTCTATTTCCTCTATTTTTAAACCTGTCAGATATTATCTTTGCTTTCCTTAACTTACCACTCTATAACATGGGGTATGATCCTGTACCCTGTGTGCCTTTGATAAGTATTGGTGGATTGATGGTCATGCACAGAAAAGCTTGCTGCACTATAACCCTCAAGAAGAACAGCAAGCTAAAAAATATGACCTAACTTCTACAATTTTAGCATCACAAGAACATGCAGGGCACATTATTTTGGAAGCGGACACTCAGATCATTAAATGTCAAAGTAGCCTAATTGTTAACGGGACACATGTAGTGAGAAAAACGTGTTTGTACTTATTGAACAGAAGACAAATGTAGCCAAAAGTATTTAATACTGAAATACAGCTTAATCAGGTGCTTTAAAAAATTAAGCCACATAATTATTAAAGCATGGCTCTGGGTTTAAGTATCAACACTCTTCCTCTCCCATTCTGTTCATCCTTTGGAAGCCTACCTTCCTATCCCCATTTTGTTTAGTCACCTTTGGCTTGAAGTTGACCAGAATTCAGTGGCTAGTGGCTTCTATCTTATGGCAAGAGAAGGAAAAGAGATGAGAAGTAAAAGACAAAAATAATAGAGAAAATATTTAAAGGATTTGAAGCAAAGCGTCTGAGGATACAGATACTGTTTAGCAAATCTGAATATATTGCAACATTATTGCAAGGAAGGAGAGATATGTTAGGGAATTTCAACACTAAAGATGGTCTACTTTTAGCAGACACATAATTTCACTTGAATTTTTAAATTTCCTTTGGCATACAATATGTTCTTTGCTAAGAGAAAATACCTTTCATATGTCATTCTAGGCATTCTTCAACACAAAGCAGGACAAGATGTATTTTAAGGTAAAGAGTACAGACACTGGAATCAGTAGGAGTTGCTGTTTCCATTCATTAGTTTTGAGACCTTGAGCAAGACTATGAATGTCAGTTTCCTCATGTTAAAACAGGGACAATAATACTTATTTTGTTATGTGCTGTAAAGCAGAGGTCCCCAACCCCTGGGGCCATGGACTGGTACAGGTCTGTGGCCTGTTGGGAATTGGGCCATACAGCAGGAGGTGAGTGAAGCTTCATCTGTATTTACAGCCACTCCTCATCACTCACATTACCACCTGAGCTCTATCGCCTGTCACATCAGCAGCATTAGGTTCTCAGAGGAGCACAAACCCTATTGTGAACTGCTCATGTGAAGGATCTAGTTTATGTTCTCCTTGTGAGAATCTAATGCCCGATGATCTGTCCCCATCTCCCATCGCCCCCAGATGGGAGCATCTAGTTGCAAGAAAACAAGCTCAGGGCTCCCACTGAATCTACATTATGATGAGCTGTATAATTTTTTTTTTTTTTTTGAGAGAGAGTCTCACTCTGTCGCCTAGGCTGGAGGGCAATGGCATAATCTCTGCTCACTGCAACTTCCATTTCCCAGGTTCAAGCAACTCTCCTTCCTCAGCCTCCCAAGCAGCTGGGATTATAGGTGCCTGCCACTATGCTGGGCTAATTTTTAGTATTTTTAGTAGAGATGGGTTTTGCCATGTTGGCCAGGCTGGTCTTGAACTCCTGACCTCAGGTGATCCACCTGGCTTGGCCTCCCAAAGGTGAGCTGTATAATTATTTTATTATATATCATGATGTAATAATAATGTAAATAAAGTGCACAATAGATGTAATGCATTTGAATCATCCCAAAACAACCCCACCACCCAGTCCGTGGAAAAATTGTCTTCCACAAAACCAGTCCCTGGTGCCAAAAAGGTTAGGGCCAGCTACTGTAAGGGATAGAGTCTTTATGTGCATAAATCTTTGAGTAGTGTGCCTACAACACAGTAGGTGCTTAACAAATGTTGCTACTACACAAGCAGATCCCAGAATTCCATGCTGGCAAGATCCTCTGAGGGTGTTATTTATAAAACAAAATAAGACAAGCAGGTCTCCAGGCCTTTTCTTGGAGATCTTGATTCACTCATTCTGGGAATAGAACTGATACTATCTTCATTTCTTTTTTAAAGTACTTTGGGAGGCTGAGGTGGGTGGATCACAAGGTGAGGAGTTCAAGACCAGCCTGGCCAAGATGGTGAAACCCTGTCTCTACCAAAAATACAAAAAATTAGCTGGGCATGGTGGCTGGCGCCTGTAATCCCAGCTACTCGGGAGGCTGAGGCAGAGAGTTGCCTGAACCCAGGAGGTGGAGGTTGCAGTGAACTGAGATGGCGCCACTGCACCTCAGCCTGGGCGACAGAGCGACACTCCATCTTGGGGGGGGGAAAAAAAAAAAGAACCTCTTTAGTGAATACCTTAGATGATTCTTACCTCCAGTGAAAATAGGCAAACCCATAACAGAGCACTCATGCAGCATAAGCCTGATAGAAATGGAGGTTTCCAGAACCAATGAGACTATACCCATATGATCATAATGCCAATGATCTATTTCTAAGCCATACTTTCTCTAAGCTCCTATCCCCTTTTTATCTCACTGTCCAATTTACATGTTGTACATGCCTTTGAAACTGGAATACTCACATTGAACTTGGCCTTTCTCTTCATCCTCCACCTCCCAAAGAAGAAAGCTGCTGCTTCTCATTATTTCCATCTTCAGGTAGAAGCACAACCATCTTTCCATTAAAAAAATGGAGATGAAGGGAGGGCATCTTCATTCCTTCTTTTTATCTTCCTAACTGGTCCCTTATCCCCAGTCTTGCTAATATCTTAATACCAGAGCAATCCTTGTAAAATACAAAACTAGCCATGTTTGGAAATCTACAGTGCCCTCCTATAATCTTCAGTATAAAATGCAAACTTCTCAAGGAAGCATTTGAGGCGTTATGATCTGACCGTTGCTTCTCTTTCTTCAGGCTCACCTCCTACATTATTCCTTCCTTACCCTTCTCCCCAGCTAGACCACGTTACTTGCTGCTCCCCACAGGTGCAGCCTCATATTTACTTGACTTTGCAGTTGTTGGTGACTATGGTCTATTTGTGTTCTCCTAAAATTTATATGTTGAGATCCTGGTTCTCAAGGTGATGATATCAGGAGGTGGGGCCTCTGGTAGGTGATTAGATCATAAGTGCAGAGCCTTTGTGCATGGTATTAGTGCCTTTATAAAAGATGGCCCAGAAAGTTGCTTTGTTCCTTACACCATCCCAGGAAGCAACAAGAAGGCTCTATGAGAAACAGGCCCTCAAAAGACACTAAATCAGCCAGCACCTTAATCTTGAACATTCCAGGATCTAAAGATATGAGAAATAAATTTCTGTTGTTTGTAAGCCATCCAGTCTGGGTATTTTTTTTACAGCAGCCAGAAGAGACAGACACTGGCCTTTTTTCTGCAATTTTCTCTATTGCAGTTGCTACATTTTACCCAACCCAGCAAAGTCTTCCATCCTTAGTCTCCTAAATAGCTCCAAAGTATCCTTCCAGAACAAGAACAAGCATTGCATCCTCATGTCTGTTCACCCTTCTCATATGATGTTTCTCTTTTCCCATAGCTCTGACCATGCTATATTCTAACCGTCAATTTTCTAATTTATCTTCTTCTAAACCGGGAGAAACGTGAGGTGAAGAACTACCTTAATTATCTTTATTTTCTCAATTACTTGAAAAATCTCTGGTGTATGGAAGGTATTCACTAAATGCTTGTTGAATGAATGAACAATGAGAGCAATAAATATTTCTTATTTATCCACTCAAAATTCACACTAACAGTTAAGTTAGGGGTAGTGACATTAAACAATTACTAATATTTCACTCTAACTATAATACATAGACTTATCCTAATTTCAGGCACATTCTGAGGATATTCCTAAGGGTAAGTGATTAAGAATAAAGAACGCCTCTTCAAGATTCTACAAGAAAAATCTAGATTATTCTCATTTGTAATCCACATAAATTCTGGAAATTAGAAGTGGGAATGTTTCAGAGATGATTCCTAACTCTATTTCAGCAAATGTAGAGAGGACAGCCAGGATTTCATCTGCCCCATTTAGTGCACTTTTACTTCATGGATCTTCTGATCACAAGTGACAACTTACACTTAATTATTTCTTCCTGTCACTAATGTGAGAAGACAGACTCTGTCAGTAGAAACTGGCTTAGGGGAAATGATTCAGAAACAAAAAAAAGCACAACTTTTTACAAAAGCGTCCAAGCAGTGTACTCTTACTGATTTTTTACTAGTGAACAAAATTTCTAATTGGTATAGTCACTACTTTTGTAGGTAATGGGAAAAATATGTAGACCTTGGTGATTTGCATGTCAATTCCTTGAGGAAAATAATCTCATGAAAATGCAAAAGAGGTGGCAAATTTACAATGTGTTTCTTGAAGTCATTTAAGCCTTTTTCTCCAATTGGAATGAAATTTATCCTCTGCAAGCAAATAGGAGTTTCACTCTAACAGGAATCATTATAGCAAGGAATTTGGCGCAACAAAGGTCTTTTGATTTATTCAAGGAGGCTTACATCTTATACATCTTCATAACACACCATCCTGCTGTGTCTGGAATTAGTAGGTTCTTGGACTAACTTCAAGAATGAAGCTGCAGACCCTCGCGGTGAGTATTACAGTTCTTAAAGTTGGTATGTCCGGAGTTTGCTCCTTCTGATGTTCGGACGTCTTCAGAGTTTCTTCCTTCTGGTGGGTTCACGGTCTCGCTGGCTTCAGGAGTGAAGCTGCAGACCTTCCCAGGGAGTGTTACAGCTCTTAAAGTGGCACGTGTCTGGAGTTGTTCCTTCCTCCCAGTGGGTTCGTGGTCTCACTGACCTCAGGAGTGAAGCTGCAGACCTTCCCAGTGAGTGTTACAGCTCATAAAAGCAGTGCAGACCCAAAGAGGAAGCAGCAGCAAGATTTATTGCAAAGAACAAAAGAACAAAGCTCCCACACTGTGGAAAGGGACCCAAGTGGGTTGCCACTGCTGGCTCAGGCAGCCAGCTTTTATTCCCTTATCTGGCCCCACCCACATCCTACTGATTGGTCCATTTTACAGAGAGCTGATTGGTCCGTTTTGGCAGGGTGCTGATTGGTGCGTTTATAATCCCTGAGCTAGACACAAAAGTTCTCCAAGTCCCCACTAGATTAGCTAGACACAGCACTGATGGGTGCATTCACAAACCTTGAGCTAGACACAGGGTGCTGATTGGTGCATTTACAAACCTTGAGCTAGACACAAAGTGCTGATTGGTGTATTTACAATCCTTTAGCTAGACATAAAATTCTCCAAGTACCCATCTGACTCAGGAGCCCAGCTGGCTTGACCTAGTGGATCCCCTGCTGGGGCTGCAGGCGGAGCTGTCCACCAGTCCAGCACCACACGCCTGCACACCTCAGCCCTTGGACGGTTGATGGGACTGGGTGCCTTGGAGCAGGGGGCGGCACCTGGCGGGGAGGCTCAGGCTGTGCGGGAGCCCACGGGGCGGGGGGAAGGAGGGGCGTGGCTCGGGCATGGCAGGCTGCAGGTCCTGGGCCCTATCCCACAGGGAGATGGCTGAGGCCCAGTGAGAATTAAAGTGCAGCGCAGTCAGGCCAGCAGTACTGGAGGACCCAGCGCACCCTCTGGAGCTGCTGGCCCTGGTGCTAAGCCCCTCATGCCTGGGGCCAGCTGCACCAGCCGGCTGCTCTGAGTGCGGGGTCTGCCGAGCCCACGCCCACACAGAACTCGCGCACAGCCCTGGTTCCGGCCTGCGCCTCTCCCTCCACACCTCCCTGCAAGCAGAGGGAGCTGGCTCCAGCCTTGGCCAGCCCAGAGAGGAGCTCCCACAGTGCATCGGCAGGCTGAAGGGCTCCTCAAGCGAGGCCACAGTGGGCGCTGAGGCCAAGGAGGCGCGGAGAGTGAGAGAGGGCTGCCAGCACGCTGTCACCTCTCACTGCTGCTGCTTGAATCCATTCTATAGATAAGTGTTTTATTAGGCTTTCCTTCAACAGAATGTTTCCTATATGAGAGCAGTGATATCATCTGTCTTGTTTACTTGCATACTAATAATACAACAGTACTAAGTATTATATCCATACACAAACACTTTGTTTGGAAAGTTCAAGTTATGATAGCTAATGGTATGGATAAAGAACAATTAGGACATTTGTTAGGTATTCTCTGTATAATTTTCCAAGTAAATTTAATACCTTAAATATCAATGTAACATACCATGAATTAATAATGGACTAGGAGTGAACATTAATGATGAACATTTACATTGCACCGTATGTACTTTTCAGTTTTATATCAGATTAGTAAGATTAAACAACATTTCCTTCATCTATTAAGGTATTTGTCTTATTAAGACAAAACACTTGATTAGTAATTTTATTTTCTTTAGCTTTCTACCTAGAAGTGCTAGATTATATGGTAATTCCATTTTTAATTTTTTGAGAAACTTCCATATGTTTTCCTATAATGACTGTAACAATTTACATTTCCACCAACAATGTATATGGGTTCCCTTTTCTTCACATTCTTACCTCAATAACACTTGTTACCACTTGTCTTTTGATAACAGCCATCTTAATAAGTGTGAGATGATATTTTGCTGTGGTTTTGATTTGCATTTCTCTGATGATCAGTAATGTCAAGTACTTTTTTTACACATGTTGGCCATTTTTGTGTTTTATTTGGAAAAATATCTATTCAGGACTTTTGCTCATGTGTAAATCAAGTTATTTAGGAATTTTGGGGTTTTTTTTTGCTATTCAGTTGTATGAGTTTCTTATATATATCGGATCTTAGCCTCTTATCAGATATATGGTTTACAAATATTTTCTCCCATTCTGTGGGTTGCCTTTTTATTGTTGATTATTTTATCTATTGTACAGAAACTTTCTAGTTTCATGTAGTTCCACTTTCTTATTTTTGCTTGTATTGCCTGAACTTTTGGTGTCATATATAATGTTATACAGTTTTTCCCCTGTTTCATTCTAGGAGTCTTATAGTTTTAGTTCTTATGTTTAAATCTTTAATTTATTTTGAGTTTTGTGTATATATCCAAAGAAAATGAAATTACTGTCTCAAAGAGGTATCTACATTTTTCACAATAACCAAGATATAGAATCAACTTAAGTGTCTGTCGATGGATGAATAAAGAAATCATGATATATATACACAATGAATTATCAGTCAGCCTTTAAAAAGAAGGAAAGCCTGTCACTTGAAACAACATAAATTAACCTGGAGGACATTATGTTAAATGAAATAAGCCAGACATAGAAAGATGGTTCATGATCTTGCTTATGTGTGGAAACTATAAAAGAAAAAATCAAATACAAAGAGACAGAATAGAATAGCGGTTGGGGGGCAGAGGGGCAGGTTGGGGGAAATGGGGAGGTGTTGGTCAAAGGGTACAAACTTTCAATTATAAGATGAAAAAGTTCTGGTGACAGCATGATGCCTATCATTAATAATAATGTATATTTGAAATTTGCTAAGAGAATACATCTTAAGTATTCCCACCATAAAAAAGGTAACTATGTGAAGTGTTTGATATGTTAATTAGCTTGATGGTGCTAATCATTTCAGAATGTATACATGTATCAAAACATCACATTGTATACCTTATGTATACAATTTTTATTTGCCAATTATACCTCATTAAAGCCAAAAAGAAAAAGCTTGATTTAGACATACTCAGTTTTGCTTCTGATGAAAAGAAAGATTAATTTATTTGTTCCTCCCTGCTGTGACTAGTCAACACAGCTTGCAGTTTAAAAACTAAAAAATACACTTACATAATAGAGCTATCAAATTATAAGAATTTTTTGTACTAATTCAAAAATACATTTATAATGAATAGAATGAATGGCTTAAGAGCTTTTCTCCCCCACACTAGTAGATGGGCTTTAACATTTCTACAGGAGGCTTGGATTTCCAATTTTTCCATGCTCATTAGACCATAATGGTCCCTTATCATTGCTGGCATTGTCAGAGACTGGACAGAAGTCCAGCAAAGCTGTGCATTAATTAGGCAAAGGTGTCAATGTCCTCCTCACAGCTCTGCATACACAGCTGTGGCAGTACTGCCAGCTCTCCCAAGAAAGCGGAATAGCAGGAGTTAGACATTTTGTATCATTTACATTTAAAATAAGGAAGTGGGAATTGTTAACATTTTCAAAATCTTTTAAGATTCTGTGAGATAGTTATTCATTTTTCCCCCATGTTTTAGTTTATCCATAATCATTTTCATCAGCAGGATACAGTGGGGGTTACCATACTGTGAATTCACCATGTCAAGGGTATTCTTTGTTTCAGAATTAAGGCTTTTGTATTTGTATATTCAGAGAGGAAAACCAAAATTTAAGTTTTTATTATAGTCAAAGACTGAAGAGCACTTTTTAGTCAGGAATTTCTCAATTGCAAAGAATATAAACCAAACTCAAAGTAGATTCAGGAGAAAAGGGGAAATGTTGGTTGACATGATAAAATTATAAAGAGGGCAACAATTAAATCGCCCTGAGGAATAACTTGAGGCAGAGATTTTCATATTTCAGGACTTGTGTTCTCATCCTCTTTCTCGCTCCCTCTCTTACTCCCTATCATCCTTCTTTTGTTTTCAGTTTTAAACCGGTGTACTCCATAGATTTGTCCTCCAAGAGCTCCAGACTTATCTTAAGTAGCTTCACAGCCACAGAAGAAAGAAGTTTCTCTCCCAACTCCTGTTGGGAACTATTCAAAGGAAAAAGAAAAATAAACAGCAAAAGAACAGGGATGCTCTCTGATTAAAGCAGCCTTAGTCCAGAGCAAATATTGACAAATACAAAAATAAATGTTCAGATCATGTTTCTATTCTCAGGAATAATCTTTGTTAGTTTAAAATCCTGTGTGATACAAGTCACCCTAAAGAAAATCATTGATTTCAAAATATATGGAAAGAGACACTTTTCTTAAAGAAACCATCATTCTCTGCAAACTATCGCAAGGACAAAAAACCAAACACTGCATGTTCTCACTCATAGGTGGGAATTGAACAATGAGAACACTTGGACACAGGAAAGGGAACATCACACACTGGGGCCTGTTGTGGAGTGGGGGGAAGGGGGAGGGATAGCATTAGGAGATATACCTAATGTAAATGACCAGTTAATGGGTGCAGCACACCAACATGGCACATGTAAACATATGTAACAAACCTGCACGTTGTGCACATGTACCCTAGAACTTAAAGTATAAAAAAAAAAAAAAAATGCTTCGCCTCCTGGGTTAACACCATTCTCCTGCCTCAGCAAAAAAAAAAAAAAAAAAAGAAAGCTAATTACTTCATGAAGGAACAAGTATTTTTTTGAAATAGAATAGATTAATAAAGAGATAATAAAGTGTAAAGAATTCCTCTAATCGAATTCCCTTGAAGTTAGAAAAACTGCCCCTTTTCCCTTTCTTGCCACACAAATTCATTAATCATTGTAATTTATTCAGAAGCATTAACAGGTTATGAGGTTCTAGAGGCCCAAAAATATAAAGTCTTAATATGAATCACAAGGAGACTTAATACAGAAATAAAATCAGAGAGAAGGAGGAGCCAAGATGGCCGAATAGGAAGAGCTCCAGTCTACAGCTCCCAGCGCGAGCGACGCAGAAGACGGGTGATTTCTGCATTTCCATCTGAGGTACCCTGTTCATCTCACTAGGGAGTGCCAGACAGTGGGCGCAGGTCAGTGGGTGAGTGCACCGTGCGCCAGCCGAAGCAGGGGCGAGGCATTGCCTCACTCGGGAAGCGCAAGGGGTCAGGGAGTTCCCTTTCCAGGAGTGACAGACGGCACCTGGAAAATCGGGCCACTCCCACCCGAATACTGTGCTTTTCCGATGAGCTTAGGAAACGGTGCCCCAGGAGAGTATAGCCCGCACCTGGCTCAGAGGGTCCTACGCCCACGGAGTCTCGCTGATTGCTAGCACAGCAGTCTGAGATCAAACAGCAAGTCGGCAGCGAGGCTGGGGGAGGGGCGCCCACCATTGCCCAGGCTCGCTTAGGTAAACAAAGCAGCCTGGAAGCTTGAACTGGGTGGAGCCCACCACAGCTCAAGGAGGCCTGCCTGCCTCTGTAGGCTCCACCTCTGGGGGCAGGGCACAGACAAACAAAAAGACAGCAGTAACCTCTGCAGACTTAAATGTCCCTGTCTGACAGCTTTGAGGAGAGCAGTGGTTCTCCCAGCACGCAACTGGAGATCTGAGAACGGGCTGACTGCCTCCTCAAGTGGGTCCCTGACCCCTGACCCCCAAGCAGCCTAACTGGGAGGCACCCCCCAGCAGGGGCAGACTGACACCTCACAGCTGCAGGTACTCCAACAGACCTGCAGCTGAGGGTCCTGTCTGTTAGAAGGAAAACTAACAGAAAGGACATCCACACCAAAAACCCATCTGTACATCACCATCATCAAAGACCAAAAGTAGATAAAACCGCAAAGATGGGGAAAAAACAGAGCAGAAAAGCTGGAAACTCTAAAAAGCAGAGTACCTCTCCTCCTCCAAAGGAACGCAGTTCCTCACCAGCAATGGAACAAAGCTCCTCACCAGCAACGGAACAAAGCTGGACGGAGAATGACTTTGACGAGCTGAGAGAAGAAGGCTTCAGACGATCAAATTACTCCGAGCTACGGGAGGATATTCAAACCAAAGGCAAAGAAGTTGAAAACTTTGAAAAAAATTTAGAAGAATGTATAACTAGAATAACCAATACAGAGAAGTGCTTAAAGGAGCTGATGGAGCTGAAAACCAAGGCTCGAGAACTACGTGAAGAATGCAGAAGCCTCAGGAGCCGATGCAATCAAATGGAAGAAAGGGTATCAGCCCTGGAAGATGAAATGAATGAAATGAAACGAGAAGGGAAGTTTAGAGAAAAAAGAATAAAAAGAAACGAGCAAAGCCTCCAAGAAATGTGGGACTATGTGAAAAGACCAAATCTACGTCTGATTGGTGTACCTGAAAGTGACGGGGAGAATGGAAACAAGTTGGAAAACACTCTGCAGGATATCATCCAGGAGAACTTCCCCAATCTAGCAAGGCAGGCCAACATTCAGATTCAGGAAATACAGAGAACACCACAAAGATACTCCTCGAGAAGAGCAACTCCAAGACACATAATTGTCAGATTCACCAAAGTTGAAATGAAGGAAAAAATGTTAAGGGCAGCCAGAGAGAAAGGTCGGGTTACCATCAAAGGGAAGCCCATCAGACTAACAGCGGATCTCTCGGCAGAAACCCTACAAGCCAGAAGAGAGTGGGGGCCAATATTCAACATTCTTAAAGAAAAGAATTTTCAACCCAGAATTTCATATCCTGCCAAACTAAGCTTCATAAGTGAAGGAGAAATAAAATACTTTACAGACAAGCAAATGCTGAGAGATTTTGTCACCACCAGGCCTGCCCTAAAAGAGCTCCTGAAGGAAGCGCTAAACATGGAAAGGCACAACTGGTACCAGCCACTGCAAAATCATACAGAAATGTAAAGACCATCGAGACTAGGAAGAGACTGCATCAACTAACGAGCAAAATAACCAGCTAACATCATAATGACAGGATCATATTCACACATAACAATATTAACTTTAAATGTAAATGGACTAAATGCTCCAATTAAAAGACACAGACTGGCAAATTGGATAAAGACTCAAGACCCATCAGTGTGCTGTATTCAGGAAACCCATCTCACATGCAGAGACACACATAGGCTCAAAATAAAAGGATGGAGGAAGATCTACCAAGCAAATGGAAAACAAAAAAAGGCAGGGGTTGCAATCCTAGTCTCTGATAAAACAGACTTTAAACCAACGAAGATCAAAAGAGACAAAGAAGGCCATTACATAATGGTAAAGGGATTAATTCAACAAGAAGAGCTAACTATCCTAAATATATATGCACCCAATACAGGAGCACCCAGATTCATAAAGCAAGTCCTGAGTGACCTACAAAGAGACTTAGACTCTCACACATTAATAATGGGAGACTTTAACACCCCACTGTCAACATTAGACAGATCAACGAAACAGAAAATCAACAAGGATACCCAGGAATTGAACTCAGCTCTGCACCAAGCGGACCTAATAGACATCTACAGAACTCTCCACCCCAAATCAACAGAATATACATTTTTTTCAGCACCACACCACACCTATTCCAAAACTAACCATATACTTGGAAGTAAAGCTCTCCTTAATAAATGTAAAAGAACAGAAATTATAACAAACTATCTCTCAGATCACAGTGCAATCAAGCTAGAACTCAGGATTAAGAATCTCACTCAAAACCGCTCAACTACGTGGAAACTGAACAACCTGCTCCTGAATGACTACTGGGTACATAACGAAATGAAGGCAGAAATAAAGATGTTCTTTGAAACCAACGAGAACCAAGACACAACATACCAGAATCTCTGGGATGCATTCAAAGCAGTGTGTAGAGGGAAATTTATAGCACTAAATGCCCACAAGAGAAAGCAGGAAAGATCCAAAATTGACACCCTAACATCACAATTAAAAGAACTAGAAAAGCAAGAGCAAACACATTCAAAAGCTAGCAGAAGGCAAGAAATAACTAAAATCAGAGCAGAACTGAAGGAAATAGAGACACAAAAAACCCTTCAAAAAATAAATGAATCCAGGAGCTGGTTTTTTGAAAGGATCAACAAAATTGATAGACCGCTAGCAAGATTAATAAAGAAAAAAAGAGAGAAGAATCAAATAGATGCAATAAAAAATGATAAAGGGGATATCACCACCGATCCCACAGAAATACAAACTACCATCAGAGAATATTACAAACACCTCTACGCAAATAAACTAGAAAATCTAGAAGAAATGGATAAATTCCTCAACACATACACCCTCCCAAGACTAAACCAGGAAGAAGTTGAATCTCTGAATAGACCAATAACAGGAGCTGAAATTGTGGCAATAATCAATAGCTTACCAACCAAAAAAAGTCCAGGACCAGATGGGTTCACAGCCGAATTCTACCAGAGGTACAAGGAGGAGCTGGTACCATTCCTTCTGAAACTATTCCAATCAATAGAAAAAGAGGGAATCCTCCCTAACTCATTTTATGAGGCCAGCATCATCCTGATACCAAAGCCTGGCAGAGACACAACAAAAAAAGAGAATTTTAGACCAATATCCTTGATGAACATTGATGCAAAAATCCTCAAGAAAATACTGGCAAACAGAATCCAGGAGTACATCAAAAAGCTTATCCACCGTGATCAAGTGGGCTTCATCCCTGGGATGCAAGGCTGGTTCAATATACGCAAATCAATAAATGTAATCCAGCATATAAACAGAACCAAAGTCAAAAACCACATGATTATCTCAATAGATGCAGAAAAGGCCTTTGACAAAATTCAACAACGCTTCATGCTAAAAACTCTCAATAAATTAGGTATTGATGGGTCATATCTCAAAATAATAAGAGCTATTTATGACACACCCACAGCCAATATCATACTGAATGGGCAAAAACTGGAAGCATTCCCTTTGAAAACTGGCACAAGACAGGGATGCCCTCTCTCACCACTCCTATTCAACATAGTGTTGGAAGTTCTGGCCAGCGCAATTAGGCAAGAGAAGGAAATCAAGGGTATTCAATTAGGAAAAGAGGAAGTCAAATTGTCCCTGTTTGCAGATGACATGATAGTATATCTAGAAAACCCCATTGTCTCAGCCCAAAATCTCCTTAAGCTGATAAGCAACTTCAGCAAAGTCTCAGGATACAAAATCAATGTAAAAAAATCACAAGCATTCTTATACATCAATAACAGACAAACAGAGAGCCAAATCATGAGTGATCTCCCATTCACAATTGCTTCAAAGAGAATAAAATACCTAGGAATCCAACTTACAAGGGATGTGAAGGACCTCTTCAAGGAGAACTACAAACCACTGCTCAAGGAAATAAAAGAGGATACAAACAAATGGAAGAACATTCCATGCTCATGGGTAGGAAGAATCAATATCATGAAAATGGCCATCCTTCCCAAGGTAATTTACAGATTCAATGCCATCCCCATCAAGTTACCAATGACTTTCTTCACAGAATTGGAAAAAACTACTTTAAAGTTCGTATGGAACCAAAAAAGAGCCCGCATCGCCAAGTCAATCCTAAGCCAAAAGAACAAAGCTGGAGGCATCACGCTACCTGACTTCAAACTATACTACAAGGCTACAGTAACCAAAACAGCATGGTACTGGTACCAAAACAGAGTTATAGATCAATGGAACAGAACAGAGCTGCCAGAAATAATGCCACATATCTACAACTATCTGATCTTTGACAAACCTGACAAAAACAAGAAATGGGGAAAGGATTCCCTATTTAATAAATGGTGCTGGGAAAACTGGCTAGCCATATGTAGAAAGCTGAAACTGGATCCCTTCCTTACACTGTATACAAAAATCAATTCAAGATGGATTAAAGACTTAAATGTTAGACCTAAAACCATAAAAACCCTAGAAGAAAACCTAGGCAATACTATTCAGGACATAGGCATGGGCAAGGACTTCATGTCTAAAACACCAAAAGCAATGGCAACAAAAGCCAAAATTGACAAATGGGATCTAATTATACTAAAGAGCTTCTGCACAGCAAAGGAAACTACCATCAGAGTGAACAGGCAACCTACAAAATGGGAGAAAATTTTCGCAACCTACTCATCTGACAAAGGGCTAATATCCAGAATCTACAATGAACTCCAACAAATTTACAAGAAAAAAACAAACAACCCCATCAAAAAGTGGGCGAAGGACATGAACAGACACTTCTCAAAAGAAGACATTTATGCAGCCAAAAGACACATGAAAAAATGCTCACCATCACTGGCCATCAGAGAAATGCAAATCAAAACCACAATGAGATACCATCTCACACCAGTTAGAATGGCAATCATTAAAAAGTCAGGAAACAACAGGTGCTGGAGAGGATGTGGAGAAATAGGAACACTTTTACACTGTTGGTGGGACTGTAAACTAGTTCAACCCTTGTGGAAGTCAGTGTGGCGATTCCTCAGGGATCTAGAACTAGAAATTCCATTCGACCCAGCCATCCCATTACTGGGTATATACCCAAAGGACTATAAATCATGCTGCTATAAAGACACATGCGCACGTATGTTTATTGCGGCATTATTCACAATAGCAAAGACTTGGAACCAACCCAAATGTCCAACAATGATAGACTGGATTAAGAAAATGTGGCACATATACACCATGGAATACTATGCAGCCATAAAAAATGATGAGTTCACGTCCTTTGTAGGGACATGGATGAAATTGGAAATCATCATTCTCAGTAAACTATCGCAAGAACAAAAAACCAAACACCGCATATTCTCACTCATAGGTGGGAATTGAACAATGAGAACACATGGACACAGGAAGGGGAACATCACACTTCGGGGACTGTTGTGGGGTGGGGGAAGGGGGGAGGGATAGCATTGGGAGATATACCTAATGCTAGATGACGAGTTGGTGGGCGCAGCGCACCAGCATGGCACATGTATACATATGTAACTTACCTGCACGTTGCGCACATGTACCATAGAGCCTAAAGTATAATAATAATAATAATAATAATAATAATAAAAAGAAAAAAAATTTAAAAAAAAATCAGAGAGAACTCGGAGTGGCAGAAAAATTCTGAGGGATTCTGAATTTTGTCATTCCAGATTCTGTACTAAGCCCCTGGCAGAATGTACTCAGGGCAGAAATAGAACTGGTCAGATAATTGCCTAATGACTCTTTCTAGTTTTAATTTTGTCACCATTAAAAAACATCTCCTGAGACTTGGAACTATTTTTACTTAGTCAAATTTAATTTTCTCATGTTCCCTCCCACAAAGAGCCTACATATCAAGAGAAGTAATAAAAATAATTAGTGTACGTTTCTCTGTTAATTGATGTTTATAGCTGGGATCAAGGAGGAGTCTATCCATATCTTATTTTGTGTATCAAAGGAGACAAAAAGATTCCTGGACTACAAATACCAAGACCACTCTGAGTTCATCTTTCCAGTGTGCTGCTACAGCATAAGATGGGCTAAAACTTGGAAGCAGACTGAAAGATACTGTAATAGTGGTCTCTTAAACATTTTTTTTTTTAAAGAAGAAAGATATCATGGGTTTTGCTTTTGCTTTTTTCTATGAAAGCCCAGGCCAGGGCAATGTTCAAGTGTCAAGGCACAGGGACAGCTATGTCTAACAAAATTTCCTATGAGCCCTCAGGTAACACTGATCCTTTCGACTCTAATCCAGGATTTAAGGAGACTGGGTTTTAGATTGGTCCCAGTAACTTCACCAATAACATTTAGTGAAGGCCTGTTATGTGGCAGATACAAGAAAGAGATTATGCCATCCTGTGTTTCAAAAAGTTTAATTTCTTAATGAGTGAGGTAGGCAAAGCAGAAGCCAAACTAAAACAACACAATAATGTGTGATAAAGTAATAAAAGTATACACAAGGTGCACTAGGGGCACAGATGAGGAAATCAATTCTATTTGTGGTAAAGTGAGAGATCAGAAATAACTTACAGAAGTTACATTTGAGCTGAATCCAAAGATGAGTAGGCATTTACCAGGAGACCAGGGGAAAGCATTCAGGCTGAGCAAGCAGTCTCAGCAAAAATGTGAAATGTTAAGGTTTATTAGGGAAGCTGTAAGCATTTCTTGATGGCTGGCAGCATATACATATATAGAGTAAGGGTGAAGATCTATAAGGTCTAATACCATGTCAAGAATCCTGGATTTTTTCCTATGGAAAAAGTAAGCTTATAAAGATTTGGATTTTCTTGAAGATCACTTGAAAGCAGTTTGGAGGATTAATTGGGAATGACAAGACTTGAAGCAGGAAGATGGGTTAGGGGCAATTGTCATAGTCTAGGTGTGACAGGGAGGTAGCCTAGACTGCGTGGAGATAAAGGGATGGGTGGTTAGGCCTGTTTACCTGAGAATATTGTATAATTGTCAGTGTGACAGAATTGTCTGCTGTCTTGTTATACTTTCCATTTATTTGATTATACTTAGGGCATTTGTATTCTTTGTGATTTTTTCTCATATTCTGTGTAGCATTTCTTCTATTGAGGCAGTATGTGGCAGAGACTGCCAGCTGTCCCCTATATCTGTTTTCTTTCTTTAGTTAATAATAAACCCACACATTTTATGGGTCATTGGGATAAAGACATATTCTATCCTTCTTGGCAACTGGAGTGCTCCTGAGACTACTTTCTGGCTAATGGGATGTGAGCAGTACTAATGTGTGCAATACCTGGGTTGTGCCCATAAGGAGAAAGTAGGAGGGGTGCCTTCTACTTTCCTTCTCCTCTTCTTGCTCGCTGGAATAAGAATATGATGGCAGAAACTGAAGGAGCCGTTTAGTCACAAAGAGGAACACGCATGTTAAGAATCACAGCATCACAAGCTAGAAGGAGGTTGGTGCTCATCACCGCCCCATGGAGCTGCCATATCAGCCCTTAAATGCTCATGCTCAGACTGCTACAAGACAGAGACATTCATTTCTATATTGTTTAAGTCACTGTTGTTTGAGTGACTGTTATAACAATCACACCTTTATCCTTATAAGTATAATGCACTAGCATTTTTATTTTTAATTGATAAGAATTCTGTTTATATAATTAAATAGGTGTATAAATAATTTTTGTTATGAATGTGTAAAATTTTTCTCTCAGTTTCTCTCTTCCATTTTACATTTTTAACTTTTTGGAGCAGTAAGCACTCAAAAACCATCTCTTCTGGAAACCAATGTAATTTTTCTTCTTCATTGACTATTTCTTTTTCTTGTGTCTCTTTTCTTTATTAAATATACTAATTTCTTAAACTCCTGTTCTTAAATACATTCTTTTTTAAAAAAATCTCCTTGAGTGTTTACTTTCCAAATTTCAAAAATTGTTCTTGGTCAAACAAATGTGAATCTGAAATACAGCTTTCTAGTCTCTGTCACTTCCTTGAGCTCTAAACGGCTGTCAGCTTGCCATCTCTGCCACAATGTACTGCTGACATTTTGTGTAATACTTCCAATATCATATTCATTGTCCTTTCCCCAGATCACATCCTTCTTCTTACATCCCAGTTTTTTGTTAATGGTACCAACATTCTCTAAGTAATCCAGACTTAAAACCCTGCAGTCACCTCACCTTCTTCCTTTATTCCTTACATCTAGCCAGTTGTCAAATGCTGTAGATTCTATCTCTGGAGGAGGTCTCTACTTCTCTTATTGTCTACTGCTAATATCCCAATTCAAGCTCTGAAATAGGTTAGGTCCTTGACTACATAACTGATCATTTTTTGCAACTTCCTTAGCTTCCCTCAAGTCTTAAGGTTTGGCAAACTTTTTCTGTCAATAGTCAGAAAGTAAATATTTTAGGCTTGAGGCTATATGATCTCTGTTACAGCTACTTGACTCTGTCACTGTAGCAAGAAAACAGCCAGGGACAATATTTAAATAAATGGGTGTGGCAGTGTTTCCAACAAAACTTTGTGTACAAAGAAAGGCAGCAAGCTATGTTGGTTCAGAAGCCATAGTTTGCCAATTCTTGCTCTAGACCATGGTATATAGAAGTTAACAAGAGGACAATTTTCTGGCTCTCAAGTGTCTGCTAATTTAGACAAGTAGGAAGGGAGGAAAAATACAAAAAAGCAGTAAATATATGAGCAAGATTACCAACCAATTCATTGCTGTAGTAAATATTATGAAGCCAATTAAATGACTGATATGATAGCAAAGGACTAAAAATTATATTTAGGAATCAATGGTCAGGGAAAGATTCTCTGTTAAAGTGATATTGGCATTGCAGCCTGAAAAAAATATGCAAACCGTGGGGGAAACACTTCCAAGCAGAGGTAGAAGCATGTCAAAGGCCCTATGTTGTAAAGGAGATTGATTTACTTAAGGAACTTACTAGTAAGAGAAGGAGTAGGACAGGTTGCTGGGGAGGACCTCGTGGAGGTCTTCTATGCAGGCTATCATAAGGATTTAGGGTGCTATTCTACATCCAATAGAAAACAACTAGAAGGTTTTAAGGAGGAAAGTAAGAATTGTTGGTTAACTTTAGAATGAATTATTGAAGGGTGAGACAGGTAGGTGAGCAACCAATTAGGATGATATTATTGTAGTAATTCAATAAGAAAATGACTAGGTTTGAAGTGCATCTGTCACTAATATGGTTGCAGTGGAGATGAGAACATATTTTCTTGGAAAAACTAATAGAACCTGGTTCTATTAATTTGGATGCAGAAGATAAGGGAAGAAGGGAAGGATGACTTTTCTGTTTTTGACTTGAGTAATGGGGCAGTGATGATTACTGAGATGGAAAAGCATCTTACTAGTCATGAAATATCTATGATTTGTCCTCTTTTTTTTTTTTAAACTTTGAGTGTTACCTTTATTCCTTTCTGTTTTAAAGCACTAATGTTACAAGCAGCTATAACAAGTCTATGAATAATTAATGTATAATTATATAAATAATCACAGTGTATTGAATTGAAAACAGTATGTCCTTTAAAATAATATTAAAATTGACTATGTTTTTTTTCTTTGCAATAGTGGCATACTATCCACTAGTTAGGAAAATAAAATAGCGCAAATCCTGCGCTTTGATAAAGCCTTTAACTCATTCCTTTACTAAACAAGTAACACACAAAAATATACTCTTTGCAACACTAGGCTAAGCAAGGATTCAGTATATGTGGTAGCCCTATCTTCAGATGAGAAAGGCCTGGGTTAAGTTTGGATTAGGTAGGTTGCAAATAAAGAAGGCATCAACAATATATTGCAGGTGATATTAGAATGGTTCCCCTGGGATCATCTTAGTATTATAGTTAACAATTTCATAATGCAGTTGAAATGGCAGGCACTAGAATTGTTTGGCAGTCACTAACATTTCAGAACACCCAAACAGCATTTAAAATGACAATGATAAATTGTGATGTGAATTTTGGAAAGGGTAAGAACAAAATCAACAAACCTAGAGACCACTAATATTGGTATTGACTGGGAAGGACATACATATACATTGCAGTATAATAGATATCAGAGTTATAAAGACAAATAAATGAAGACCTTTGACTAAGGAATTTATAATCTAATTCAGTTTGGCTATAACATAAGACTCATAAAGGAAAAAGTGAGGAATAGTCTTTGAAGGACAGGTTAGGGACAGATTTGTGGAGGGCCTTAAAAAGCAAGATAGTGAGTTTGGTCTTCATTCAGGGGGTAATGGGGACCCTGTAAAGAGTTTTGGAGAAGAGAATAACAAGATGGTAATTGTTCTTTAGGAAGACTGATTGGGTAGTTCTGTGAATCAGACAGCAAGAAGACACTGAAGTTGGGAAACAAATTAAGATGTTAATTCCATTTACTATTACAATGTCTTCAAATAAATACATGAATGCATTATTAATGCCTTCTTTTATAAAAGAAAAGTATTTTTTGAAGATTTTAAAGTCAGCTATGCAATGGGTTAAAATAATAACAGGAATATTCTTGTACTGTCTGAAATTTATTGTGGGTTATTTATAGATTAGTGCTGACTTGCTAAGCACTTAATCTAACAGATCACTGGCATTTTTCAGCCCTTACTGTGTGTCAGGCACTGTCCTATAAGCTTGACAACTTATCACAGATACTTACTCAGACCCTATGGGGAAGGAGTTTTCACCACGTTTCCACTCAGAAGGATATTCAGGCCAATTATATAACCAGTCTAAGTTCGCCCAGCTAAGGACTCAAACCTAGTTCTGTTTCACTTCAGAGCCTGTGGCTCTGCTTTTAAACCTTTCACCATCAGATTTCATTGAAATGGTAATTTGTTCTCCAGCTATTTTTCGTGTTGAAAAATAGCTTTTTTTGTACTGTGTCACTAATAGCTCTGGGAACATCAAGTCGAATATTTTAGTTATTGTTATTTTGTTTGTTGATTTCTTCAAGTTTAATCTTAAAAGTAAAATTGACTTTTTCTTCATGAGATTGTGAAGTTATAACACACAAGGAAAGAATGACATGGGGTTGTAGAAATGTATTTGAAACCATATCAGTGCCTGTCAATTTATATAAATAGATCCTGCAAGTCCCTGTGACATTAAATAGTGGTCGGATTACATGGCTGGGTTCTTGAGGAGATTACCTCTGCCTTCTGCAGAGTATGAAGGCTATATTTAGAACTAGTGTTTATTTCACTGTTTGGAGTCTTTTCTTTAAAAAAATAAAATTGTATACTGTGAAAACCTTTTCTAGGTGGAATTTAAGGGGAATCTGTATAGTGAAAACCCAAAATAGTCAGTGAAAGTCTTCTATGAATGCAAGGGGACCATCCTCTCTTATAACTATGTTAAATGTATCAAACCATCACTGGAATTGCTCTGAAAGAAGGAGCATAATGCTAGGGGTTGTGGATGACTTAAAGCTTTCATGCTCCTTTTCTCTTTTAGGGAGTATCCTTTGAAGCATGCTATACACAAGAAAAATAATCACGCACCTTTCCTAATTTCTAGGTAAGCTAGAACTCTCCCAAAGCAGGGCATCTCTGATAAGTTAGAAGCAGAAGCTTCTTCCTTCCTACTTTCTGCTTATGGAACACCTCGGTCTTTCAAACAGACTCTAAATTTCCTTACCTAATCAGTTTCATGGAGTGAGGGTTACCTCACATTTCCAATCACAGGCAGAGACACTAGAACCAAGAAGACTTGTGTGGGCAGCCTTGCCTCTGTGGCAAATATTTTCATGCATGCTTTCTATAAGGAGGATAAAATGTAAGAGAAATGGTGTTACAAAAAATAGTCTAAATCCTTTTAGTAGATAATGAGATGAAAGGGAGGAAACGCTCCCATATGGCTGCATTAAGGCCCAGGAATACTGCCCCCTTGGAAAGGACTCCCACAGGTTATCACCAATTACATTATTAGCCCTCCTTTGGTGAAAAGTTAGTAAGACAATGAATGTAAGATTGAAAGAAATCTCTTCGGTACTTCCCTGAATGTGAAAAAAGGTATAAGCATCCAAATTCATTATAGCAGAAAGTGATTTTATATTTATATATTTTTATATTTTTATAAGGCCAAAGTATGAACAAAAGGGAATAAATACTTCTGTTACACAACTAAATCCAATGAAGTTGTGGTGAGAGTTGTCCTGAAAATTAGCGCTAGAGTTATAAACACATTTAAAATATGTTATGTCTATATAACTATATTTTACCTTCTTAAGTAGTAAAAAGTAAAACAAATAATAGGAAAAATGTAAATAAAAGGGTAATTATTGCATCCAAACATTAAAAAACACAACAAACTTTTTCTACAAAAATGTATAATTAATTTACAGTCAAAAAAATTTGTGAGACACAAAGAATTAATTAAAAGAAAAGTTAGTCACCAATATAGCTAGTGATAGTATTTATTCATTGGACATGCAATGCCAACCCCTTGGTTAAGGCCTTTACTTATCTCCATTAATCCTTGAGAATTATATGCCATAGCAGACAGTCTTAGTGCAGTATTCTTATTTTACAATGGAAAAAGTAGAGGCTCAGAAAAGTTAAATAACTTGGCCAAAGGCACACAGACATAAATGTAGGAACTGGGGCTGATGGGTGTCAATTTCCACATTAATATCTGCTAGTTTGACTATTTAACACATTTATCAGACTCAAAGTTTCACCAAAAGGTGTAAAGGTGAAAAGTGGCTGTGAAAATTAGTTCTGAAGAATCTTTTTTTTATTTATTTATTTATTTATTTTTTAAATTTCATTTTATTATTATTATTATTATACTTTAGGTTTTATGGTACATGTGCACAATGTGCAGGTAAGTTACATATGTATACATGTGCCATGCTGTTGCACTGCACCCACTAACTCGTCATCTAGCATTAGGTATATCTCCCAATGCTATCCCTCCCCCCTCCCCCCACCCCACAACAGTCCCTGAAGTGTGATATTCCCCTTCCTGTGTCCATGTGTTCTCATTGTTCAATTCCCACCTATGAGTGAGAATATGCGGTGTTTGGTTTTTTGTTCTTGTGATAGTTTACTGAGAATGATGATTTCCAATTTCTTCCATGACCCTACAAAGGACGTGAACTCATCATTTTTTATGGCTGCATAGTATTCCATGGTGTATATGTGCCACATTTTCTTAATCCAGTCTATCATTGTTGGACATTTGGGTTGGTTCCAAGTCTTTGCTATTGTAAATAATGCCGCAATAAACATACGTGTGCATGTGTCTTTATAGCAGCATGATTTATAGTCCTTTGGGTATATACCCAGTAATGGGATGGCTGGGTTGAATGGAATTTCTAGTTCTAGATCCCTGAGGAATCGCCACACTGACTTCCACAAGGGTTGAACTAGTTTACAGTCCCACTAACAGTGTAAAAGTGTTCCTATTTCTCCACATCCTCTCCAGCACCTGCTGTTTCCTGACTTTTTAATGATTGCCATTCTAACTGGTGTGAGATGGTATCTCATTGTGGTTTTGATTTGCATGTCTCTGATGGCCAGTGATGGTGAGCATTTTTTCATGTGTTTTTTGGCTGCATAAATGTCTTCTAAAACCATAAAAACCCTAGAAGAAAACCTAGGCATTACCATTCAGGACATAGGCATGGGCAAGGACTTCATGTCTAAAACACCAAAAGCAATGGCAACAAAAGCCAAAATTGACAAATGGGATCTAATTAAACTAAAGAGCTTCTGCACAGCAAAGGAAACTACCATCAGAGTGAACAGGCAACCTACAAAATGGGAGAAAATTTTCACAACCTACTCATCTGACAAAGGGCTAATATCCAGAATCTACAATGAACTCCAACAAATTTACAAGAAAAAAACAAACAACCCCATCAAAAAGTGGGCGAAGGACATGAACAGACACTTCTCTGAAGAATCTTTAATAAGAGAAAAGACAAGCACTCCATTGGTTAGCTTAAAATTATTTTCTAAGAAAGTTTCCTGGGAGAAAGACTCCCTTGAATTCTCTTTCATTGCATAAATTTGAGGAAAGTTCACGTTTGAAAGTCTAATGTAAAATTTTAACCACCACAGTTCAGTTTTGAGTAATTTCTGCATATATTATAACAGTCACAATGATACAAAACAGGAAGAAAAACATAATGTCAAAGCAGTTATTTCTAGGATTTCAGAGATTAGTTTCTGGATGAACCCAATATGCTTGAGCCAATAATGCTCCAAGCAAAACAAATTACATTTAATTAGGTCTTTCCAGGCCTCAGGACAAGTGAAAATTCTGTGTGATACTTGTCTCATGCAATATCATGCTTCATGCACCAGCACCATAAAAAGCAAAGGATATTTGGATTGTCTATTTTATCAGACCTTTGGGTATAAAATTTAGATCTGGAAGATTACAGACAAAGTACACACCCCAGAGAGGGTGCTGATCTATGCATAGAAGCTATATATTTCTCCTAAGTGAATGCAGGTTATCTCAACTTTCTGAATGACTGAACTTTCAAGGCAATCATCATCGCTAGCTCTTAAAATGCTACTGACACAGTCCTAACTCTTATAGTAGAAGATATGACCAACACTCTGGTAATTTCCACCAGTTCTGCCCAGTTGACAAACCATGCTCTTGTTTCCAACATGCTCTTGTTTCCAATTGCTTCTTAGGAGACATCAGTTATTTTATTACAGAATATTTAAAAGGCAGTAGTAGTTGTAGAGGTAACAACAGTAGTTTTAAATAACTAAAGCCACACTATGACAACTAGGGAAGGAATTATGTAGTTTGACAAGTCATTTTAAGCATAATTGAATGCATATCTAACTGCAGCATATAGTGATAAATTCATCCATTTCACTCAGTGAATGGTAGTAAAATAAATCATGGTAACAAGACAAGTATGATTCCTGCCTTCATGGAACTTATAATAAGGGGCAGGGGGAAATAAGCTAGTAAAAAAATGAACATATTAATCAATAATTACAAATTGCAATAAGTGATATGATAGAAAGAAGGTGATGTGATAGAAAGCAAAGAACTGAATTCTGCTACTCTTGACAATGTGGGCAGAAGCCTCTCTGATGAAGTAGCAGTTTAGCTTGCTACAAGCCTGGAGAAGAGCATTTCCAGGCACATAGAGCAGAGAACTGACAAGGTTCCAAGGCATGTAAGAGTTTTTCTTGCTCAGGGAACAGAATAGAAGTCATTGTGTTTGGGATTGGGAATGACAGCATTGGACATGCAGCAGGAGCTGGATATTGCATGGGATGTAAGGCAAGGTAACCTCAATTTTTATATTATTAGACAAGATTTCATTCTACATGCAATGGAAGACATTGGCAGTTCTGAAGGAAATTGTGAATTTGATTGACATTTTTAAGTTCAGCCTGACTGGCAAGTGAATAATTGAGTTGAAAACACGAAAAGTTACGACAGGAGTCTAGTCAAGAGATAATGCAGTTTGAATCAGAATAATGGCAAAGATGACACAGAAAAGATGATAGATCCAAAATATGTTTTTAGCAGAACTGATAGACTCTAGTGAACATTAGATGGGGAAGGTAAGGGAAAGGAAATGACTCCTAGAGTTTTGGTTTGAGAAACTGGGTGATCATGGGACCATTTATACGAATGGAGAAGGTTAAGCGAGGAATAAAATTTGAGTTCTGTTTTGAATATTTCAGTTTCTGATATCTGTTGGATAGCCACATAAAATGTCAAGTAAGTACTCAGACATACAAATCTTGAGATTAGAGGACATCTAAGCACCACACTAAACATGAGAAAAACACTCTGCAAAAAGACCCTGCATCATTTGCTCGTAAGTGATCTCGTGAGTGATGAATTCCTCCACTTATACTCTAGGACATCGCCTTAAAGAGAGAAGCAAGAAGAGAAAATGGCCACTCCAGAAACTGAGCTATTCCTAGAAAGTCTAATATTATGTAAAATTAATCACTATTTCAATTATTATAAATGTAAATGACACTGGACATTTAGTTAATTTTTTTCCTGCTAAAGAGTGAGTGGGGCCTTGGCTGGGTGCGGTGGGGTGGCTCATACCTATAATCCCAACCCTTTGGGAGGCCGAGGTGGGCAGATCACGAGGTCAGGAGATCAAAACCATCCTGGCCAACATGGTGAAACACCATCTCTACTAAAAATACCAAAAATTAGCCTGGCATAGTGGCACGCACCTGTATTCCCAGCTACTAGGGAGGCTGAGGCAGGAGAATCGCTTGAACCTGGGAGGCAGAGGTTGCAGGTTGCAGTGAGCCAAGATCACGCCACTGCACTCCAGCCTTGGCGACAGAGCGAGACTCTTTCTCAAAAAAAAAAAAAAAGAGTCAGTGGGGACTTGTATGGAAGTACAGATAATCGATTAAAAAGATAAAGGAATTTTATTTTTATTTTTATTTGAATATCTAGACTGTAGTATGAGTTACATTTGCATATGTCATAGAAAAATAATTCTGGGTGCAGAAACTTCCTTTCTGTCACAGGTAGCTTCTCTTGATGAAATCTCAGTACTGGGCAGGCAGTTGTGCCACCAGGAATGGCACTGGGCAGGATGCAATGGTGAATACCAGATATCGCTACTTGTTATGACATTTCCTTGCTTTTGGCAATTACTCTGTGGAGGTCAAAACTACACGGTAAATCAATTATTAACAAGCTGCACTACTGATCTTAGCAAGTGCAAAGAGTGTTAATTATTGTAGGTTAGCACAGACATTGTGGAGCTTCAGATATTTCAGATAAGATTCTAAATGTCCTTGTGAAACAGAAAACTCTTTAAGCTTCTGTATCACTGTTAAAAATCTCTGCACCTTCCACCTCAGGATAAAGATTCTCAAACCAATTTCTACTTTATCTGGAGTCCAAAAATACTATATCAAAGCAAGTGCTGGGGTATATAGCCGTGCATTCTGAAGCATGTATGTTCACCGAGTTCTTACTAAGTAACCACTACTATAATGCACTTTACAAATGTTACATCATTTGGTTCTTACAACAGCCACATAAAATAGATAGTACTGTACACATGTTGCAGTGATGAAGCTGATAGAGATTAAACCCAAATTCAAACAATTTATGGTGTCAGTGTTGCAAGATAAACCCAGGTCTTTCTGACTCCAAAGCCCATGATCTAAGACTTTAATGAAGACAATGTTATGAGATCAGATTGGGATCTTATTGAGTGGAGTATCAGATGAAGAGGTTCCAGAATACACTCTATGCTGCACTTTAATTGTGAATCTATTTAATCATTCAGACACATAAAATCTTATATTGCTTTATCAATGAAGCTTTGGTCAAATGTCTGGGAAGATGTGTCAACTACTTTATTGGAAGTTAAGCCCAATTGATTAATTGGCTTATCAGAAAGCTATATAGCAAAAATAATATTAGGTCAATCAAATTGTATTATAAAGAGAAAGTGACTTACTCAATTCCTGGCAATTCATATTCTGCATCTTCTACCCTTGCCCCATTAATTCTAATATTACTTCTCTGTACAGACTTTACTGAGCTCATTCAAGTCCAGGGATAGGTACACCTGGGGGTGTTTTTTTCAGTATCTTGTGCATGAATTTTACCATAATACTTATCCCACTATATTTTCAAGTTGGAGTCTAATTTCACTCCAAATTGCCTGTTTCTTCACCACAGGGATTTCTGGGCCTTATTTGACTTTAAATCCTTAATGTCTATTCTAGCATTTGATATATGTCAAATTCCTGAGAGTATTGTAGGAATATATGAGTGAATGAATGAACCAACCAAATCAATTGAGCTTCAGTATAATTATCTTGGACATCTTATAAAAAGAAAAGCTGGGCAATTTAATCACTCATTCAGTCAGTGATGAATTTGCAAGTGGTATAGGTCTAGCTTAGGAATTTTACAGTCTTTCAGTACTTCTGATTAAGTGATAAATCAGGAGAAAAAATTATCTCATCAAGAGATTGTCATCATCATGAAAGAAACAAAATTTATAAAGACACCTTTTTCTGAAGACTCAAAGAATATTGATGCAGGCTTCTTGTGGATAACTTTAATGCATATTAAACTTACTTTGTCAGTGAAAACTAACACTAACCTATTTTTAAACATGTACATTGGATCAGAGTGTTTACATATAACGTTTTGTTAATTTTTTAGGCAGATATCTACATTTTAAGATACTGTGCCCACTACTGTGATTTCCAAATTTTCTGCCATCTGTTGCTACTGCAATTTACCTACAGGGATTTTTGAAAGCTTGCAGACTAATTAAAACTTCATAATTTTCAGCTGAAATGTTGTCTGTGCTATTATCTTTAAATGTACTTTTCCTAGGTAACTTCTTGAACCATATTACTATTTTTCTCTTGCAGAACTTTCAGAAGACTTTATTGGAGGAAAGACATTTTTCTGCAACTTTATAACTTTTCCGGCTGTCTATCCTAAAGCCAACATGACAGCATGTACTCCAAAAGGTATAGATTTTTATCTCATTAAAATTAAGGCAGTTTTAAAGAATACACTTACAGGTTGAGTTCCTGAGATAGAAAAAGATAAAACATATCAATTTTATTTTAATAGTTCTATTGATGTATAACTACAAACAATAAATGGCATATATTTCAAATGTACAATTTGATAAGCTTTGACTATGTATATATTATACCTGTAAAGTTATCACAACCAAGAGATTAAACATATCCATCCTCCCAAAATTCCTCATGTACTTTTCTCAATTATCTCTCCTGCATCATCCCCTGACCCATTCCTTAGGTAGTCACTGATCCACTTTCTCTCAGTATGGATTAGTTTGTATTTTAAGAATTCTATGTAAATAGAATCATGCAGTATGTACTCCTTTTTGTCTGGCTTCCTTCACTCAGCCTGTTTTGAGAATCATCCATGTTGTTAGGTGTATCAAGTTTGTTCATTCCTTTTTATTGCTGAGTAGTATTTCATTGCATATAAATATACCACAATTTCTTTACTCATTCCTCTGCTGCTAACATTTGGGTTGTTTCCAGATTGTTTTCAACACAAATAAAGCTGCATTTCAATACAAATAAAGCTACATTTATGTACCAGTGTTTGTATGGATATGGTTTATTCTTTTGGGTAAGCACCTATAAGTGGAATAGCTGGATCATATGTATGTGTAGTATTTTAAGAAACTGTCAGAGAATACAAAGTAGCAGATACAGTACTCCCTGCTTATTTGCAGGGGATATGTCCCAGGATCCCCAGTGGGTGCCTGAAACCACAAATAGTGCTGAACCCAGTAACATCTCCCCATTTCTTCCACCACCATTTGCTTCCTGCCCCTGGTAATCACTGTTTTATTCTCTATCTCTGTACTCAACTCTTTTAAGATTGCACTATGTAAATGAGATTATGCAATCAATAAGATAAACTCTTCAAGCCTATGTCTTGGATACATGTGCAGAACGTGCAGGTTTGTTACATAGGTATACAATGTGACATAGGTATACAAGCCTATGTCTTGAAGAGTTTATCAAAAATATACATGGTCTCTAGGCCCATAGGAGGACATGGTTCAGAAGCATCAATAAAAATTCCCATTTATAGTGTGAAAAAAACTGTCAAATTGTTTTTTTAATTTAATTTTATTTTATTTTAAGTTCCAGGATATATATGCAGGATGTGCAGGTTTGTTACATAGGTAAACATGTGCCATGGTGGTTTGCTACACCTATCAACCTCACCTTGGTATGTTTTCAGAAGTGGTAGTACCACTCCACATTCCAGCAAGAAGTCTGTAAGGATTCCAGTTTCTCCATGACATTGCCAACACTTGGTGTGAAATTTTAGCCATGAGAATAGGTATGTAGATATCGTTGTGCTTTTAATTTGCATTTAATAACAATGTAGAACGTCTTCTTCGGAGCTTATCATCCATTTATCTTCTTTAATGAAGTGCCTAATTGCTAATGACTAGAACTTTCAGAACAATGTTAAGTAGAAGTGGTGAGAGTGCTCATCCTTGTCTTCTTCCTGATAATGAGGGAAAAGCAGTGTCCTTACCACCAAATTATGTATGGCATACCATAGCTTTTTCAGTAAGTGCCATTTGTCATGTTTTGGGAGTTTCCTTCTATTGCTAGTTTGATGAGACTTTATTTTAAAAAATCAGGAATAGAGGCTGGATTTTGTCAAATGCCGTTTCTATGGCTATTGAGATAATCATATGGCTCTTTTTTACTTTATTAACATGGTGATTCACATTGATTGATTTTTGAGTGCTAGCCCAAGCCTGCATTCCTGAGATAAACCCCACTAGCTCATGATATTTTATCTTTTTTATATATTGCCTGGTTTAATTTGCAAACATATTGTTGAGGATCTCTGTATCTGTGTTTATGACATATATTGGTCTGTCATTTTCTTTTTTCCTTCTTTAAAAAAACTTTTTTTATTTGTTTGTTTTTTTCAGACGGAGTTTCACTCTTATCACCCAGGCAATGGCACGATCTCAGCTCACTGCAACCTCTGCCTCCCAGGTTCAAGCGATTCTCCTGCCTCAGCCTCCCAAATGGCTGGGATTACAGGCACCTGCCACCACACCCAGCTAATTTTTGTATTTTTAGTAGAGATGGGGTTTCACCGTGTTGGCCAGGCTGCTATAGCAGGCCCCATAGAGAGATGAGCTAAAAAATATTCCCTTATCTTCGATTTTCTAGATTGTGTATAAAATTGACATTATTTCTTATTTATTTATTTTTTTATTATTATACTTTAAATTCTAGGATACATGTGCAGAACGTGCAGGTTTGTTACATAGGTATACAATGTGCCGTGGTTGTTTGCTGCACTCATCAACCCGTCGTCTACATTAGGCATTTCTTCTAATGCTATCCCTCCCCTTGCCCCCTATCCTACAACAGGCCCCCGTGTGTGATGTTTCCCCCCCTGTGTCCATGTGTTCTCATTGTTCAACTCCCACTTATAAGTGAGAACATGTGGTGTTTGGTTTTCTCTTCTTTAAATATTTGGTAGAATTTACAATAAAGCCATCAGGGGTGGGATTTTCTTTGTAGGAAAATTTTTTAATTTCTTTCTGTTTTTTTTTAAATTTTTTTGAGATGAAGTTTTGCTTTTGTCGTAGAGGCTAGAGTGCAATGACTCGATCTCGGCTTGCTGCAACCTCCGCTTCCCAGGTTCAAGCTATTCTCCTGCCTCAGCCTCCCGAGTAGCTGGGATTACAGGCACCCACCACCAGGCCTGGCTAAGTTTTTTATTTTTTAATTTTTAATGGAGATGTGGTATCGCCATGTTGACCAGGTTGGTCTTGAAATCTTGACCTCAGGTAATACACCCGCCTCGACCTCCCAGAGTGCTGGGATTACAGGCATGAGCAACCATGCCCGACCTGATTTTTTCATTTCAAATTCAACTGCTTTAATAAATATGAGGGTATTAAATTTATCTATTTGTGAGTTTTGGTTGTTTGTATCTTTCAAGGGATTTGTCTGCTTTATCTAAGTTGTTGAATTTATATCCATTAGATTCCCGACAATATTTCCTCATTGTTTTTTAGTAATTATAGAATCTGTGGTCATGTCACTCCTCTTATTCCAGAAATGAGTAATTTATTTTCTCCCTTTTTTTCCCCTAAGTTGTCTAGCTAAAGGTTTATTAAGAAAATTGATATCAAATAACCAGCTTTTGGTTTCATTGATTTTCTCTGCTGTTTGTTTTCTTTTTTTATTATTATTATTATACTTTAAGTTCTAGGGTACATGTGCACAATGTGCAAGTTTGTTACATATGTATACATGTGCCATGTTGGTGTGCTGCACCCATTAACTCATCCTTTACATTAAGTATATCTCCTAATGCTATCCCTCCCCCTTTCCCCACCCCACAACAGGCCCCAGTGTGTGATGTTCCCCTCCTGTGTCCAAGTGTTCTCACTGTTCAGTTCCCACCTATGAGTGAGAACATGCGGTGTTTGGTTTTCTGTCCTTGTGATAGTTTGCTGAGAATTATGGTTTCTAGCTTCATCCATGTCCCTTCAAAGGACATGAACTCATCCTTTTTTATGGCTGCGTAGTATTCCATGGTATATATGTGCCACATTTTCTTAATCCAGTCTACCATTGGGACATTTGGGTTGGTTCCAAGTCTTTGCTATTGTGAATAGTGCTGCAATAAACATACATGTGCATGTGTCTTTATAGCAGCATCATTTATAATCCTTGGGGTATATACCCAGTAATGGGATGGCTGGGTCAAGTGGTATTTCTAGTTCTAGATCCTTGAGGAATCACCACACTGTCTTCCACAATGGTTGAACAAGTTTACAGTCCCACTAACAGTGTAAAAGTGTTCCTATTTCTCCACATCCTCTCCAGCACCTGTTGTTTCCTGACTTTTTAATGATCGCCATTCTAACTGGTGTGAGATGGTATCTCATTGTGGTTTTGATTTGCATTTCTCTGATGGCCAGTGATGATGAGCATTTTTTCATGTGTCTGTTGGCTGCATAAATGTCTTCTTTTGAGAAGTGTCTGTTCATATCCTTTGCCCACTTGTTGATGGGATTGTTTTTTTCTTGTAAGTTTTTTTGAGTTATTTGTAGATTCTGGATATTAGCCCTTTGTCAGATGAGTAGATTGCAAAATTTTTCTTCCATTCCGTAGGTTGCTTGTTGACTCTGATGGTAGTTTATTTTGCTGTGCAGAAGCTCTTTAGTTTAATTAGATCCCACTTGTCAATTTTGGCTTTTGTTGCCGTTGCTTTTGGTGTTTTAGTCATGAAGTCCTTGCCCATGCCTATGTCCTGAATGGTATTGCCTAGGTTTTCTTCTAGGGTTTTTATGGCTTTAGGTCTAACATTTGAGTCTTTAATCCATCTTGAATTAATTTTTGTATACAGTGTAAGGAAGGGATCCAGTTTCAGCTTTCTACATATGGCTAGCCAGTTTTCCCGGCACCATTTATTAAATAGGGAATCCTTTCCCCATTGCTTGTTTTTCTCAGGTTTGTCAAAGATCAGATGGTTGTAGATGTGTGGTATTATTTCTGAGGGCTCTTTTCTGTTCCATTGGTCTATATCTCTGTTTTGGTACCAGTACCATGCTGTTTTGGTTACTGTAGCCTTGTAGTATAGTTTGAAGTCAGGTAGTGTGATGCCTCCAGCTTTGCTCTTTGGCTTAGGATTGTCTTGGCAATGCCGGTTCTTTTTTGGTTCCATATGAACTTTAAAATAGTTTTTTTCCAATTCTGTGAAGAAAGTCATTGGTAGCTTGATGGGGATGACATTGAATCTATAAATTACCTTGGGCAGTATGGCCATTTTCACAATATTGATTCTTCCTATCCATGAGCATGGAATGTTCTTCCATTTGTTTGTGTCCTCTTTTATTTTGTTGAGCAGTGGTTTGTAGTTCTCCTTGAAGAGGTCCTTCACGTCCCTTGTAAGTTGGATTCCTAGGTATTTTATTCTCTTTGAAGCAATTGTAAATGGGAGTTCACTCATGATTTGGCTCTCTGTTTGTCTGTTATTGGTGTATAGGAATGCTTGTGATTTTTGCACACTGATTTTGTATCCTGATTTGCACATTGATTTTGCTGAAGTTGCTTATCAGCTTAAGGAGATTTTGGGCTGAGACAATGTGGTTTTCTAAATATACAATCATGTCATCTGTAAACAGGGACAATTTGACCTCCTCTTCTCCTAATTGAATACCATTTGTTTCTTTCCCCTGCCTGATTGCCCTGGCAAGAACTTACAACACTATGTTGAATAGGAGTGGTGAGAGAGGGCATCCCTATCTTGTGCCAGTTTTCAAAGGGAATGCTTCCAGTTTTTGCCCATTCAGTATGATATTGCCTGTGGGTTTGTCATAAATAGCTCTTATTATTTTGGAATATGCTCCATTAATACCTTATTGAGTGTTTTTAGCATGAAGGAGTGTTGAATTTTATCAAAGAGCTTTTCTGCATCTATTGAGATAATCATGTGGTTTTTGTCATTGGTTCTGTTTATGTGTTGGATTACGTTTATTGATTTGCATATGCTGAACCAGTCTTGCATCCCAGGGATGAAGCCAACTTGATTGTGGTGGATAAGCTTTTTAATGTGCTGCTGGATTTGGTTTGCCAGTATTTTATTGAGGATTTTGGCATTGATGTTCATCAGGAATACTGGTCTAAAATTCTCTTTTTTTGTTTTGTCTCTGCCAGGCTTTGGTATCAGGATGATGCTGACCACATAAAATTAGTTAAGGAGGATTCCCTCTTCTTCTATTGATTGGAATAGTTTCAGAAGGAATACCAGCTCCTCCTTATACCTCTGGTAGAATTCGGCTGTGAATCCGTATGGTCCTGGACTTTTTTGTGGTTGCTAGGCTATTAATTATTGCCTCAATTTCAGAGCCTCTTACTGGTCTATTCAGGGATTCAACTTCTTCCTGGTCTAGTCTTGGGAGGGTGTATGTATCCAGGAATTTATCCATTTCTTCTAGATTTTCTACATTATTTGCGTAGAGGTGTTTATAGTATTCTCTGATGGTAGTTTGTATTTCTGTGGGATCAGTGGTGATATCCCCTTTATCATTTTTTATTGCATCTATTTGATTCTTCTCTCTTTTCTTCCTTATTAGTCTTGCTAGCAGTCTGCCAATTTTGTTGATCATTTCAAAAAAGCAGCTCCTGGATTCATTGATTTTTTGAACGGTTTTTTGTGTCTCTATTTCCTTCAGTTCTGCTCTGAACTTAGTTATTTCTTGCCTTCTGCTAGCTTTTGAATGTGTTTGCTCTTGCTTCTCTAGTTCTTTTAATTGTGATGTTAGGGTGTCAATTTTAGAACTTTCCTGCTTTCTCTTGTGGCATTTAGTGCTATAAATTTCCCTCTACACACTGCTTTAAACGTGTCCCAGAGATTCTGGTATGTTGCGTCTTTGTTCTCATTGGTTTCAAAGAACATCTTTATTTCTGCCTTCATTTCGTTATGTACTCAGTAGTCATTCAGGAGCAGGTTGTTCAGTTTCCATGTAGTTGAGCAGTTTTGAGTGAGTTTCTTAACCCTGAGTTCTAGTTTGATTGCACTGTGCTCTGAGAGACAGTTTGTTATAATTTCTGTTCTTTTACATTTGCTGAGGAGTGCTTTACTTCCAACTATGTGGTCAATTTTGGAATAAGTGCGATGTGGTGCAGAGAAAAATGTATATTCTGTTGATTTAGGGTGGAGAGTTCTATAGATGTCTATTAGGTCCTCTTGGTGCAGAGCTGAGTTCAATTCCTGGATATCCTTGCTAACTTTCTGTCTCGTTGATCTGTCTAATGTTGACAGTGGGATGTTAATGTCTCCCATTATTATTGTGTGGGAGTCTAAGTCTTTTGTAGGTCTCTAGGGACTTGCTTTATGAATATGGGTGCTCGTGTATTGGGTGCATATATATTTAGGATAGTTATCTCTTCTTGTTGAATTGATCCCTTTACCATTATGTACTGGCCTTGTCTCTTTTGATCTTTGTTGGTTTAAAGTCTGTTTTATCAGAGAGTAGGATTGCAACCCCTGCCTTTTTTTGTTTTCCATTTGCTTGGTAGATCTTCCTCCATCCCTTTATTTTGAGCCTATGTGTGTTTCTGCACGTGAGATGGGTCTCCTGAATACAGCACACTGATGGTTCTTGACTCTATCCAATTTGCCAGTCTGTGTCTTTTAATTGGAGCATTTAGCCTATTTACATTTAAGGTTAATATTGTTATGTGTGAATTTGATCCTGATTAATATTTTGATTTTTATTATTTCTCTTCTTCTGTTGAGCTTGGATTTAATTTTCTGTTTTTACCCCAGTTTTATTGAGGTGAAAGTGGAAATCGTTGATTTGAGAATTTTTTTATATTATAGGTGTTCAGTGCTATAAATTTCCCCTAACTACTTTTGTGTCATTCACACAATGTAATATACTATATTGTCATTTTTATTTAGTTCAAGATTATTTCTAATTAAAAAAAATTCATTTTCCCATGATAACTAGAAGTATATAATCTAATTTCCAAATGTTTGGGTATTTTTCAGAGTTCTTTTGGTTATTAATTTATAATATTTTCATCGTGGTAAGAAACATATTTTGTATAAGTGGCTCTTATTACATTTATTGAGATATGTTTTATGGGATAAAACATGGTTTATCTTTGCAAATGTTCTGTATGTACATTAGAAGGATGTGTCTTCTGCTGTTGTAGGGTGATTGTTCTATAAATGTTAGTTAGATCAAGTTGGTTGATAATTGTTTTTAAGTCTATGATGTAGAAGTTTATTTTTTAATTACTTGTTCTATCAATTATTCAAAGAAGGATATTTAACTGTAACTATAGTTTGAATGTATCTATTATCTTCTTACAGCTCTGCCAGCCTTTGTTTCATTCGCTTCAAAGCTCTGTGATTAGTGGTATAAACATTTACAGTTTTATTGATGAATTAATTAACCCTTTTATCATTATTGATGACACCCTTTATCCCTGGTAATATTCTTTCTTTTAAAATCTACTTTGAGACAAATGCCACAAAAACTCACTTATATGTGGAGTATAAAACAATTGAACACTCATAAGAATCAGAGAGTAGAATGGCAATTATTAGAGGTTGGGGATGAAGGGGATGTGGAAAGGGTGAGTTAAACCCTTTAAAACCATTTGAAACTGTTGGTTAAAAAGTACAAAGTTTCTGTTAGGAGAAAAGTGTTTTTTGAGATTATTGTACAGTATGATAACCATAGTTAATAATAATGTATCTTATATTTTAAAATTATTAAGAGAGTAAATTTCAAATGTTCTCATCACCAAAAAAAGATGTGTATTTGAGGTGATAGGTGTGTTAATTACCTTGATTTAATCATGCCACATTATATACATATGAAATAACATCACCTTTTACCTCATAAATATATACAATTATAATTTGTCAATTTAAAATTAAAAAATGATGGTCTCTGTTGAACAATGATGTCTAGCTTCCTGAATCCCTTTCTGTGCATACATATTTAAGTATCTTTTTAATTTTAATTTTTTAACTTGAAAACACATTATGTACAACTTGATTGCCTTCTTATTTTGTTTTTCATTTCAATGGATACTTTTTTGTGACTACATTTTAATTTATTGACTGCATAAGTTTATGGTTCCTGGGCATAGCACAACATTCTTGTTTCCCTTCTAGCATTTAGGTTATTTAAAAAATTTTAGTATTCTAATGACTCAGATTTACAGAATTAGCTAAAAGTACTTAGGAAAAACAGCACAACCATCTGAAAAATTCCCAAACCAGACACAAATTATTAAAGTTGCATAAAGATTGAGAAATTGCTGAATGAGGAATCGTGTAAAAGTTATTGAGAACATATTGACCACTTTATTGTTTTGACTAATCACCATTTACATTAAATTATTTTTAATTAAAAAATATCTACTTTGAAATACATATTTTATATGTGAGAAATACATATGTGTATGTATATATACATGAGAAACACACATTCACCTGTCCAAATCCAAGGAATGGACTCGGAGATAGGAAGCACAGCAGAAGCAAGACTTTAATGGCAGTCTCGCAAAATCAGGTGTCTGGTAGGCAGACACACCCGGGGCTGTTACAACAGATAATTTATCTCTTAGCATGCAGGTTCCTCCCCCAGCTTCTCACTAGTTGAGTACTATGGGATTACAATCTTCCCGGACATCACCTAAGTTTCATTATCTCCCTTATAAGGTTATACCCTGGTCCCCTTCCCCGTTTAAGTTTCAATTTCCCAATAACAAAACTTTCTTCCCTTTTATGGGCTAACTCCTCCTCTACATTCTGTTCACTCATTGTGGCCTTCTAGGTGCATAATCCATACTGTTTGTTACATTCACAGGCTGCCTTCCAGTACTTAGACTTATCATGCCTTGGAAATGGACCATTTAAAATGTTTTCTCATATATAATATGTGTACAGCCACTCCACCAGCTTTCTTTGATTATTGTTAGCTTGGCATACATACAAATAAATATATATAAATAGAAATATAATAAATATATATATATATATTTATTCATATGGTTTGGCTGTGTCCTCACCCAAAATCTCATCTTGAATTGTAATCCCCATAATCCCCACGTGTCAAGGAAGAGACCAGGTGGAGGTAATTGAATCATGGAGGCAGTTTCCTCTATGCTGCTCTCATGATAGTGAGTGAGTTCTCAAGAGATCTGATGGTTTTATAAAGGGCTCTCCCGCCTTTGCTAGGCACTTCTTCCTGACACCTTGTGAAGAAGATACCTTGCTTTCCCGTCACCTTCCTCCTTGATTGTAAGTGTCCCCAAGACTCCTCAGTTATACTGAACTGTGAGTCAGTTAAACCTCTTTCTTTTATAAATTACCCAGTCTCAGGTATGTCTTTATAGCAGTGTGAGAACAGACTAATACACGTATTTTTTTCTTATCCTTTTACTTTTCGCTTATTTTTCTCTTTATATTTTAAGTGTGTTTCCTTTAGGCAGCATTTAGTTGGTCTTGTTTTTTAAACCAAATCTAGCAACCTTTGCTTTTTAATTTGAGTGTTCAGATCATTTAAATTTAATGTGATTATTAATATTGCTAGGTTTAAGTCTATCATCTTGTTATTTTTTATTGGCCCCATTTCTTCTTTGCTCCTTTTTTGTTTTTTAAATAATTTTATTTTATCACATTTGTTGCCTTATTATACCTCTTTGTTTTGTTATCTTAGTCATTGCTTAATGATCTATGATAAACATCCTTCACAGCCTACCCTCAAGTGACATACCACTTCATACATATGATAAGAACTTTACAGTTTACTTCAATTTCTCCTTTCATGGCCTTTGTGCTATTGTTGCTCTATATTTTACTGTTACATATGTCATAAATCCTAAGATTATTATTTTTGTTAGACAATTATCTCTTACAGAGATTTTATCAATAATGAAACCATTCTTTTACATTTACTGATGTAATTAATATTCCTGGTGCTTTGTGTAGATCCGAATTTCCATCTGTTGTCATTTTCCTTCCTGAAGGACTTCCTTAATATTTTTTGTAGTGTGCACTAGTCCCCATTTATCCATAGGGACTATGATTCAAGCCCTACAGTGGATGCCTGAAATTTATGGATAGTACCAACTGTATATATATATGTTATGTTTTTTTCCTATACTTACATACCTATGATAAAGTTTAAATGATAAATTAGGTACAGTAAGAGATTAATAACAATGACATTATAAAATAGAACAATTATAACAATGGTAATAAAAGTTATATAAAGATGTTCTTTTTCTGCCTCTTTTTAAAAGCATCTTACTATACTGTACTCACTCTTCCTTTACTTGTGATGATATGAGATGATAAAATCCCTATGTGATGAGATGAAGGGAGGTGAGTGATGTAGGCATTGTGACATAGGATTAGTTTGCTATTGACCTTCTGATGGATACATCACAAGAAAGGTCATCCTCTGGTGATCCTTGATCATAGAGCCACAATGATGATGGTTAGTTGTTAGGAGTAGATGATGCTGACGACTACTGGGTAGGGAGTATGTACAGTGTGGCTACATTGGACCAAGGGATGATTCACATCCTGACGAAGACAGAGTAGGACAGGGAAAGAGTTTATCATGCTATTCAAAATAGCATGTGATTTACAACTCATGAATTGTTTATTTCCAGAATTTTTCATTTAATACTTTCAGACTGCTGTTGGCAGCAAGTAAATGAAACTGCAGAAAGCAAAACCACAGATAAAGCAGTGACTACTGTAGTTACCTTGGTGATGAATTCTCTGAGCTTTTATGTTTTAAAATGTCTTCATTTCACTTTCATTTTTGAAATATAATGTTATTGGTTGTGTGATTCTAGGCTGACAATTTTTTTTTCTTTCAGAACTTTAAAGATACTACTTTACATTGTCTTTCTATGTGTAATACAATCCCTTCTCACCTCTGGTTGCTATAAGGATTTTCTCTTCATCAGACTTCTTTTAGTCTTCCATCTACAAAATGATCTTTTCTTTTTTTTTTTTTAAGTCAGGTTCCCAACTGCTGAGAGCAAAGACAAATGCATTCTGGCTAGATCCATAGGACAGAATTTTAGACAAAAACAATTGATGTTCTTTCTTACCAGGTCTTCTTCAAGGTCACTCTTCTAAAATCCCTGATGCTAACAGATCCCCTTCCAACAGTGTGATCATCTCTTCTTAGTTCTCCTATCTCAATTTAGGTATGAAGATATCTGATAATATAAGAAGTGATATGTTGTTCCCTATTTCTTTTGGATTGCTTCAAGCTTTGTTTCATCTTTTTAGTCACTTGAATTTTATCTGTGTTCTATATTCAAGATAGCTGGTAGCGCTGATCAATCTGATCAATGACAAAACATCGTGCATTCTGAACACAGACTCTGGGGTTTGGGGGAAAAATGGCATTCCACTCTATTAACAGCAGGTGCGGGATGCACAGAGGAGGAACAACTTGACAACAGGAAGTATTTTATAGGGAATTACAAACTATCTGCCTTCCAAAGAGTGTACTTGCTATACTTCAGTTCTACAACAGGCTTAACAGAAAGGGGAAGGGCTAGATATTTTCAAGATTTCAGTATTTTTTTTTTTTGCTTCCTCTCAAAGTATTGGGATGCTGCTCCCCTCCACACACACACACAACTAGTGCATCAATTCATTAAACCTAAATGCTGTGAATATCAAGCATCAAAACAGGGGAGCCAGATAATTTATTGGGTCTAATAATTGTCCAGGCAAATTGATACAACAAAATAGGACCAAATAGGAAGGATCTGTACTGGAAACATGGCTACCAGGACTAGGTACTATTTGTGCAAAAAAAATTGCAACTAGAGAGCCAGTTTATAGAAAAATAACTTGCAAGATTCAAATCAATGTAGGTCAGAATTTGAGGTTTCATTTCAAAAGAGAGGGAACCTGAAGGATGCAGATTCTGAAGGTCAGGACCTTCAAACTTTAGGAATGAGTAAAAGTAGACTTTCATGCTAGAAGAAAATCTGGCCAGGAAAGCTAGCTGAGATAGCTGCTGACCAACTGAAAACACCCTCAAGCTTAGAAATGCTGCATCCTTTCAATTGTCATTTGAGCTTTCTTAGTTTCCTTTTTTTGATGTCTTTTTTTTTAGCTCTGCTTTTAAACACTACTAATATTGCTAATTTTGTTTTATTTCTTTCTTCTTCCTTCAGGTTCCTTCCCTGAGCCATTTTCAGAACAATTGTTCATGACATTTTTCTTTACTGGCATTGTCTATGTATGAGCTTTGATCAAACCTACTTGAAACTCTAACCTCATTAGTTGTAGATTGTTTCACACACCATTTAGCTAAGGGTGTTGTCTAGTTACTGCTGAATCCTTACAGGGTTATGATTGTGTTTTTAATTTTAAGAATCCCTATTTTATTTTCTAGTCTTTTTCTCTTTCAGGACATGTCTAAAGTAGTCAAAATATTCTATTGTTTAAATCATAAATTCAGTAAAATCCATCAAAACTTTAGTTCAACCTTTGAGTATGGAGATACAGATAATGTATTTCACTCAAATGCCATAATAGGGCAGATGGTTTGGCATATGAGGCCTTGACAAATCTATGGTGCTCATGACTGTTCTTGTTATGGCACCTTCTATTATTCTTACTGCTTATAGCGTAGACTGAAATTTGGTTTCCTGTCTGAATTACTCATTGTTTTGCTTATTGTCTTTACCGTATACATGGACTTCCTGGTACCATCTAACTCTCCCTAATTTCCTAATAATTGGAATTTGATAACCATTGGCTATCTCAGAGAAACGTCTCCAATATATAGTAGATTGCCCTTTACTGTGGCACACAGGTTTGGAGTGTTGTACTAAAGGACTACTGGAAAAAATATGGCAACAATATGAATTTGGATTGCCAATGTAAAAGAAGGTTTGGCAAATCACTACAGTATGAAATGAAATGAGCCACAGACTGGAAAGTTGACTAACAAGTAGGTCCAAACCTATGAGGGGCAACAAGCCTGGAAAAATTGCCAAAAACCAAATGCAAAGAGTGTGGCACCTGTTCCCCCATTTCTTGGGGCCAGTATTTTAAATGTTCTGTCTAAGCTAGCTGGTCACTCAACTTCAGCTTATTATATAATTGGTATATGCTTAATGGATTGTCCTACATTTTCTATATACTGATGGTTCAGCACATTTGGAAAACAATTTACTAGACTAGCCTTAAATTTTTTCAATAATTATTGCCAGTAATACTGTTTCCATTTCTTCTTAAACATAAATCATTTATTCAACAAATATTTCCTGAGGATTTTCTATCCGCCAGAAAATCTACCAAGTACCAGGGACACATTTCTGAGTAAAATAAACATAGAATATTCTCTGCTGAATGTTAAGGTCTTATGCATAAATATTATCATCAAAAATATTAAGAAAGCCATATGTGATAGATCTATATATATAAAATCCTAGCTCTGTCTATACAAGCCAAACAAATAGTTGTAATCATTATTAGAACTAAAATTTGGCAGATTTATAAAATTAAATGATTGTTCAAGCAAAAATGTAACCAAAACTGGCCAATGATGACATATGAATATACACATTCCACCCCTACCCATTAGATCTTCAATTTAATCTCAAGCATCATTAAGTGTTAGTTGTGTCCAGAACCTCTCAGTTGATTGGTGTACTCATGATTTGATTAGCAGAACTTTTAGTATTCAGTTAAGCTCTAGTGAGGGCGAGGCGAAATTACGGACATAGGACTTTTTTCTCTTCAAAAAAATAACCTGAAAATTAAAATCATTCACTGGATTAGGCTATATTCTAGAAGATTTCTGTTTTAGTTCTGAAAGTTAACTTTTACATTAATAGAAAACATACAGAGAAACTCCATTTTAATGACCATGAGAAATATATTTACAGTCTAATTCAGTAAATTGGATGCTCATATGCTCTGCTTATTAATCCATTAATAAGAAGGAATTATAAATCAAAGAACATTTTGCTATGTATTAAAGATAAAGTAGATTTTTAATTAGCTTAATAAATAGGGGGCTTGTGGTCAAAATTTTTGAGTAGTACCTAAAATCCTGGACCGTGAAAATTTGGAAATAGCCTATTACCACCATGTTATAGACTTCTTTTATTTTGAGAGGTTGGGAATAAGGAAACTGGTTTTATATTCTAACTTTTACACCAGGCACTTATTCAGGCTTCGCTAAATTCTCCTTAGAAAAAGGACTCATAAAAGTCTAGATTAGACAGACTTTCTATATGCTCACATAATATCTGAAGTTTACTCGTACTATAGCCTTTACCAATCTGTGTGTTTATTGCTCCTTCATTTGCATTGCAAAGTCTTCATTAGCCATGCATTGTGACATCAATTTTATCTTTGTGAGTTATCCTAATGAGTATCAAGATTGAATAAATATTATAATCCCCCTTTATGCATTTTCTTCCTGTATGCATTGGAATTTCTATTCATTTGATTTTTCACTTCATGCAAGTCTTTATTTATTTATTGGCCTGAATACATTGGGCTGTCATTACATTCTGCACCTATTGGCCATCTATTTCAATATTCTTCTCCCTAAAACCCTAAACTTCCATACTGTATGCCAAAGCTAGAGTCAACTGCAATCCTAGGTTACTTACATTATTTACTTTCTCCTCTTGTTCCAGAGAAACAGGAAAAATTATGCAAATATATCTATAACTCTGCTCTGCTTTATATCAAACAAGATACCAATTTAATTGCCATTGAACACCTTCACTTGGAATTCATTTATAGGCCCCTTGATATTATATCTAATGCTAAGTTAATTTCTATTCCTAAAAAAATTTCCTCCTTTTCCATCTGCATCTAGTTAATTACCGAATCCAGTTGATCAATTCATGTTCATTGAAGCCATATGACTCTTCTCCTCATCTTCAAGTCCAGTTGCTAACTAAATTATGATAGTTGTATATCTCAAACATCTTAGTATCTGCCCCTCTTTTTACAATCATTTATTCCATCCAGATTATTATTATCTCTTGTTGGGTTGTTATACAAATACCCTAACTAGTCTTACTGTTTCTTGTCTATCCACAATAACCCAACTGTACTGGGTACTGATGAGTTTCCCTTTCTAAAATACAAATTAGTTTCCTTCAGTATTTTGCTCTATTTAAAAGCCACTGATAATAATTCAGTGCTGATAGAATAACATTAAAGTTTATTAGTATATATCATCTTCCCTTTATAACCTGCCTCTACTTAATTTTCTAGCTACATTTGGCTTAGCCTAATATCTTCCCCTGTGTACATTTTAATTATATTGAAATCCCTACTGTTCTGTGAAGTTTCCACTCTTCTATGAACCTGCATGCCACTTTGCCTTTTATCATGCTAACTCCTCTGATTTTCCCCTCAACTTTACTTGCCAGGACAATACCTATTTATTCTTAAAGCTCTAGCACGTGCTCCTCCTCCCACCAACTTTCCCTAATCTCCCCCATTAGAATTAATTCCTTCTTTACTCATATTTTCATAACATTTACTTAAATTATAAAATATATAATATTTTATCACTTTTATTATCACATTTTTATTAAGGTAAAATTTGCATTCAGTAATCTGACCAGATCAAAGTGTATATTCAGTGAGTTTTGACAAATGCACCCCTGTGAAACCGGCTCTCCACTCAAAATGTAAAATATTTTTATAACCCAGAAAGTTCCCTCGTGCCCTCTTCTAGTGAAATCTGATCTCCTAGGGATAGATACACTTTTATTTCTCTTGCAGTGAGTTACTTTTTGCCCATATTGGGATTTTACACAAATGGAATAATAAAGTACTGTTTTCATTTTTTTTCATTCAACATAATTTTTTTGAGATAAATCTATGTGACTGCATGTATAAGTATTTTACTTGCCTATTTTCCTATTGATGAACACATGGATTGTTTCTAGTTTTTGGTCCTTATGAATAAATATGCTAGAACATTTTCTATAGGGCCATTTATGGACATACATTTTCATTTTTCTTGTGAAAATATGTAGGAGTGCAGTTGTTGGATCATAGGGGTGGTGAATTTATCAGTCACAATTCAATCAGAGAAGCCAGATCATAGAAGTAATCTACAATAAATTATTTTCTATAGGAATTTGACCCTACACAACTTTGAAAACTGAAAGTAGTTTCAGCGACGCTGTTGCTCATACTTCATCTGATTTGGGGGCCTGAAGTCAGCAGGGCAGGAAGTTGGGAAGGGAAGATGAATAAGAAGTGAAGGTGGTATGAAAGTGATCAAGAACGAAAGGGAGCCTGCAAGTATAAGCAAAAACCGATGAGGGCAGACTGGAATCTAAGCTTCCACATTTGATGCTGGCGATGACCTGCCATAAACCCGGTGTCTTTCATTAGAAATTAACATACACCTGGTTCAAGAGTCAGATTATCTAAAGGATCAGATCTATTGAATGAGATCAACTGGAGGAGCTACTGTTTTGGTTGCTCCACCAAAGCAACAAGTCAAACCATTAGATAAATGGCAGCATGTGTGTGCTGCTATGATGCCTGGTGCATCAACATCCTGAATATAAAAATAATATGGCTACTGCTTCATTAGTGCTTTCAAATCTTCCATAAAATGTTCCATTTTTTCCACACTAATCTGGTAGTATGCAGAAAATTGATCAATATTCATTTGGGATCAAATCTAAAGGATTCTACCTATGCATGTGTTTGCATGCATCTCATTTTATTTAAAAGGGAGACTTCTAACACATTTTTTTTAAGAATGAAACATACATAAACATTTAAATTTAATTCACTACTTAAAATATTTATTTAGTAACTGTATACTGAGAAGTGAACGTTATCGTTCCAGATCATTGTCAACCTTTGGTATCAGTCTTTATAATTTTAGCCCTCCAAATTGCTGGAAGTACTAGCTATTTCACTGCAATCCTTTGATAACTAAAGATGTTGAACACCTTTTAATAAGCTACTGGTCATTCACATATCTTCTTTTGGGGTGTGGGTGTGTGTCAATGTGTTCAATTTGTAAACTGAATTGTTTCTCTTTGTATTATTGCTCTGTGATTATTTATATATTTGTCAGACACCTGTGTCAAGATGGTCAACTAGAAGTTCCTAAGAGTCTTCCCTCCAACAAATAAACACCAAACAGTGAATCAACAACTACATTTTTACCAAAATAACTAAAGGAGAACATCAGGGAAGAGCAAAGAAGCAGCAGTAATCCCGTAGAGCTCAAAAACCCAGGATGGCTGCGTAGAGAAGGAAAGGAAATATCTCATCTTTGTCACACCATCCCCCAGTTGAGATCATCTCAGAACCAGGAGAGACTTCTCACTGTGGAGAAAAGATAATAAGAGGACCCAGCAACTACCATCAACACCAGAGACACCTGCAGTCCTCACTACTGAGACTCCTGCAGTCCTCACAACCTGTGAGCCCAGCTGAGGAAGCTCCTGGCATCCACACACTGAGCTACCCACAGAGAAGGAGCCAATGATGAGCCCCACTCCACTGTGGCCCATACTGCTACTGCTCTGCACCATCTTAGAACTGCATTGTGTCCCGCTTTGGGGGTGAGTAGCCATCGCATCCCTTTATCCTTGAGGCTCGGCCACCATTATGCCAATTCCAGCTGGTAGCACACCATCCCTGAGCAGAACTGTTTCGATGCCCTACCCACTAGGGCCAAACTACCACAGAGCTGCTCCACCCACCTCATCCAAATTGCCGGTGTACTCGCTCCTTAGGGCCAAGCTGAAATGGTACCCTGCCCCCTGGGAAGCCAAAGCTTTAAACTACCAGAGCAGTCCCTCTTCCAGCGACACAGCTGAAGTAGTGCTGTGCCTCCCAAGGACCTAAGGCCCACTGCACACCACAGCAGTTGCCCTGACACTTGCACCACAGGTAAGGAAGAACCCCAACCCCAAAGGGCTCTGAGGCTCTGGCACATTGGAGTAGTTGCACCTCCCAGCACCACAACTGATACAGCACTCCACTCCTCGGGAGCCAGAGACTCCACTGAATCATGTAGCCCCACTTCTGGAGCTGAGAAGATGCAGTGTCTCGTGTCCCAGGAAATCATAGCTTTGGCTGAGCTGTAGCACCCCATCCTCCAGGCCAGACATTCACGGAACTCTGCCTATCTGGAACTGAACTAGGCTTCTTCATTTTGAGACGCTGATCCACCCTGTCTCTCTAGGAAGTGAAGTTTGTGCTACACTTCTCCCTGACCCCCGGGGCCCAGAAGAATCTTACCATTCCTGGGCCCTTGCTCCTGCTGCATCTGATCTCACAAAGCCTGGACTACTGGCTTGTTCTACCATTCAGGGTCCAGAGTCACTATTGTGTGGCACCTCATCACCTGGAGCCTGAGCTGCCACTGTGCCGTATTGCTGTCAGGTCCTAAATTGCAGACGTGTCTTATTTCCATGGCCTGAGCCTCCAGAAGACCCCTTCTTCCCTGAAGCCATGCCAGGGCTGTGCTCTTTTCTCCACAGTCAGAACCACAGCTGCATCCCTACCCCTAGGGCCTGAGCTACTGGAATATGCATCAGAGCAACAGACCCCAAATAAACATAATATTATTGTTGACTATAGTTATCCTATAGTGGTTTAGAACACTAGAATTTATTCCTCTTATCAGTCTGTGATTTTGTATTCTTTAATAAATCTCTTAATAAAATAATTGCTGAAAACTTTCCAAGACTTGGTAGAAGTGTAGACATCAAGATTCATGAGGCTCAAAGTTCCAAAGAGGTTCATCCCAAAGGGGTCCTCCCTGAGGTATATTATAATCAAATTGTCAACAGTCAAAGACAAATAGATAATTTTTTAAGCAGTAAAATGGCAAGGTTTAGAGACTGGAGGAAAAAAAAACAGCAAGAGAAAACTGTCAAGTCACTTATTGACATTGATTGAGGATTGAGATACTATATTCAAAGTGCTTTTTAAAAAATGTCTGCCAAGAATACTATCACCAGCAAAGCCATTATTTAGAAATGAAAAAAAATAGTCTTTCAGAGGCAAGCAAAAGCTGAGGAAATTCATTACCACTAGGCCTTCCTTATAAGAAATGCCAAAAGAGTTCTTATAGCATAAACAAAAGGATGATAATTACTATCATGAATGCATATGAAGGTATAAAACTCACTGGTAGCAGTAAATGCATACGCAAATCCAGAATACTATAATACTATAATGAAGGTGTGTAAATCATACATATATCTAGCATGAGGGTTAAAAGTCAAAATGATCAAAAATAACTAAAGCTATAGTAAGTAATTAAGGAATACACATTATAAAAATACATAAATTGTATCAAAAACATAAGTTGTGACTGTGGGGGAATAAAAGTCTAGAGTGTTTGTACATGACAGAAAAATTCTAATCTGCTTAAAATATTAAAATATAACTATAAAATGCTTTATTTATGTCTCATGATAACCACAAAACAAAAAAACTGCAGAAGATATGAAACTGATTTTTTTTTAAAAAAAGGAACCAATGCTTAGCATTAGAGAAAATTATTAAATCACTAAAGGTAGGCAACAAGAGAAGAAGAAAGGAACAAAGGAGCTACAAAACAACCAGACAAAAAATAACAAATGTCTAGTAAGTCAAACAAATAACTAGTAAGTCAATATGCAATATCAATAGCAACCTTAAATTTAAATTGATTAAATTATCCAGTCAAAAGACACAGAGTGGCTGAATAATAAAAATTTAGATCCAACTACATGCTGCCTACAAAAGAGCCACTTAACCATTAAAGACACACAGAGGCTGAAAGTGAAAGGATGGAAGAAGATATTCCATGCACACAGTAACCAAAAGAGAGAAGGGGTGGCTATACTTACATCTGATAAAATAGACTTCAAGCCAAAAACTGTCACAAAAGACAAAAATGGTAATTATATAATGATACAGGAATCAGTTCATCCAAAGGACGTAGCCATTGTAAAATTATATACATCCGACTCTGGAACACATAAATACATAAAGCAAATATTAACTGACATAAATAGAAAAAGAGATAGCAAGGTAACAACACTAGAAAACCAATACTCCACTTTCAACAGTGGCTAGATATACGGGGCATGTATTTCAGAAGCTACAAAGTAACAGTTATGTAGTATGAACAAGTCTACAGATCTAATGCACAATATGAGAACTATAGGTAAAAAATGGTATATACAGGATTCAAGCTAAATGGAGGGATTTTAGCTGCTCTTGCCATAAAACACACAAAAAGTGGGTATGTGAGGTGATGAATATGTTAATTTGTTTCACTATAGTAATTTTTTGCTATCTATATGTATCCAATAACTTGTTGTATACCTGACATACACACAATAAAATTTATTTTTTAAAAAATATTGATAAGTAAACAAATAAACATCCTTATGCCCTTACAGTTTCTGGGAGGACTGGTACTTGTCTCTATATTAATTACAATTATAGATTATTGATTGATTGATTATGTCTGTTCATTGTAACTATCTCTTTAAATTAATTGCAACTATTAATATTATGTTCACTGTTATATTTCTAGTGCCAAGCACAATGTGTGGCACAGAAGAGGTGCTAATGAATATTTATAAATGAATAAATAAATGAATACATAATTACATTTAGGAAAATAATTTAGGAAAGAAATCACAGAATGTTTTAATGTGGATAATAAAAATAAAACTTGTAAAACTTCCTTTTAAACTCTGTCTTTAGTATACTGATAATTTTTCCATCCTGTTCCTAGCAAGTTAGAGAAGATGATGCTATTTCTCTAAACTGGGCATTTCTGTCTAATGCATATATTGTATTCTGAGTAACACAGACGTGCAGGCAGAAAGACAGTAATGGAAATGGAAATCCTGCCTCTTGAATAATAGGCTTTTTTTTTTAGGAACAACAAATCCAGATGATTGATAGTCTGCACTTCATCTGTAATGATCCAATGTTAGACAATCTTTCTGCAGATTGGTACAGAATATTGGGCATGTTTTTAGATTTGTTTGTCATTCAGTTCAAAGAGCTAGACTGTGAAGACAGCTGTCAGACATTATTCCTAGCAATATCTTTTTAAATTCACATATTAGGTTTTAAAATAATGAATTTACTTTTATTTTAGTGTTGATACTGCTGTAGAAACTGATTGGTATAAATACAAATAATTTTTTCCTAAAATAATGAATTCTCATTGTCTCCACTGCTCTCCAGGATCACCTATATACTTCATACCACTGCTACTAAATATTTAGTTGTATCTCAGAGTACAGTAATGAGAAAACACGAATTTTACTAAGAGAATTTCTCAAACATCCTTTTTGCCGAAGTCTGCCATTTTCCATAAAAGAAGAACCTTTGATCTAACAGCTCAGAACGATCTTGTAAAATTCAAAAACAGATCTCACCATATTCTGTTAATGTACTTAAATGTCATTGCAAAGCCCTATGGGATCTGGTGTGTTTTGAGAAATAAATACTACATTCTATAATCTTTAAATCTGTATGCTCCTAGCAAGGCTATTTCACCAGTCTCAACATTCCCTATGTTTATTGCGGCACTATTCACAATAGCAAAGACTTGGAACCAACCCAAATGTCCAACAATGATAGACTGGATTCAGAAAATGTGGCACATATACACCACGGAATACTATGCAGCCATAAAAAATGATGAGTTCATGTCCTTTGTAGAGACATGGATGAAATTGGAAATCATCATTCTCAGTAAACTATTGCAAGAACAAAAAACCAAACACCGCATATTCTCACTCATAGGTGGGAATTAAACAATGAGAACACATGGACACAGGAAGGGGAACATCACACTCTGGGGACTGTTGTGGGGTGGGGGGAGGGGGGAGGGATAGCTGTAGGAGATATACAAAATGCTAAATGACGAGTTAATGGGTGCAGCACACCAGCATGGCACATGTATTCATATGTAACTAACCTGCACATTGTACACATGTACCCTAAAACTTAAAGTATAATAATAATAAAATTAAATTAAATTAAAAAACTGGAGGAGGGCACAGAGTACCCCATGTTCCTGATATGATCAGTTTTGGTTACTGCCAACTATACTCACTGAATTACACTACAGACTACCTGAGAACTGTTTCAAGAAGTAAACTAAGATATAAATTTCTCAAGAGAATAACTCCATCATGCCCTCCATTTTCATTTACTTCAGCATCTCTTCTCTCCCAGACTCTTTTTTCCATGTGGCTCTGCATATTCTACAAATGATCCCTTATTTTTGCTATAATTGGAAGCTAGCTTTCGCTAATCTGGTGGTGGCATTCCACAGATTCCTAAATATGTGGTAGGTTCACCTTGACTCATTGCTCCTTCCAGATTCTTTTCCTTTGTCTTCCATAAAATGTCTAATAGATTTTCATGTTTTCGTGCCTCCAATCATCTCTACTCCTGGTAGCCACTTCCCCTCATTAACTGATGAAAATAGTACCTGATTCAAGAATTTTTTAACCATTATTCTCATTCTCTTTTTTTATTTTATTTTATTATTATTATACTTTAAGTTTTAGGGTACATGTGCACAATGTGCAGGTTTGTTACATATGTATACATGTGCCATGCTGGTGTGCTGCACCCATTAACTTGTCATTTAGCATTAGGTATATCTCCTAAAGCTATCCCTCCCCCCTCCCCCCACCCCACAACAGTCCCCAGAGTGTGATGTTCCCCTTCCTGTCTCCATGTGTTCTCATTGTTCAATTCCCACCTATGAGTGAGAATATGCAGTGTTTGGTTTTTTGTTCTTGCAATAGTTTACTGGGAATGATGATTTCCAATTTCATCCACGTCCCCACAAAGGACATGAACTCATCCTTTTTTATGGCTGCATAGTATTCCATGGTGTATATGTGCCACATTTTCTTAATCCAGTCTATCATTGTTGGACATTTGGGTTGGTTCCAAGTCTTTGCTATTGTGAATAGTGCCACAATAAACATACGTGTGCATGTGTCTTTATAGCAGCATGATTTATAGTCCTTTGGGTATATACCCAGTAATGGGATGGCCGGGTCAAATGGTATTTCTAGTTCTAGATCCCTGAGGAATCGCCACACTGACTTCCACAAGGGTTGAACTAGTTTACAGTCCCACCAACAGTGTAAAAGTGTTCCTATTTCTCCACATCCTCTCCAGCACCTGTTGTTTCCTGACTCTTTAATGATTGCCATTCTAACTGGTGTGAGATGGTATCTCATTGTGGTTTTGATTTGCATTTCTCTGACAGCCAGTGATGGTGAGCATTTTTTCATGTGTTTTTTGGCTGCACAAATGTCTTCTTTTGAGAAGTGTCTGTTTATGTCCTTCACCCACTTTTTGATGGGGTTGTTTGTTTTTTTTTTGTAAATTTGTCTGAGTTCATTGTAGATTCTGGATATTAGCCCTTTGTCAGATGAGTAGGTTGCGAAAATTTTCTCCCATTTTGTAGGTTGCCTGTTCACTCTGGTGGTAGTTTCTTTTGCTGTGCAGAAGCTCTTTAGTTTAATTAGATCCCATTTGTCAATTTTGGCTTTTGTTGCCACTGTTTTTGGTGTTTTAGACATGAAGTCCTTGCCCATGCCTATGTCCTGAATGGTAATGCCTAGGTTTTCTTCTAGGGTTTTTATGGTTTTAGGTCTAACGTTTAAGTCTTTAATCCATCTTGAATTAATTTTTGTATAAGGTGTAAGGAAGGGATCCAGTTTCAGCTTTCTACATATGGCTAGCCAGTTTTCCCAGCACCATTTATTAAATAGGGAATCCTTTCCCCATTACTTGTTTTTCTCAGGTTTGTCAAAGATCAGATAGTTGTAGATATGCGGCATTATTTCTGAGGGCTCTGTTCTGTTCCATTGATCTATATCTCTGATTTGGTACCGGTACCATGCTGTTTTGGTTACTGTAGCCTTGTAGTATAGTTTGAAGTCAGGTAGCGTGATGCCTCCAGCTTTGTTCTTTTGGCTTAGGATTGACTTGGCGATGTGGGCTCTTTTTTGGTTCCATATGAACTTTAAAAGTAGTTTTTTCCAATTCTGTGAAGAAAGTCATTGGTAGCTTGATGGGGATGGCATTGAATCTATAAATTACCTTGGGCAGTATGGCCATTTTCACAATATTGATTCTTCCTAACCATGAGCATGGAATGTTCTTCCATTTGTTTGTATCCTCTTTTATTTCGTTGAGCAGTGGTTTGTAGTTCTCCTTGAAGAGGTCCTTCACGTCCCTTGTAAGTTGGATTCCTAGGTATTTTATTCTCTTTGAAGCAACTGTGAATGGGAGTTCACTCATGATTTGGCTCTCTGTCTGTTATTGGTGTATAAGAATGCTTGTGATTTTTGTACATTGATTTTGTATCCTGAGACTTTGCTGAAGTTGCTTATCAGCTTAAGGAGATTTTGGGCTGAGACAATGGGGTTTTCTAGATATACTATCATGTCATCTGTAAACAGGGACAATTTGACTTCCTCTTTTCCTAATTGAATACCCTTTATTTCCTTTACCTGCCTAATTGCCCTGGCCAGAACTTCCAACACTATGTTGAATAGGAGTTCATTTATCTTAATCAGAGTAACTGAATGATGTTAGCTGGAGTTAAAAAAAAAAGTCTCTTTTTCAAAGTGGGTGAAGCATTTTTTCCAGTTATGGAAATACACACATTAGTATTTGATATAGTCTGGTTCTGTGTCCCCACCCAAATCTCATCTTGAATTGTCATCTGAATTGTAATCCCCATGTGTTGGGGGAGGGACCTGGTGGGAGGTGATTAGATCATGGGGGTGGTTCTCCCATGCTATGATATTGAGTTCTCATGAGATCTGATAGTTTTATAAAGGGCTTTTTTTCCCCCTTTGCTTTGCACTTGACCAATTCCATCTTTCCGTCTTACTTTTTCTAGCACCCCAATTCCAATTACTTTCTAATGCAACTCAGAACTTCAATGTATTGACCTTATTAGCTTTTTACTTCATCCATGTTATGTCCTCATTTCTTTTCTTACGCGGAATCAGATCCATGATTAACTATTATAATCACTCTTTTGCATGCACATATAATTCTTTTTCTTCACCATCTGAACACACACTGAGGTATAGAGTTTTTATGATCCCTTTAATTGAGTACATATTTTAAGATTGCCATTATTAAGGCATTTATTTCTAAAGTCTCTCTGCCACAATAATATCTAGGTATTTTCCATAAAAATTATCTATTCAACCTAAGGCTTTAAATGGAACTGAATTCAATGCTCTGGGAAACAAAGTCACACATAGTAAAAAGTCAATTGCTGAGCAATCAACTGAAACAGAAACTTTGTTTGAGACCATTGATTACTATTAGGCTAGATAGAAAAGAATCTGCTAAAAGTGGAAGATTTGGTGGCACCATATGGACATGATAGTTCTGTATAGTTGTTACCTTGACAACAGACTTTGCCATAAATAAACAGAAAGATTGTTTACCTGACGCATTAAGATTCATCCCAGTAGAACACTGCAATTATGCAGTTTTTCTGTGACAGAATTGCTTTTATGAACTCAGAAATCGATTCTGCACAATGTTTTATAACACTGCTTTCCCATAATTTTCTCATTCTCAACTTAGTAATTTCAATTCCATGTATACTATAAATTCAATATCTGACTTGGTATTTTCTTGACCTGCTCACTTCTAGTGATTCTTTCCCCTTCACTTACCTCAGCCATATATTCTAATGTATTCCAGGTCTTGTAGTATGCAATAAGGACAACGCATAAACAATTTTAATTTCAAATATTCTTTCTCCCTTCCTCTGGGCAAAACTCCAAAGCTGGTTAAATTGAACACAATACTTACTACAGACGCACAACAGAGTAAAAGATACAGCTGGAGAAAATATAGCCAAGCTGACTTGTCGTGTTTCAGATTCTAACTCGCAAAACTGAGGTGAACTCCCAATGCTATCCAATACTTCCTTGACCTTCTCATAATCAGTTTGTACTCCTCATTTCCTAAGAATATTGTTTTATATCTTATCCACTCTGTTTAAATATTGTATCCCACCAGTATTCTCACTCTCAAATAACAACCTAGCTTAGTTAATTCAACAAGATTATTGAAGTAATCTTAAAAGAACATTTACATCTTGCTGCAGGTAATCTTGCTTATACTGGTATATCTTGCCTTTTCTTGTACTAAAAGAAATATACTATCTCTTCCCATCCCTCAGCCAAAGTCACACTATTCGTGCACCGAATTCTACCCCTCATCATTTACCTCAGATAATTTTTCTTCACTTATTCCCCCATTAATTGGGTCGTTAGTTTTTCTCACTCTACTGGATCATTTCCGTCACAATGAAAACATACTATATGTTATGGTTTGAATGTTTGCGTCCTCCATAAATTCATATATTAAAGCCTACTCCCAGTGTGATGATATTAATTAAGAGATGGTAAGAGACTGGCAGGACTTGCTTTCTGGTCACAACCCTGCTGACAAAAACAGAATCTGATCCAGACAAAATAAAGCAAGGAGACCTGCAAGCACATGATGACAAAAGCAATCTCTAGCTCCCTTCATTCGTCATTAGCATAAGACACTCTCACTGTGCCATGACAGTTTACAAAAGCTGTGGCAACCACCTGGAAGTTGCCACCCATTCCCATGGCAGCAACCTGGAATTTATTGCACCTTTTCTAGAAAAGTCCTAAATAACCCAACCCTCAATTTGCATTGACTCATCCCTTAATTTGCATATAATTGAAAGTGGGTTCACATGTGTATAAATAGAGTTGCCAAGCTCCCATACATTGCTGACTCCAGGTGCACTCCGTATGAGTTAGCCCTGCTCCACAAAGAGCAGTACTGTTCAATAAAAGATTGCTGTCTAACACCACCAGCTCCCTCTTAAATTCTCTCCTGGACAAAGCTGAAAACTCTCCCAGACTAAGCCCCAATTTGGGGACTCACTTGTCCTGCATTAATGGGGCCTTTGGGAGGTGATTATGTCATGAAGGCTAATTCCTAATGAATGAGCTTAGTGCCCTTATAAAGAGACTTGAGGGAGCTTGTTTGTGTCCTTCCACCATGTGAGGACAGTGAGAAGGCATCATCTATGAAACAAAAACAGGCCACAGATACCCAATCTGCCAGCATCTTGACTGTGGACTTCCAAGCCTCCCAAATTATGAGAAATAAATTTCTGTTATTTCTAATCTACCCAGTTTGGGGTATTTTGAGTATTTTCCTATAACAGCCTGAATAGAATAAGGCAGTATAAATTTTCCATTCTAAAACAAGTGTAACAATTGCAACCCACGAACATCTTTTTCCTAGTCTTCTTGGCAAAACTCCAAAGCTCGTTAGATCAAACTGTTCCCCTTCATAGCAGCACTTCTAGACAGAGTAGTGCATATTGACTATTTCCAATTGCTTACCTTCTGATCTGTATTGAACCATTCCAATTAGGCTTTATTTTTCATTACTCTACCAAAATAATCCTTATCAAGGTCACTGGTGATCTTTTGGACAGATTCAATGGGCAATTATTAGTTTCCATCTTACTTGACCTTTGTGCAGTATTTGGAGCTCTTGATTTCAACTTTCTTCTTTAAACATTTTTTTACACCACATTCTCTGGATATTTTTCTGACTCAGTGGCTGCTCCTTCCCAGTGTCTTTTGCTAGAAATTCCTCACATTTAAGAGTTCTTACATTTTTAGAGTAGAGTAGTCCCTGTCTTAGGTGTGGGGGCTCTTCTCTTCTGTATAGCCACTCACTCCCTAAGGTTTGGCTTTAAATTATCTTTGTGCTACAGAATTCCAGTGAGGGTTTTTAGTCTTAATCCCTCTCATCACTATTATAATCAAATGACTTCTTAATATCTCAATGTAGATGTCTAACAGGTGTCTAAATTTGAGATATCTAGATAATAAACAATCTAAAATTAGTTTTAAATTGTTTATTCTGCCTCTAAATCTCCTCCTTCCTCAATCTTTGTTATTGGACACCCAGTTTTTTCAAACCCAAAAGGTGAAGTCACTCTGGATCATACAATTTCTCTGACATCCCACATATAACATATTAGGCAATTCTGTGAGTTCTGTCTTTAAACTACCTACCACCTCCATGGTTTTCTCATTGACAGGGTTTTTGGAAGGAAAGCAAACAAATAGAAACACTAGCATAAAATGTAAATTTTAGGCCCATGCCACACGCAAGTACGATTTCCAAATACCCATTCTCTTCACTGTGAAAGTAAGACAAGTGAGCCAAATTGATGTCATTTCAACTATAGTATTATGTTAAATAAAACTAAACAAAAATAATAGTAAAATTATAATTTTTTATCATTGTGAATCATTTTCCAAAATCTATCAACCTATTGCCATTTCTGTCCAATTGCCATTTCTAGTCAGTTGGTAAAAGAGAAACCAAGTCAGAACTAAACATTTTGTTATAAGTTCTATTTACTTGCTGTAATCTTCAAAGACTTGTAGAAACTTCTTAGTAAACTAGATGCTGTCATCATGGTTTACTTTAAATGTATAACTGAGGTCTTACTTTCTAAAAAAATTATGGGAAAGCAGTGTTATAGAACATTGTGCAGAATCGATTTCTGAGTTCATAAAAGCAATTCTGTCACAGAAAAACTGCATAATTGCAGTGTTCTACTGAGATGAATCTTAATGCGTCAGGTAAACAATCTTTCTGTTTATGGCAAAGTCTGTTGTCAAGGTAACAACTATACAGAACTATCATATCCATATGGTGCCACCAAATCTTCCACTTTTAGCAGATTCTTTTCTATCTAGCCTAATAGTAATCAATGGTCTCAAACAAAGTTTCTGTTTCAGTTGATTGCTCAGCAATTGACTTTTTACTATGTGTGACTTTGTTTCCCAGAGCATTGAATTCAGTTCCATTTAAAGCCTTAGGTTGAATAGATAATTTTTATGGAAAATACCTAGATATTATTGTGGCAGAGAGACTTTAGAAATAAATGCCTTAATAATGGCAATCTTAAAATATGTACTCAATTAAAGGGATCATAAAAACTCTATACCTCAGTGTGTGTTCAGATGGTAAAGGGTGGGAGGAGGGAGAGGATCAGGAAAACTAGCTACTAGGCTTAATATCTGGGTGATGAAATAATCTGTGCAACAAACCCCTATGACATAAGTTTACCTATATAACAAACCTGCACATGTACCCCTGAACTTAAAAGTTAAATAAATAAATAAATAAATAAAATCTCTATACCTGAAAATCAGTTTTGCTGATCTCAATTCTTTGAGAAAATGGTTGCTCTTGTCTAAGAGCCAAATACTTGGTTTAATTGTACTTTTCTATTTTCACCATTTGCTGCTCTATCTACTTTTTGAAAGTTTAATAGTTGCAAAGGGCAATCTTCCCTTCTCAAAGTTGGAAAATCTTTACAAGTAGCCATACAATGCAGCCTTCATGAAATTCTTTGGCACCATACTGACACAGGATTACGAAGTTTTATTCCATTATGGACAAACTAATTAATTAGAAGAAGATAACAAAGAAAAATAAAGAGGTTTATTAATCAATGATCCTGAGTAATCACCGGCATGAGAGATCTGGACTTGCTTCCAAATCCATTATTTTCTAGTCCTTGGGACAAATATTCATTGAAAGCTTTGTGTCATACCAAAAGATTTAACAAAATGTTTAAGAAATGTCATAATATATACTTCTTTATAATGAATAAACATATAAGACAAGTTAAAAGTTAAATTTAACTTTTTAAAAGACATCATTTGTATAGGCTGCTTTTACTTAGCTTAGGTAAGAACACTGCACTGTGGGGTGGGCTTTGACTAACCTTATTCCACATATTGATCAATAAACAGTTGTAGACAGGGGATACTGGAAAGTAATGCATATGTCTGAATCACTGATGTTAACCTATGCAACTGTATGGTTAGGTGCCTAAGGGATCACCAGGCACAGCTGCCCACAAGTTGGCAGCCAGGTTACACTAGCATCTGTAAACGAACAACTATGATCACATATAATCTAGTGGGACTGGTGCCATCACCACGTCATTTCAAATAGTTATGAGTATAAAGGATACTTAAAGATCAGAAATGACAGTAATATGATGGAAAATACCTTCTGCTTTCTATTGGTTATAGTCATAGCTACCATTAATACTAGTATGTGCTGTTGTCTACCTTCTTAATTGAGGGAAATGCTAAATTTTGGTAGAGGTTTATGAAAATAAAAATGTCAGTCTTTCCCCATATAAAAGCACACACTTGAATGTTATCCATGAGCCTCAGATTAAGAATTCCTGATTTATGGGGTTCAATAAATCAATAAAAATATATCTAAACTGGGGAAGTATTGTATTTCAGGAGGAGTACAGTCAACAGTGTTTATTTGGAAGCTGCTAAATGAATGTTGGCAATGCAACCGTGAACAGAGTGGAGGAGTAGAAGACAATGTCTTTGCCAGTAAAGAGTTTGCAATTCAGTACAGAAGTGGCACACCTAACATTGCAGAATATTTTTAACTGATTAAGGTCAGTTTTAGAATTTGGTGGGGCAGATTTCCTAAGGGTGTGCGATGTCTAAGCCTAAATAGGGCAAATGGTCTGTTGCTACTGTCTTGTAAGTAGCACAATTTGTTAATGCCGTGGAATGAATGTAGATATTTTTTTCAGATCTGCCAGTGATATAGATACTCATAAGTGCTACTGATGTTTACTTAGTTCTATAATTGGTGTTACAAATACAAGAAATGTTCCTTGAAAAGTAAATTTTGATAATTCTGAGATAATCAGTAACTCTTATAAGAAGGAGTTACATAGAAATGTCATTCATATTTGAAGATATAAACAGGTTTACTTCCTATGTATTTGACTGTAGCTAGAACATATTTATTTCACATTTGAACATTTCTTCCAAGTAGGCTGATTTTTGTACTTAGCTAGATCTAGGAAAGCCAATGCTGGCTCAGCCTTTTCTACTCACTGAGTACGACATTTGAGCCTTAATTTGGATTCATACTGACAAGGCTATATTCATTGTCACACAACACCAGCGACACAACACCTCTTCCTCCTCTTCACCCCCCAAAAAACTATTATCATGAACAAATTTAAAACATTTTCCAAATATGTCTAATTTATACTCAGGTTGTAGCTCAGACAAAGCCTTGAGGAATGTAATTCAGTGATTTAGAGTGATAGTCTGGATGAGAAACAGCTACAGAACAGTGTGATTCTGTAATGAAATAAAGTAACTCATTATTGGTACTAAATTCAGAATCATCAGTAAACATTCATCAGGCCCCTACAATGTGTCTGCTGTTGTGTCTGCCATTACAAGTTTGGTCACCAAACCTCCAAGGCCAGAAAGGCACAGCAATGTGAGCTGTGGGCAGTTAGGAGAAAGGGCCTTCAACATTATTCGGGGAGTTAGCCTGCATTATCTGAAACATGTTGCAACAGAAAGGAGAAATTAAAGCAGTTGATTACACAAAAAAGCATGGGACTATACCAAATAGAAAGTTAGAAATACAAGCCTAGTTGATGTGAAGAGAAGCTGGGAAAGCAATGCTGCAGGCAGCAGATTCTGGTTTCTTTATTTATCGCTTGTGCAACTTATGTGTTCCTGCTAGGTACTAAACTTCTGAGCCCAAAATGAATTGCTGTTTCTGGAGCCTGTAGGCCTGTGACCTTGCAGGCATTGATTTGCATGTGATGTTCTGCTGGGATGCCTTTGTTTTTGTGGGTTAGTAAGAGATTTGCTTTGGTGCTAGAATACCAGCCAGTTAGGCCAACAGAGAAAATGGAAAGGCTATTACAGCCACAGCCTCATTCTTGACTTGGTGATGGGGGCTTGATGGGGAGAGGGTAGCACCATAAAAATGAACTGTGTTCATAAATGACTTCATTTGACTATGGGAACAAGTGTTAAAACTTCCACATTTCAAAGCACATCAAATACTTGAGAGGCATCCACTCCTCCCCTTCCCTGTATTGCACATCATGCTGTAGGGAAGCTTAGTAGTCATGAGTGTAGTGTCCAGAGTAGAAGCAAGAACAGTGTTTCTATTAGGTGTATAAGAATCTTCTACAGAAACCACACATAACTCTGAAACAGGCCAGCCAACATTAGTCATTGTCAAGCTGGCAGAAGCAGAAAAACATTAGTAATCATGTTCTTGTTCACATCAACATATGTTTAGGTCCTACAAACATAGAAACTAATAAATAAAACTGAAATAGCTATTTGTGTAATTCACTGTGGTTTAAGCAATACTACTTTGAAATTCCTCCAACATAACATAAGACATAAAAAGAGAGCTCATTTTCTCTAGTTATATTATAGACTACTCATCAGCTTTAGTATCCTAAGGGCTCAGAGATCCCATATGTGGAATAGGAGAAGGGATAGGATAGAGGACCTGATGACACAGGCTACAAGCAAATAAATACTGTGCTTGATGGAGCAAACAGAGAGACTGAGACATCTTGAAGGTCATTTCTGATGACTGATAGCTCCTGTTGCAGCAGCACAGCTACTACTGTATGGAAACATGAGTAAACACCTCCTCAGGACTCAGATATTCCAGGTAGTAAGGAGTAGTGTGGGGATGTGATACTCGCAGGGAGCTAGAGAGCCTGTTGCTGTGCTGGTCAAGGCTACAAAGCCAGACAGCAAAATTTGAGATTTATGTTAACTTATAATATCCTTTGTAATCATAGTCCAGTAGGAAGTGGTGACCCTTGGATTACATCTATGATATATACCTCAATGGAAGTTAAAACAACATCAAATAAAAATTCAGTTTCAAAATTCTGTAAATCATCTAAAGTGTGTAGCTCAGCATTCTGGCTTATTGATGGCATAATTTGGTTCAAGGATAAAATGTTAAATGCCTAAAACAATGAACTGCTTTTCTTTAAAGTAATGTTTTATGAAACTTAATTGTAGATCATCTAAGCTAACAACTCAGATCATATGCATTTGCTATGGCAAACAGTTGAAGTCTGGATTGAAATCTTAGGAAAATAAGATGCTCTAATCAGCATACATGCCTGAGTAGAAGGCCATCCCACTAATGGTTCCAGATAAGACAAGTCTGTGTGTATGGGCAGGGCCAATATTTTCTGCAACTGTAACTCTGAAGCTATTCAAATATTGGCCTAAGTGGTGATCAAAACCTCAATGTTTGGGCTTATACAGTATTACATGAACATTTTAGCCTTGAAATGTCAAAAGTGTGTTAAACACCAATCACAATCATTAAAAATTTGGTTGCAAAATTTCAAGTAGTGAAGCAGTCCAAAAAGAACAGGTTTCAAAATATATCTCTAAGTGTCTAAATTATTTTAGCTACTCTCTAGATTCCATAAATATATACCAATTAAATGTTAGACAATAGCTGCCAAAAATGATCATTTGGATTTAAAAATTATCCTTTCTGACAATAATTAGCTAGCAGAGCAGTTTTTGTTGAAACACTTCTACATTTGATTATAAAACCATGTCATCAGCATACTCTTTTTTACTCCTCTGTAGACAGAGATGATAGAATATAACAATAGTCTATCCAGTGAATCCAATTTAATCAATCATGATGGGGTATGCGTGTTATGATATAATTGTATAATACAAATAAAATCCCATTTGGGGATTTCTCATATATTTCAATTGAAATAAACTCAATAAAGCCTTTCCAATTAAATTGGTGTATCTGTTGGAAATAAAGGGTCCAAAAGAACATAACTAATTTTTCAGTCACTCTCAATAGAATTTCATCAAACTCACCAAAAGATCCTGCTTGCATGATTGAGAAATGTAGAATAAGTACAAACTTTTTAAAAATCAAAATATATAAATACAGATCACAAACACTCCCAGAGAGTGATGAAAATACAGAGGCAGATCTTACACAGTTTATCAGGAAACAAAACAAGACCTTGAAGAACATGTTCCCTTTATAGGTGACAAATGACTATTTGGGTGAGTCTGATAGCCAGTAGAGTGGCCATTCTTCCTTTGTCAAGATTTACTTTTAATTTCTAGCTGGAGAAATGAATAGGTTTAAAACTCAAGCATGATTTTTAAAAAGCTGCCGGGTGCGGCGTCTCACGCCTGTATCCCAGCACTTTGGGAGGCTGAGGCGGGCGAATCACGAGGTCAGGAGTTTGAGACCTGCCTGGCCAACATGATGAAACCCCGTCTCTACTAAAAATACAAAAAATCAGCTGGGTGTGGTGGCAGGCGCCTGTAATCCCAGCTACTCAGGAGGCTGAGGCAGGAGAATTGCTTGAACCCAGGAGGCAAAGGTTGCAGTAAGCCTCCAGCCTGGGTGACAGTGCAAGACTCTGTCTCAAAAACAAACAAACAACAACAACAAAAAAAAACCAAAAAACAAAAAAACACATGAGGAATGAGTGGTCAATTAATATTAAAACTTAGTAGAAAAGCTAATTTAGCAGAATGTTTTCCCTTTTGGACTCTATCCAGAAGTGTTCCAGATGAGGAATCTCAGTAATTGGAGGGACAGTCCGGTGAATTTACTAAATCTGAAAGAATCCAAACATTGGCACTTTCATATGAGTTGGCATCAGCTAAAATGCAGCAGCTTTTTGAGAAGTTTGAACCGAAACTATCAAGTTGGCATCATCTCATCTATGCTGTGACATAGTCAAGCCAGTTCCTAAAGCACAGTAGCTGGAACAGTTTCTAAGTCAAGTCACCTTATTTGCACTAGAAACTGTGTACTCCACTTTTCCCATCATTTAACTGTGTATTAAGAATCTTAATACTACTTGGTTTCCTAGAGAAACAGTCTAAGAGTGCTGGGCAGACGTTTCTCTCATATTCCTTTTCTTGATTGTAGCACAATACAAGGTTGGTCCAATACTCCAGTATTATGCATGTAATTGTGCACAGGTTTGGGAACCTATAACTGTTCATATGAACATTAAATGATGAGAAATATTAAGACAACATTATTTCAGTAAATTAACCATGCCATCTACAAGGAGAGAAAAAATTGCTCTGATAAGGATTAAACATCAAATTTTCTGACTAGTGTACTGTATTAAAAAAAATTAATCTTGGAAATTAAATAAATGAAATTGAAGTTTTTATAGATCATCAAGGTAGTAAAATGTTGACAATTTTATACAGTGTAACCTGGTATATCGTTTTCTTGAATGGAGAAATTCAGCACTTGAAGAAGGTATTTTCCTCAAAATAATCCATAATTTAATGTCTTCCCAAACAAGTTTTTTGACTAACATGATTGTGAGTCCCTTGGTTTTTCTTTTTGTCCTATATGTACCATGCTTGAAGTTGAAGGAGCTGGCAACTTGGACATACTAACAGACGCAGACAAAAATCAGCCCCCACTAAAGCCATCTTTCTCTAATTAAAGGATCAGGAAAGGGAGACCCTCGAATGGCAAAAAAAAATTATAGACAATAGCCATTCTACTCAGGCAAAGTCCCACAGATAAGACTGTAGCTTTGCCCCCATCTGTGTTAGCAGGGAGAAGTGGGGACCCAACCTTTCTACTGGGGTAGTGTCAAAGAAGGTGAGTAGGGACCCAGACTTCCATTTCACCAGGTGGTATAAAATCCCACCTCTAGGGCCAGTGGAGACCCCATCAGGAATCTGAACTTCCACCTGCATCCAGCAGTAAGGAGGAATTCTTTCCACTCTTCACATGGATGGTATTCACAGTGACCTAGTAGAAAATCAGGACTTTCATCATCACCCAGAAGTAGTGGGGGCATCCCTCACCCCCATGTGAGGAGCACAAATGAGGCACTCCTATCCATTTCACCCAAGGAGATATTAGTGGAGGCTTCATGAGGACCCTGGGCTTCTAATCCCATCTGGCAGTAACAAGGCAGCACCTCCCCTATGTCTATCAATAACATGGAATTTGTTATCAAAAGACCTCTTCAAAACAAAACCCAAGACCTAGCTAGCTTGACTTGCAAATTCCATCAACTAATTAAGGAATAAATATAGTAGCCTCCCTTATCTGCAGTTTAGCTTTCTGTGATTTCAATTACTCATGGTCAGCCACGGTCCAAAACTATTAAATGGGAAATTCTGGAAATAAACAGTTTGTAGGTTTTAAATGGTATGCCAGTCTGAGTAGAGCAAAAACAAAGCTCTGCACCATCCTGCTTCGTCAGGCCAGGGACTTGATTATCCCTTTGTCCAGTGTATCCACGCTGTATACACTACGCACTTGTTAGTCACTTGGTAGCCATCTCAGTTATCAGATCAACTGTTGAGATATCACAGTGCTTGTGTTCAAGTCACCCTTATTTTACTTAATAATGGCCCCAAAACACAAGAGTAGGGATGTTGGCAATTCGAATGTGCCAAAGAGAATCTGTAAAGTCCTTCCTTTAAGTCAAAGGTGAACGTTCTCGACTTAAGGAAAGAAAAACATTGTATGCTGAAGTTGCTAAGAACTACAGTAAGAAAAAATATATCTGTGAATTTGTGAAGAGGGAAAAAGAAATTTGTGCTAGTTTTTGCTGTTGCACCCCAAACTGCAAAAGCTACAGCCACAGTGCATGATAAGTTCTTAGTTAAAATAGAAAAGCCATTCAATTTGTGAATGGAAGACAGAAATGGAAATGGTAGTCAGGTTTATCCCTATCAATGGTTTCAGGCAGCCACATGGTGACTTGGTATCCTCCATGGATAAAGGAGGACTACTGTAATACCAATTTTACAGAAACACTAACACATTCAGAAAATAGAATAGAAAGGAATAATTCTAATTTTATTAGTATAGTATATAACTTTGATGAGAAAACTAAGAAAGATATTACATGAAGAGAAAATTATGGACCACTGTCTCTCATTACAATAGAAAGAAAAATCTTTAACAAAACTTTATCAAGTTGTGTTAGTCCATTTTCATTGCTATAAAGGAATACATGGGGCTAGGTAATTTAAAAAGAGGTTTATTGTGGCTCACAGTTCTGCACACTTCACAAGAAGCATGGCACTGGCTTCTGCTCCTGGTGAGGGCCTCAGGAAGTTTCCAGTCATGGTGGAAGGTAAAAGGAAGCCAGTGTGTCACATGGCGAGAGAGGGAGAAAGAGAGCAGTGGGAGGTCCCAGACTCTTTTAAACAACCAGATCTGGTGTGAACGCCTTACCTTTGGGAGGGCACCAAGCCCTTAATGAAAGATCTGCCCCCATGACCCAAACACCTCCCACTAGACACCCCCTGCAACATTGGGGATCACATTTCAAAGTCAGATTTGGAGGGACAAACATCCAAACTATATCACAAATCAAATCAAATATATATGGATAAAGTGATGCCATATAATGACCAATTTAAGGGAAAATCCTGTATAATTATCTCAATAAAGGCAGAAAAAAGTATTTTTCAAAATTCAACACTCATTAACAATAAAAATCATCAGTCTGACATATAAGGCATCTATGAAAAACCTACACAAACATTATGCTGAATGATTACATGCTGAATGCTTTTTTCTAAGAGCAGGAATAAAGGTATGCTTGCTCTCACTATGTTTAACAATGTATTGGAGGCTCTAGCAATCAAAGTAAGACAAGAAAAAGAAATGAAAAGCATAGTTTGCAAAGGAAGAATTTGGAAATGACATGATGTATTTGGAAATTTTAAGAAATCAATAAAACATCTACTATAATAAACTAATAAGTGAGTGTAGCAAGGTCTGAGAGTACAATGACAATATAAATCAATTGTATTTTTCTATACTAGGAGCTAACAACTGGAAAGTAAAATAAAATAGTTTCCTTTTAAATACAAATATAAGGTACATAAAACATATGTTAAAAACATTACATACTTAAAAATAAATTTGACTCAAATTTGCAAAGCCTCTATACTAAATTTAAGAAAACATTACTGAAAGACATTTTTTAAAAAACTTAAATAAGTGGAGATAGATGCCATGTGGTCATTGGAAGACCCAACACTGTCAAGGTATCAATTCTTTAAAAAACCTATGGTTTGAATACAATTCCAGTCATAATGCTTATAGGCTACTTTTATATAAAATGACAAGCTGAATCAAACATTTTGTGAAAATGTGCAGTATTTAATATAGCCAAAACCACCTTAAAAGAGAAAAATCATTCTGAAGGAGTGACACAACCTGACGTTAAAGCTTATTATATTGTGGCGCTGGCTTAAGGAAAGAAAATAGATGAGTTTAATTTAATAGATAATCCAGACATAGACTCACCCTTGACAGGTCAAGTGATTTGCAATAAAGATACAAAAGCATTAAATGGAGAAAGGAGAATCTTTTCAATATCAGTGCTGGCAAACTGGATATATGGGAGAAAAATAATCTAGACCCTATCTCAAGCTATGCACAAAAAGTCAACTTTGTTTGTAGATCTAAGCATAAAACTTCCAAAATACACCAAAACAGAATATTTTCATGGCCTTCCCTGTATGCAAGTATTTATTAGACAGAAGTATTAAACATATAATTTAAAAATGATAAATTAGACCATGAAAATTTAAACCTCTGCAAATCAAAAGGCAGCATTGACAAATTAAGTATTGAAACCATAGACAAGAAAAAAATATTCTCAAAATATGTATCTGCCAGTGGAGTTACATTCAGACTGCATAAAATATGAAAGATAACCCAAGGAAATAATGGAGCAAAAGACTTTAATAAATATTTTTTAAAAGAAGATATACGAATGGCCAATAAACACAAGAAAAGTGTTCATCATTAGTTAAAATTAAATTAGTTACAAGTGTTAATCTTTAGGAAAATGCAAATTAAAACAAGTTATCACTACAAACACACACCAGAATGACTAAAATCAGAACTCTCTTACATTGCTGGTAGAGGTGTAAAAATGTTACAGTCAATTTAATTATCCAAAAAAAGTCTTGACAATCTCATATAAAGTTCAATGTACATCAGCAATTTGGGGTCTTAGGTAATTGTTAAAGAGAAATAAATATATATTTCCATAAAAATACTTGGAAAACCATGTTTATAGCACTTTTATTGTTAATAACCTCAAACTGGAAACAAACTGAGACTCCATGAACAAAATAGATCAATAAATTGTGTAAAGTTCATACAATAGAATATTACATAAATATAAAAAGCAGCAAACTATTGTTTATTTTTTAAATTTCAACATTATATTGAGCAAAACAGTACATACTGTATAATTCCACTTATATGAATTCAAGAATAGGAAAAAAAGTCTAACTTGAATACAATCAGAACTTTGGCTGCCACTGGCAGGTGAAAGGGTAAGGAGCAGATTGGGAAGGAACAATGAGGGAATTTTCTGGAGAAAGCTGCAGTGTATCTCCTTGTCAATACTGTATGGCTAATATTTGAGCATTTCAATATACATAAATTTTATCTAAAAAAGCAAGAATTGTAAACAAGTAATAATAATTACGTGAAGGTTTAGGGAATGGATGCAGGCATCGATAAAATGAGAATGGCAGGACAATGCTAATTTTTGTAGTTGGGTGATGGAAACATATGTGTTCATTACAATAGTCTGCTTACTTTGATATATGTTAGAGAACTTCCATAGGAAAAAGCTAAACAAGAAACCTACAGTAAATATTACACTTGAGTTGTGTGATTTTAAAATTATTCCTTTAGGATTAGAAATGAGAACAATACCTAGTAGCATGACTGACTTCTAGGTGCTAATGAGGTGATAGTGAATAAGGGCAGAAATTTTAAAATATAAAGTAAAAATGACTGAAAATAATTAAAACTGTCATAATTTTCAGATTACCGAACTGTATATGTAGAAAATCCAAGTTAATTTGCAAAGACATTTTTAGACTTAAGACAGTTTTTTAAGTTTTTGGAAACAAAGCAAATATTCAAATCAAATAAATTTTTATACACCCGCCTCAAACAGACAGAAAATCAAATTTTAAATATCACTTGTAAAGACATCAAAAGTACAAATAAATAAAAGTATCCAATACCTAGGAATAATTCTCTCAATCGATGTGCAAATCCTCTCTCAGGAAAAAGAAATGGTATGGAGAGAAATTAAAGAAGATCTAAGTTAGTGGACATAAGTTCATGGATTAGAAGACTCAATATTATAAATATATCAGCTTTCCCAAACTGAGCTATAAATTCAGCAGAATTCCAATTGAGTTTCAAACAGACTATTTTTGTAGAGCTTGACAAGCTGATTCTAGAATTTGCATGAAAATACAAATGGCCAAAAGTGAGCCAAAATATTTTTGAAGAAGAACAAAGTGGGAAGAATGATACTACCACCTACCAATGAAGCCACAGTAATTTAGAAATTAAGACAGTGTCAGGCTGGGCGCAGTGGCTCACACCTGAAATCCCAGCACTTTGGGAGGCCGAGAGGATGGATCACAAGGTCAGGAGTTCGAGACCAGACTGGCCAACATAGTGAGACCCCGTCTCTACTAAAAATACAAGAAATTAGCTGGGCGTAGTGGTGGGCGCCTGTAATCCCAGCTGCTCGGGAGGCTGAGGCAGGAGAATCGCTTGAACCTGGGAGATGGAGGTTGCAGTGAGCCAAGATCGCGCCACTGCACTTCAGTCTGGGTGACAGTGCGAGACTCCGTCTCAAAAAAAAAAAAAAAAAAAAGGAAAGAAATTAAGACAGTGACATATTAGCACAAATATAAAAAATAATAGTAGAAATAGGTCTATGCGTATTCGTACACTTAAATTTTAAATCAAATTTGGTGTAACAGAGCAGTAGAAAAATGACCATCTTTTCAATTAATGGTGCTAAGATAATTGAATATCCATATGGAATTTAAAAAACTCAACTTGACATCTGCAGCATACCAAAAATAAAAATCAATTTGAGATTGGTTGTGGATCTAAATGTGAAAGTTAAAACAAGAAAGTTTCTAAGACAGTGCTGTCCAATAGAAATTTCAGTGATGATGGAAATTTTCTATGTCTGCACTGTCCAATATGGAACCACGAGCATATGTAATTACTGAGCACTTGAAACTTAGCTAGTGAAAATAAGAAACTGAATTTTTTGGTTTCTTCAATTTTAATTTTATTTTAAATATTCACTGGCTGGTGTACACCATATTGAATAGTGTCAGTCTGATGGATAACATGAAAGGATATCCTTATGATCTAAGGGTAGAAAAGTCTTCCTAGAGAAGATACAAACAATAGCAACCATAAAGAAAAAGATGCTTTTCTTGGATCACATTACAACTATGAACTCTGTCCAACAACAACAACAACAACAACAACAACAAAACATTATGAAGAGAGTGTAAAGACGAAGCACAAAGTGCAGGAAAATATAACATGAACACAAAACAAGAGGCCCATATTCACCATAAAAAAGGAACTCCTATAAGTAAATTAGTAAAATATAAACACATGAGAAAAATTGGTAAGGAACATGAGCAGAAGTTTCCCTAAAGGTATTCAAATAGCCAATAAATATATAAAAAATGCAGTCAGCCTGTTAGTAAATGTAAATTTAAACAAGTGTATCATTATAACTCCTTAAGAAGGGCTACAAAAAGAGACTGACAAGACTAAGTATTGGCGAATATGTGGCACAATGAGAACACTTTCACAGAGTGGGAATGAAAAATGGCATAACCATTATGGAAAAACCAGTTGGCATTATATACACATGTTGAAGATACTCACATAGCATGACCCAGCAATTCCATTCCTAGGATTACACCCAACAGAAATGCAGAGATTAGCACAACTCATGATAGTTTTTGTAGTTCCAAACAGAAACAAGTTGCATGGATAAAGAATGCATAACATATTTATACAATTAAATACCAAACACACATTAAAATAAAGCACAGCTATCATGTAATAAAATGAATAAACATGAAGAACAATTTAATAGCATTTATTAAGAACCTTAAAAATTATCATACCCTTCAAGGTACTGACTCTATTTATAGAAATTTATTCTAGGTGAACATGTATATATATGTACCTACAAGGATATCGATCAGTGTGCTATTTGTACCACAGAAAAAGTAGAAAAAAAGAAATCATGAATTGTATAAATTATCATACTGCTATATGAAGAAAAACTAAGCTGCCAGTATAAATTACTTAATGACATTTAATGATGTCACAAAATATTAAGGCAAATATGCAAGCCATAAATATGATACTAATGAAAAATGTCACTGTCAAAATATTATGGAAAGAGCACCAAAACTTTTAACAGTGCATACTTCTATGTGATGCTATTTAGAATGATTTTAGTTTCTTCTTTGTGTTTTCCTATTATCTACAAATTTTCCCAACAAAAATTTAGCAATCATAAAAAGAATATTGCTGTTTTTAATATAAATATGACTAAAGGTTAATACTAGCTAATTAAAAAGTCAGGAAGAGAAATATGTATTATATATAGGCTTTATTATTTTTAGAAAAGCTTTCTGAGGTTTAGAAAAAATAAGTATTGAAAGATCCTATAAATTAATGGTAACTATATTGGGGAAACCTTTGAATATAAAGTTTGAAAATTAAGAAAGATAATCAGAAAATAGAATATTAGTTTAAAAGAAAATCAAAGCAACAAAACCAAGAATACAAATTGCTCCATAACAACCATCTTTCCCCAGAATGGAATAAACAAATGAATACTCTCACGTGTTAAAATATTAGGGACAAGAGATTCCTTTAACCCTGTCATCACCCTTCAACTTAAACCATTTATTACAAGAAGTAACTCATATTCCCTTTGACTATTGAGGATTGTCTACAAGTTTAACACTTAGATATCCATGGTTTCCTTTCTACATTAACCCATCAACCCATAGTACAGAGTCTTCATTATTCTTTTGTTTTTAGTACTGAGCTGGTCTTTCTTTGGAGTTCTTTGAAATACAATAAAGAAGAAAGAAATCAATATTTGAAGGAGGTAGTATGAAAATATCTATTAAATGCAGAATTTTAAAGCAAGTGCTATTTTAACCAAATGTTAATAAATGGAACCAAATGATCTTTCTCACGAATGATATTTGCAGTTGTTTAATATAGCTATTATATCATATAACTTTGTGTTTGGGGCACATATTTTAAGGAAATAAGAATTCATATAAGTAAACCAACAAATTTATAGGATGCTTGACACCTGATTTAAAAATCTGTCTTCAAACTATCTCATTAATTCTAGAAGATAATTTAAGTATTATATATTAGTAGGTTATAATTCAATTTAAGCTTTGTCTACTCTATTTGAGTGATCTGCTTTCAAATATTACATGCTTAAATTCCATTTGGAATAAATTTCCAAGACTATGGTTCTGAAAAACATAAATTAACAAAAGTAAATTTAATTTTCTCCTGACAGCTATACATCATGTAATTATTTGCTAAGAAGTAAAATCTTCTATCAGGAAAGCCTGCATGACAAATTGTAAACATTTAAATGAATGTTGAAGGAATTCTATTTTCTTTTTGAAATGCTTTATAGTTTGATAAATGAATAAATTTTGAATTCTACATTTCTAATTTCAGAAGAAAAGCTTATTTTCAAAACACATCAATGTGTATGAGTGTGTATGTATATATATGTAATCAAGCTGCCATATTTATTCAAAGTAGAACCACTTCTTTTAGTTATTTATTGTGTGATTTATCTGATAAATGTGTAATTCAGAAGAAAAAAATAATTACAAATTTCAAGTATAAAAATACTTTGAAGCCATTTGAAACCAATATTGTATACCAACAGAAAATATATTTTTAAATTATTTTTGAGGTGATTAAGGAAAAACTTTTATATGAAGTATAGACTATGAATCTATATTGGTCATAACAATTGTTAATTATTGATTAACAATTAGATAAAGAGAACGTATTGTCAACAGTGTCTGAGAATAGGAAAATGGAGCTTATAGTCCCAAATCTGCCGCCAAAAATGTATTTCAAGACTACTTGGAATTATATTTTGGAAAGGAAATTATCCTTCTTTTTTTCTAGAATAAAGAACTTTATTGTTTCTAAAATAAAGCTGAAAATGTTTTTATAAATAAAAATGAAAATAATTTAATAAATAAATTAAATGTATTTCTATAAAGAACCTGTGTTATAAAATAAAAAATTTAGGAGATCTGATTGAATATTTCACCAATATCTATACTACTTTTGGTAAAACATTTATGGTTTGGTAAAACATCTAATGACTTGTGTTTTATATTCTCAACCACAGGTAAGTACAATAGGCTAGGCTACATGATGAAGGCTTAGGATTGCTTTTTAAGATCATTCTGTGAAAAAACAAATTTATATTGGTTTACCAAATTGGGTGTAGAACTTACACATTTGAAAGACTACAAATTAAAGCAAATTGAACGAGGTATTAATCCAGTTATTTAGAGAACTTTCTTTGTCATAGTTGGATTAGGTCTCTCTCTAATGCAATTTTTGACAGAGGGAGGAATAACTGACACTGACACCTTTTTGTTTGTTACATACAAAACCCTTGTTGGTCAGGGCCTGAAGTCTAGAGTTGCTGAAATTTAGAGCTCTAGAGTAAAGCTCTGGAAAATGCTGGTAAGAAGATATAGAGAAGGAACTCCAAGTTTAAGGAGACCCACATGGCAGTTCTCAATCCCCACACATTACCCCAGCTTATGTACGAAAAACTACACAAGTATTTGAAAACGCTTTTTATGAGACTTGGTTTCAATCACTGTAGTCACCAATAAGTGTTTGCTACACTGTCTCTCTGTTATTTCCTGTTAGTCAAGCTTCTCTGAGTCTACTGAGTCCCCCAATTAAAGATGCATATTTATTAGAAGGCAATAGGTTGTGTAGTGACTGTAGTAGTTGCCTAGGGCCACTTTAACAAAGTACCACAAACAGGGTGTCTTAAAAACAACAAAAATTTGTTGTAGTTCACTTTTGGAGGCTAGAAGTCTGAAACCATGTTTCTTTTGAAACTTCTTGGAAATCTTTCGTTCCCTCTTGCTAGCTTCTTGTGGTTTACTGGTAATCTTTGGTATTCTTTGGGTTGCAATTGCATAACTCCCATCCCTATCTTCCTTGCCAAAAGACATTCTTCCTGTATGTCTTCACATGGCCATCTTCTTATGAGAACACCAGTCATACTGGATTAGGGACCTCCCTACTCCAGGATAACATCATCTTAACTATTTACACCTGCAGTGACCCTATTTCCAAATAAAGGTCACATTCTGGTGTATTGGGAGTTGGACTTCAACTTATCTTCTTTAGGGGACACAATTTAACCAAAATAGCAAAAATGTGATTTATTATTTAGACCAGGAAAGCTGCAGAAGACTCACGTAGGTGAGGCTTTTGCAAACACTCATAGGAATAGGTTTAAGTTCATTTAATCCTTCACAAGAAACTTTACAAGACTAACAGCCTTGTCTGGCCAAAACTGATTTTCTCTCATAGTTTAGCCTATTATACTAAAGAGAGCAGGAAACTGTGCTGTCACACATACATTGCGTATGATTTTATTTAATTCTCAAAACTTTGTATATTTCTTATTCTTATCTAGATTTATATACGAGAATAGTGAAAAGTTAAATAAGTTACTCAAGATAGCATAGCAGGAATGTGCCAAGGCTTAGATCAAGAGTTCCAGGCTTTTTAAGTCGCAAAGATCATCCTCTTTCCATGGGAACTATGTGGTCTCCCTCAATTAATATACTGAGGGATGATGATAAGGCCATCTAGAGTCACACAATATAGTTTAGCTCTTCATATAATTTTCATGTGTCATGAAGTATGACTCATATTTTTTTCAACTATTCAAAAATATAAAACCTATTCTTAGCTTGCAAGTCATACAAAAACTGGCAGCAGGCTGGATTTGGCCCATAAGCAATAGCTTTCCAATCCCTGGCATACTGGGAAGAACACTGGTTTGTAAATTTGGGCCTTCAGTCCTTGCAGTTTAGACTCTAGGTCACCAAATGGATAATTACAAAATCAGTCAAGTCAGAATGTATAAAGACATGGCTAAGAGATCAGACAATTTATTACACTGACCAGATATTCTGGTGTTACAATGTCTATGCCATTTAGAAAAAAAATACTTAATTTTTAGAAACAGGAAGCAGATCTGAAGCAAATATCTGAATTCAGTTAAAATATCCTTCTTCCAAAAAAAGAGAAACAAAGAAAAAGTCACAGAAATTGTATTGGCTATCTAATGCAATTTATTTCAATCTATCAAAAGATATGTAACTATATTATTACTTCCCTTTAGGGAGTACAATAATCTCAGTATTGTCATAAAATATGCTGTTACACCTTGCAAAACATTGAAACTTGTAATTTTCCCTTATGTCATATTCATTCTTCTTAATGTGCTGTGAAGTCCAGGAAATTTTCCAAAGTCAAAAAGCACTGGAGAATATGAGACAGATATAAGTGCTTCAAACATTGGAAGCATACTGGATAGAGGATCTCTTCAAAAATTAAATATTCCCTCAGCAGCCTCAATTGAATCACAGGGTGAATTAACCACTATGATCAGTGAAATATGTTGCTTATATAAGTAATGTTGAGATGGAAAAGAATTAATTATTTGGATGACTGTGGATAAGGACAGTACAGTCTGTAAAGCTTGAATACATATTATAATCCATGCAATGATGAGAATAATGAGCAGCAAGAGGAAAGCAAACCATTATAATACTGCCATTAGATATCAGCTATTTAGAGTAAGAATTTAATAACTAGGGAGTGGGATTGTAAACCATGGAGGCTACTTCTATTAAGATGATTATCAGGCTGGGCTCAGTGGCTCATGTCTGTAATCCTAGCACCTGGGAGGCCGAGGCGAGTGGATCACCTAAGGTCAGGAGTCCAGCCTGGCCAACATGGTGAAGCCCCATCTCTACTAAAAATAGAAAAATTAGCTGAGTATGGTGGCACACGCCTGTAATCCCAGTTACTCCAGAGGCTGAGGCAGGAGAATCGCTTGAATCCAGGAGGCAGAGGCTTCAGTGAGCCAAGATCGCACCATTGCACTCCAGCCTGGGTGATAGAGCAAAACTCAGTCTCAAAAAACAAAACAAAAAAAAGATGATTATCAGTTTGTCTATGCACACGCACAGGAGAGGACAATTATGTACACATCCAAGTATGTTCGTGGTGTTGCTTTTCCAGAGATGAGAGAAGGAATTATACAGCATAATTCAATGATAAATACTTTCACAGTTTCGATGTTCTTTGTGAGTTTTGCTGTTTATTTACATGTTATGAGGAAATCGTATTTTATGATAAAAATAATAACCCTGAATACTGTGAGGACAAATAAAAACAAGAGGCTTAGTTCTTCCCTTTGAAAATAAAGGAAGAGACTTATTCCCCTTCCCCCATCCTTTTTCTGAGAATATTTATTTCATTTTTTAATTTCTTTTTTTTTAATTTTAGATTCAGGAGTACATGTATGGGTTTGTTACATGGATATACCGTATAATGGTGAGGTTTGGGCTTCTAGTGTACCCATCATCCAAAGAGTGAACACTATACCCAATAGGTAACTTTTTAACCCTCACCCCTCTTTGGAATCCCTAGTGTCAATTATTTTCATGTTTATGTCTATGTGTACTCATGGTTTAGCTCCTATTTATAAGTGAGAACGGAGAGCATTCACTTTAGGCAATTGAAAATTTTAAGTATTTTCTCCTCTCTTTGACAAGTATATACATCCTTTTAAAGATATGAAAGGCCTTTTGTCAGCTTTATGACCCAGGAATGTCTTTCTAAAAGATCAGAGAGCCATCCTTTTGAAATGCAAACATCAGGGAAAACGGTATCCTCCTCTCCCAGCTTCTGTGGAAGGGTGGGAGCCTAACTTTGGTAGACACCTTTCTCCAATTTGTGTAACTACCTCCTGTCATACAGATGTGAGAAGTTTGTTTTTCCTCTGGATAAACCCAATTACTATGTAAACCAAGGGTAAGCTATTTGTGATAAATGATACTGTCAAGTTCTCTTACTCGAGGACTAGTTATTGTTTATCTTAAAAATATGCATGCAATCATTTGTATCTGCTTGGCTATATAAGGGGTTAAGATTCCTTTCCATCTTGGCAATCTCTTAGCAGATGGTCTGTACCGCATATCACATTCTGGTTTAATGTGTAATCAATAATACAAGTGTTTTCTTTTTCTATTACCCTTGTGGAGAGGATTTTGGGGTTGGGAGAAGATTTTGGTTTTAATTATATTTTCTCAGCAATACTCATCTGGCTACATTTGCATTTTTGATCAGATATTTTGTTTTAATTGGGCAAATGGGATCACTTCATTAATAATTATAATGAATAATGTTTGTCTTTAATATTCACATATGATTTTTTTACTTTTTATGTTTCTTGCAACTAGATTTTTTTATGATTAAACCCTCAACCCTAAGCAAAAGGAACCAAGATAAATATTTTGTTTATAAACTAAGATTATTGGTTTCTGATGGTTGAAAATAGGTAGCCTCATAACTTTACAATCTTATGTTTAAAACATATTCATTAGCTCAGAGGTCCTCAGTGTCTTCCTAGGAAAATCTATTTATTTTCTACTTACTTCATGTTGAGGTAGAAGTATTAGATAGAAGCACAGAGGTTAGGAATGTGGGAAGTTGCTAACTAGCAGGTCAACAATCTCAGTCATCAGGTAGACTCAGATAGATAGAGTTGTAAATCATTGCTGTGGTTTTCTTGGCACTCTGGAAATTTCTAGGGATTCTTCCAGGGCTGCTGTGCTGGGGAAGGGTTGAATGGCCTGCTCTGGAGCAACTATTCCTCTTATTGCCCCACTTCAGATAGTAGGGGTTTTGGCTAGCTTCATTTGAACAAAGGACTAATAAAAGGCTTCGACCTAGTCCAAACACACAAAAATCAGGAATCACTTTACATTGTTTAGGCTGCTAGGTCACTGGGAGTGATTGGAAACTCACTGGTACTGCTATTAAAAGTATCAGCATTGTCATTAGTGCGTATGTCAGTCCAAAGCCTGGTTCTTCCACATACTAGCTGGGCTGGTTACTTAAGCACTCACAGGCTCACTTTCCTCATCTACAAAGAGGGACCAACAAACACTGTCCTGAAAATATCTTTGTATTGATGATTTAGGCCCGGTCACAGTAAGCATCTAGGACAATGCCTGTCATATAATAAAAGCATAGGAAATGGAGACCCAGACTCTTTTTTTTTTTTTTTAAGTGAGTTAAGAATTCCTCCTTAAATTGAGGTAATTCTTTCTATCTATAATTTTGATCTACTGACCCACTATGATAGTTTTCTCCTCTAGAGTTAAAAATCATATAATTTGTCTTTCTCATCAAAGTTTTTAAATAAGAAAAAAACTTTAACTTCTTCAAACTTTTTTTCCAACATATTTTAAGTCTCCCCTTAAGTGACTTTTTTGCAAAAGTTTCTATTCTGTGAAGTGTTCTAATTTGCTAGTGTTTCTGATGAAAATTTTAGTGAACAAAATATTCTAGATACCATCTAATTGGCATAGAGTCTAATGAAACTACTGTAATTACATTACTATGATTTTAAGTTATATTATTTCTTGTGGTAAATATAGACTAATGTTGGCTCATTTCAAGACCCCCATGAATTAAAAGTCTTAAAGTACTTTTAAAATTGCTGTTTGTTTATATCTCCTTTATTCTTGTTGTCAACTCTTTGGAAACTAAATACAGAACTTTCTGTTGATGCCTACTATAATTCTACTTGTTGATTTAAGCCTATGCTTCAGCAATTTGAATCTGGATTCAATCTTCCAATTCACTAGTATTTTTTTCAGATTTGTCATCTGAAAATTTTATATTCATATTTTCAATTTGTTTGGTCATGTAGTGTATTAAAAATATTGAACAGAAAGAGCCCTGTGTCATACCACTTTCAACCTATTTCTACGAGACGGGTTATGCCCATATTTCTCAGTCATGTACAAGTCTACTTCGATTTTATTAAATGTTTTGATGAAATACAAAATGACTGTAATTACAATTACGTTTCTTCAGCACATTATGTGAAAGATACTTAGATCTAAATCCATTACATATTTAAATTTATTTAATTTTCACAACCATCATATGGAGTTGGAACTATTAGTATCCTAATAGCTACTAGTGTATTATTATCTTTGTAGAGACAAAGGAATAGAGCAGTTAGGCAACTTGCCCAAACTCACATAGGTAGTACATGGAAGAACTGGAAATCAGACTTAAGCAGTCTTATTTTAAAGTCATTATTCTTATACACTGTGCTATACAGAGTCTGCTACGAAATGTGTGATATTCACCTAGTAACACCCTACTAGCCTTTGTATCTCCTGATCCCCCCAAATAGGTTAATTGATTATGACCACTGTTATTAAACAGTTGGATCTGAACTGACTTCTATACTTTGTAAGTACTTCTAATATATGTTAATTAATTATTAATATGAATGAAATTTTAAAAATAAAGTACACAAGTACTTCTAATGAAGTTATATCAAATTTACCAGAGTTGTGTCTAAAGGATAATGTTTTTGAAGACCAGGTTATCAGCCCTCTACAACCAACCTCTGTTCTGTTCTCTACAATTCCTCAAATATTTTTTGTAGTGACTTTGACTCAGCAACCCCATTACTGGGTATATACCCAAAGGATTATAAATCATTCTACTATAAAGACACATGCACATATATGTTTATTGCAGCACCATTTACAATAGCAAAGACTTGGAACCAACCCAAATGCCCATCAATGATAGACTGGATAAAGAAAATGTGGCACATATACACCATTGAATACTATGCAGCCATAAGAAAGGATGAGTTCATGTCCTTTGCAGGGACATGGATAAAGCTGGAAACCATCGTTCTCAGCAAACTAATACAGGAACAGAAAACCAAACACCGCAGGTTCTCACTCATAAGTGGGAGTTGAACAATGAGAACACATGGACATGTGGTGGGGAACATCACACACTGGGGCCTGTCAGGGGGTAGGAGATAGGGGAGGGATAGCATTAGGAGAAATACCTAATATAGATGATGGGTTGATGGGTGCAGCAAACCACTATGGCATGTGTATACCTATGTAACAAACCTGCACCTTCTGCACATGTATCGCAGAACTTGAAGTACAATAAAAGAAAAAAGTGACTTTTTCATTTAAGTTGGCAAGTTATTTTGGTACCCTTGGTTAGATTTTGTTTGAGCTGGAATAGTAAAGCGTATCTAAAAGTTCTTTTCATCTTTCCATCTAATGTGTTCTTCAATTTTCTCTTTTAAAACCTGATATAATTTTTCTTTTCATGCCTATTTTTATACAATAATTTAGAAAAGGAAAGCTTTAGTAAACAAGGCAAGAAGCAGTGCGTAGATATGAGGAGGAGGGATAACACTGGTGGTAGTACATTATGTTTTTATATGTCCTTTTTATTTTCTCACTTACAAGTGTTTGCCAACAGTCAAGAAAATGGAATAAGAGGAACATCACTCTGAATATGTAAGCAAATAATAAAATTTTGTGAGTGATTTTTTTATAAAAACCAAGTAAAGTTTTCTTTTTAAAAAACTTGAAATTTCCAATAAGGAAAAATAGCTTCTGAAGTAAGGTCAGAAATCCATAAGGAAACAACTTTAAGAAAATACAACAAGGTAAAATAAAAAGGTGAGATACAGAAAAATACTAAGAGAAAAGGGAGTAATAGTCGACCTAAAATGAACATTAGAAGAAAAACATACAGAGCTAATACTAAAGTTCATTGCTTTGATTTAGTGATATGGAGAGTGTGCTAGGGCTCTGTTTCATGATATGGGGAAAAATAAAGAAAAATAAGTGAATGTGGTAAGAAAAAAGGTTATAAAAGCAGATGAGAGAATTCAGATCCCATCTAGAAGTTATAAGTATGCTGGTTTAAAAAAACAAAGTAAGACCTTTACAACAGAACAAAAGAGTGAAAGAAATAATTTCAGAAAATTTGATGGAGGTAAAAAAGATTATACCTCGAAGTTCAAAAGAGATTTTTGTTTCTGAAAATAATTTATATTGGCCACACTTTTTATTTTCTAAGGTTGGAGGAAGAAATCTTACACAGATTAAACCAGAAAACTCGGTTTTCTTTAAAGGAATGACAATCTGTTTAAATTCAGACTTTAGTTTTCCATACTTAAAAAGACAGAAGACAATTTAATAACTGTTTCTCAGTGTAGTAATATCTCAATGTGATCAGCCCATCATGTCAGCTATTAAAGCCAATATTTCTATGAGAACCTCCATAAGAATACCACGGGACAGCCATAGCTTTGCCTACCTACAAAGGCTGACTGGACAGACATTTTTCCCAAGGTATGTGTATGGCTGTCATACAATTTTTAAGAGACACCTATCTGCACCATGTCGCTCAAAGCCTCACTTCTCCTGACCCCCTCCATACCTTCTCCACTTCTCAGGCTGCTCCTCAATTTTATTTATCCCAAATTTTATTTATTTATTTATTTATTATTATTATACTTTAGGTTTTAGGGTACATGTGCGCAATGTGCAGGTTAGTTACATACGTATACGTGTGCCATGCTGGTGCACTGCACCCACTAACTCGTCATCTAGTATTAGGTATATCTCCCAATGCTATCCCTCCCCCCTCCCCCCACCCCACAACAGTCCCCAGAGTGTGATGTTCCCCTTCCTGTGTCCATGTGTTCTCATTGTTCAATTCCCACCTGTGAGTGAGAATATGCGGTGTTTGGATTTTTGTTCTTGCAATAGTTTACTGAGAATGATGATTTCCAATTTCATCCATGTCCCTATAAAGGACATGAACTCATCATTTTTTATGGCTGCATAGTATTCCATGATGTATATGTGCCACATTTTCTGAATCCAGTCTATCATTGTTGGACATTTGGGTTGGTTCCGGTGATGGGAAAACTGGCTAGCCATATGTAGAAAGCTGAAACTGGATCCCTTCCTTACACCTTATACAAAAATCAATTCAAGATGGATTAAAGACTTAAACGTTAGACCTAAAACCATAAAAACCCTAGAAGAAAACCTAGGCATTACCATTCAGGACATAGGCATGGGCAAGGACTTCATGTCTAAAACACCAAAAGCAATGGCAACAAAAGCCAAAATTGACAAATGGGATCTAATTAAACTAAAGAGCTTCTGCACAGCAAAAGAAACTACCATCAGAGTGAACAGGCAACCTACACAATGGGAGAAAATTTTCACAACCTACTCATCTGACAAAGGACTAATATCCAGAATCTATAATGAACTCAAACAAATTTACAAGAAAAAAACAAACAACCCCATCAAAAAGTGGGCCAAATTTTCTTTCATTCCTTAAGTATAGAAATGTAATCATCTCCTTTTTTGACATTACTTTCCAAATCAAACCATGCTGTGAGTTGAGGCTGGGTAAATCATCTTTCAAAAATTTAAAATACTTTACTAAATAAAAGATAATTTTCTGTAAAGAAAATTATTGCTACTTAGAGAATAAAAGAAGTTGAATTTATACTCTCTCTCTCTCTCCCCCTCTGTCTTGATTATAGGCTTTACTTAATCATCACCCAGATTCTAGCTTATTTATCTTTCTAGTTTCAAAGCTGCATTTTGTTCTTAGGCCACTAACCTCTGGCTGATTGTTTCTTTGAGTGATTGAAGTGGACTTCTTAATGTCCTGTTTTGAGAAGGCTGGGGTGTATCAGGATAGTTTTTTACCTAACTTGCATTCCCTGTATTAGTAATTATTGTCTATGACACCCCATGAACAGTAGGGACTATCTGGCTCATGAAAGCACATGAGAAAATGGACTCTAGACAATCAGCTGAACTCTGATGGAGTTACCCCAGTACTTATATTAGCTTACTTCATAGCATGAGAATATGTAAGACAAACTCTGACTTTTGTTTTTATAGCTTTATAATCTACCTGATACAATTACGACTGTCATGAATGTTATAAGAGACAGTCTAGAATTCATTGAGGAGAGAGAAAGCTTGTGTTAAAAATCAGAAGTTCCAGGGCTTTCACAATATTACCTCTCCTACATTTGGTGATCTACAACCAACCTTGCATTTTAACAACTAAGTGTGTACATATGTGTATCTATATCTATTTAACAATTTCATTATAATTTCATGAAGTCAAATATATTTTAATATCATAAAAACAAAGGATACAGAATAAAAAGATAAATTTAACTTTATGAAAGATTTACCACTTTTTTCTAACTTTTTAAATTTTCTCCATGGCACCAAAAATTTTATTGTGATATAGCTATTGGAGAAGCATTTGGAATTAACAAGCTGTATGACTTTTAAGTTTCCATTGTCCCATTCCTGTGATGTTATTATTCTAGAACTATCAAGACAGCAAAAGGATAGAAGAGAACGCAGGATTTGGTTTGAATGATTAGGATCTAAAGTTGCCATAAATAGCTCTGCTCATGGCATCCCTATCTTTTTGAAGTTTTGATCTAAGTTTTGATCTAAGGTCCTCATTTAAAAAGACACTTTCCTTAGCAGTATTGGGAACAGAAAATTTGGGGAAAAGATCCTATCACGTGAAACACATTATGGATAGTTCTTGTATAGACTTTTGCTGATTAGTGTTGTTTGTTTGTTTGGGTTCTCATATGACTTGAGACCCACATGTTAACCAAGAGGAATATTGAAATCACAAGGTTATTTATATGAAAAAGTTATCTTTCTTAACTACCTGTTTTATTTATTGAATTAACTTCTTAATTCTGAAGAATGAATTATTAACATAACAGTCCAAATTTAATTCTGTCAAAAATATTTCTTAAAAACAATTTTTCAATCACATTTTCCATAAACTTAGAAAGCAGTTTAAAAATAATATTGGCACAAACTATTCTGCCTCTGAAATTACATTGAGGAAACAAAAGTTACAGATGACTACTAATGATATTTAGAGATTCTATGATACCTTCACATTTTCCGACCAATGTGTTCCTATCACTGTATAAAATTTGAAAAAGTTAAAGAAGACTTTACTCAAAGGTCTTAGGACAGATTGAAAAAAAATTTTCCTTAAATTTAGATATAAGTAAAAGGAATTCTTATTTTACTTTTTGTTGTTTCTCTTCTTGTTAGAAAACGAAAGGTAATAGAAATAGAAAATCACCAGGTAAGGTGAATCCTAGCAAATTTTTTAAGAATAGAAATTAACAAGATGACTTTATAATTCACATGGAAATGTGATGGACATGAAATAGCCAAACAATCTTGAAGAAGAACAAATTTGGAGAAATTAATCCAACTTCAATTTTTATAATAACAGTAGTCAAAAGAGTGCATTGTTCACAGAAGAAAAGAACTGAGAAATAGACTCACACATATATAGTCGATTGATTTTAAACAGACATCCCTAGCGATATAACAGAGGAATAAGAAAGGATTTCCAACAAATGGTGCTGGAACAATTTATATGGGGGGAAAGCATGGCTCCTTATTTTATACCATATGTAAAAAATATTTTGAGATGTATCACAGATTTAAACATAAAATCTGAAGAAAAAGGAAAAGTGCCTTTATCTGCTTAAACAAGAAAAAGGAGGTGGGCAAAAATTTCTAAAAAAGAACACAAAAAACAACCTTCAACATTAAGACAAAAGTTGATAAATTAGACTTCATTAAAATGAAAACGAAAAGCTTCTACTAATCAAGAAATTGGAAGAGTCAATCACAGGCTATAATAAAATATTCATGAGACAGCTGAAAAAGAACACTACACAGAATACAAAAAATATAATGCATTCATACAAAACAACACAATAATTAAAAAGATGACTGAGTGAAAGTGGGCAAAAAAATGAACAGATATTTCACAAAGAATATATGCCAATAGCCAACAAGCATATAAAAAAGGTGTTCAACATTATTAGACAGTTGAGAAATGTCAGTTAAACCACATAAGACAGCACTATTTAACCACTGGAATGGATAAAATAATAAAAGAATAACAATATAAAATGCTGGCAAGGATTAACTCTGAAATATTCTGGTGGGAGGGTAGAATTATAAAACCACTATGAGTTACTAATAAGAAAATATGGAGGAATAAGTCTTATTCTATGAGCTTGTATTGGAAATGGAGGTATGAGTAGAAATGTATGCCTTTAGAAAGAGAGACAGACAGCTATAGACTGTATATGTGTGTGTGTTTGAATATGTATAACAGTGTGTATAGTTGTGTGTTTATTAACTAAAAGGTTCTACATGTGTCAGTCTAAGAACACTTAGAGAACTGGAGCACACTTGGTACTCAGACCTTTTTATTCTAAATATTATTCTTTACTAAAAGGAAGCATCACTCTTAAGAGAAGTAGCTCTCAAAATAATAAGAGCTATTTATGACAAACCCACAGCCAATATCATACTGAATGGGCAAAAACTGGAAGCATTCCCTTTGAAAACTGGCACAAGACAGGGATGCCCTCTCTCACCACTCCTATTCAACATAGTGTTGGAAGTTCTGCCCAGGGCAATCAGGCAGGAGAAGGAAATAAAGGTTATTCAATTAGGAAAAGAGGAAGTCAAGTTGTCCCTGTTTGCAGATGACATGATTGTATATCTAGAAAACCCCATCGCCTCAGCCCCAAATCTCCTTAAGCTTGTAAGCCACTTCAGCGAAGTCTGAGGATACAAAATCAATGTGCAAAAATCACAAGCATTCTTATACACCAATAACAGACAAACAGAGAGCCAAATCATGAGTGAACTCCCATTCACAATTGCTTCAAAGAGAATAAAATACCTAGGAATCCAACTTACAAGGGATGTGAGGGACCTCTTCAAGGAGAACTACAAACCACTGCTCAAGGAAATAAAAGAAGACACAAACAAATGGAAGAACATTCCATGCTCATGGATAGAAGAATCAATATCGTGAAAATGGCCATACTGCCCAAGGTAATTTACAGATTCAATGTCATCCCCATCAGGCTACCAATGACTTTCTTCACAGAATTGGAAAAAACTACTTTAAAGTTCATATGGAACCAAAAATGAGCCACATTGCCAAAACAATCCTAAGCCAAAAGAACAAAGCTGGAGGCATCACACTACCTGACTTCAAACTATACTACAAGGTGACAGTAACCAAAACAGCATGGTACTGGTACCAAAACAGAGACACAGACCAATGGAATAGAACAGAACCCTCAGAATTAATACCACACATCTACAACCATTTGATCTTCGACAAACCTGACAAAAACAAGAAATAGGGAAAGGATTCCCTATTTAATAAATGGTGCTGGGAAAACTGGCTAGCCATATGTAGAAAGCTGAAACTGGATCCCTTCCTTACACCTTAAACAAAAATTAATTCAAGATGGATTAAAGACTTAAATGCTAGACCTAAAACCATAAAAACCCTAGAAGAAAACCTAGGCAATACCATTCAGGACATAGGCATGGGCAAGGACTTCATGTCTAAAACACCAAAAGCAATGGCGACAAAAGCCACAATTGACAAATGGGATCTAATTAAACTAAAGAGCTTCTGCACAGCAAAAGAAACTACCATCAGAGTGAACAGGCAACCTACAAAATGGGAGAAAATTTTTGCAATCTACTCATCTGACAAAGGGCTAATATCCAGAATCTACAAAGAACTCAAACAAATTTACAAGAAAAAAACAAACAACCCCATTAACCAGTGGGCAAAGAATATGAACAGATACTTCTCAAAAGAAGACATTTATGCAGCCAAAAAACACATGAAAAAATGCTCAGCATCACTGGCCATCAGAGAAATGCAAATCAAAACCACAATGAGATACCATCTCACACCAGTTAGAATGGTGATCATAAAAAGTCAGGAAACAACAGGTGCTGGAGAGGATGTGGAGAAATAGGAAGACTTTTACACTGTTGGTGAGACTGTAAACTAGTTCAACCATTGTGGAAGACAGTGTGGTGATTCCTCAGGGATCTAGAACTAGAAATGCCATTTGACCCAGCCATCCCATTACTGGGTATATACCCAAAGGATTATAAATCATGCTGCTATAAAGACACATGCACATATATGTTTATTGCGGCACTATTCACAATAGCAAAGACTTGGAACCAACCCAAATGTCCATGAATGATAGACTGGATTAAGAAAATGTGGCACATATACACCATGGAATACTATGCAGCCATAAAAAAGGATGAGTTAATGTCTTTTGTAGGGACATGGATGAAGCTGGAAACTATCATTCTCAGCAGACTATCGCAAGGACAAAAAACCAAACACTGCATGTTCTCACTCATAGGTGGGAATTGAACAATAAGAACACTTGGACACAGAAAGGGGAACATCACCCACTGGGGCCTGTCATGGGGTGGGGGAAGGGGGGAGGGATAGCATTAGGAGATATACCTAATGTAAATGATGAGTTAATAGGTGCAGCACACCAACATGGCACATGTATACATATGTAACAAACCTGCACGTTGTGCACGTGTACCCTAGAACTGAAAGTATAACTTAAAAAAATAAAAAAAGAGAAGTAGCTAATTCTAGGATAAGGTGCAAGAAAATTTCAAAATAAACCTATAAATTCTTGTGCCAGAAAGTAAGGAAATACTCAAATAATAATGGGGCTGTGTCAAAGGAACATAGAAAATTGCCTGAATGTGCTTCAGCTTGCCAAATCTGGGACATTTGTACATTGAATGAAATAATGAGATTAATGGACAATAGTGAATAAAGTAGATATTCATAAATATATACTGATTCAATAATAAGAAGAAAAATCTCCTTTTTATGTTAGAAAGCATATAAACAATGTCAAAGGAATTATGGAGCTAAAACATCATCAATAGATACAAATAGTGGGTAAAATTTTGATGGATAACAGAATAATTATTTCATGTTAAAAATCTTTCCACACAGATTAGTTGTTAATTACAAAGGAGAAAGGAGTAACTTTACAGTATGCACGCAGTGGACACCATCTTATCAAAGTGATCAAGGTCAAAATCAACAATATTATGACAAATCAACATTGTGTGCCTCCTGACAAGTTTCATTGGAAAGAAAGCAAAACCAAATATGTGATACTTCTGCCAAAAATGTGTAAGTATCCATCTAATAATGAGGAAATATTCAAATCCAAACCACGGGATATTACACAAAATAATTTGCCCATATTCTTTGTAAGTATCAAGGTCAGGAAAGATGAAGAAAGAGGACAAAATGTCCAAATATATGCACCTGAAAAGACAAAACAACTGACTGTTTTGTGATCCTGGATTGGATCCTAGACCAGACAAAGAAATAGCTGTACAGGATTATACTTTGATAATTGATAAAACTTGAATTTGGACTATGAGTTAGCTGGTAGAATCATAACAATGGTAAATTTACTGATTTTGATTACTTTAATGTGGTTACATTAAGAAAATGTTGGCCAGGCAAATCCCAGTACTTTGGTAGTCTGAGGCAGGAGGATCACTTGACCTGAGATATTTAAGACCAATCAGGGCAACAGAGCAAGATCTTGTCTCTACTAAAAATCAAAAATTAGCCAGGCATGGCAGTGTGCACCTGTAGTCCCAGCTACTCAGTGAGGTTGAAGGATCACTTCAGTGCAGGAGGTCGAGGCTGCAGTAAGCCATGATCACACTACTGCACTCCAGCCTGGGTGACACAGTGAGACCCTGTCTCAGAAAAAAAAATGTCCTTGTTTGTAGGAAATTCACAGTGAATTACATAGGGGTAAAGCATGATATCTCTAAACTTACTCTCAAATGATCTACACAAAATAATGGGCATGCATATAAGTACATATAAATCTATAATTATCTAAATATACATATGTAGAAAATAGATAAAATGTGAACAATTAATAAATCTGGATCAAGGAAATATAAATATGTATTTATTATATTTATATTAAATATTTAGATTTATATAAATATTTATATTAAATATTTACACTGAAATAAATGTTTATATTTAAATAAGTATTTATATTGCATTTATATTAATGCAATATAAATATAATATAAAGGAAAGCTTTATATTATTTCTGCAATATCCATGTAACCATGAAATTATATAAAAATAAAGTTACCTAAAATTATTGCTTTTTTGTAAGAAAACTTGCAGTCAAATTTCAGAAAATTATTTTTCTCAAATACTATTACTATTCTTACCATCTGCTTCATTTATGTAAATTTTGTTTCATTTTCACAGTATTTAAATTCATCAATGTTTTTGTAACTTATCTTCAAAAATACTTTTCCCACTTAGGAATTTAATTAAAATAACATTGTAGGAAGACGATAGAATACCAATGTAGGTTAGAAAATGCTAAATCAAAATTAAAGACAATTTATCAATGGTTTTCTAAACAGGAAAATTTCAACAGTTTGCCTTTTAATTTACTTGACAAGTTTTCTTGACATTTATTATGCATTGCATGTGTGGAGCTGCAAGTCTTAAATTGTGTTTTCCCATATTCCAAACTGTAAGACTTTTCACGCTAAAATATACAATTACTTCTTTTGCAATTAGACAACTATCTTATGGCATCTCTATATATGGCAACAAGGGAGGATGGCATGCTATATTTAAAATCTTTTCAAATGTCAGGCCTCCTGTGCACTCTAGAGCTTTTGATATAACCCCTGTGGCTGATATAATCATTCCTAAATTTAACTCTGCCTCTACCACTGGACGGAGGCCATTTAAAAACAGAGGCTGTGTTTTTTTCACTGATATCCCTACAGCACTGGTGATGTTCAAATGTGTTGTAGAACTCTGTTGGATAAGCAATGGGAACTTTAAGTACTGAAAACTTTTAAGGTTGTGTAAAGTACTTTATTTTACTTATCCATGAGATGTCTTACAATTATATTTTTAATATTTATATTGGAATTTGTATTAACACATTTTTATCATTAATAAATTTGACATTGACCTACTTTATTTGATATTATTGAATAGCTTTTGAAAAAAAGATAATTATAAATTAACTTTTCCATTTTAAATACAGTAAACTTGGAAAATATTTTTTAAATTTTCATGATATATGAGATGTTTTAAATTTTATTGAATATGACATTTAATAAAGAATTTTTAAAGAAATATATTTTAAGTTTTTAATGGGTAGATTTTAAATAAATATATTTAAATATTTATATATTAGCATCAGGTACTGATTATAATGTATTATGAACTCTTAATATTGGCAAAAATTTTCAAGTAGTCACTTTAAGTACGAAGTTGCTTTACTTTAACTGATATTATAATTTTCATATTACACAGTTTTTCCTGTAAATCACTCACTGATAAATTTTAAGTGTTCAACACTGTGTTTAATCAAATGCTCTACCTGAGAATCAGAGCTGAATTTTTCTTCTTTAAAAATTGATGAGTTTTATAACTGTAGATCAATAAGTCTTTTCTAGTAGTAGAGTATCTTTTTCATAATTTATTTAAACATCTGCTGTTTGTTCTATGAAAAGAAAATATTTCCAAACACCGAACATCATCATAAATTGATGTTATATATAAATTCTAATTTAACAACAGAAAGTTCAAAAGTAAAAATAACACTATAGAGTATGATTTTCTCAATTCCCTTTAACGTATCAAATTACATGGAAACAAAAATAAATTTTATTACACACATTTGTTCATTTAAAATAAAACTTGAAAAAGCCTAGTATACAGATATTCCAATAAATTTGTCATTTTTTTTAATATCTTAATTGAAATAGTTCTACAAGAAACCTAAAAAAATAGAAAGGAATCAACAATCCTGGTTTTCCTGCTTGAAGTATTTTACCTTGAAGGCACAAATATGTCCCAATAAATAATCCTACTTATCACACATGAAATGAGTTTATTCTGTTTTCTGAAAGTTAAAAATCTGATTTCTCACCTTAGAAATGTTTCCCTTACAACATGGTCTTGTCAATGTTTAATAAGATTACTGAGAACTCCTTGAAGCAGGGCATAACTGACTTCAGAATCCAAGGCATTGCATTGGGTATACACCAATGACAAGGAGAATTGGGGGTGCTTCTCTAGCTTTTTAAGTGCTGTTTGTGGCTGGGAAAGTCCTAATTTAATCCTAATTTACTCCTAATTGCATAAGCAGCCACACCATTGCCCTCTATATGAATCAAGCCAAATCCTTCTGAAAAGGAATTTAAGTGATATTTCTAGCAGTAGCCTGGAAGTCCACTATGATTCCTCATATCTGAAGTGATAGCTGATATGTAGATGACTTCTATTCTTCTAATATAAAGTATAAAGAGGAAGTAAATTTCCTGCAGTTAAAAATCATGTTATTCGGCCAGGTGCGGTGGCTCACGCCTGTAATTCCAGTACTTTGGGAGGCGGAGGTGGGTGGATCACCTGAGGTCAGGAGTTCGAGACCAGCCTGGCCAACATTGTGAAACCCCCTCTCTACTAAAAATACAAAAGTAGCTAGGTGTGGTGGTGCATGCCTGTAATCCCAGATACTCAGGAGGCTGTGGCAGGAGAATCGCTTGAACCCAGGAGACGGTGGTTGCAGTGAGCCAAGATCGTGCCATTGCACTCCAGCCTGGGCAATGAGAGTGAAACTCCATCTCAAAAAAAAAAAAAAATTATGCTATTCTCCAGTATAAAAAACCTTGCCTTCAAAAATAGTATCTACCCTATTACTTGGTTGGCAATTTGTAAGTTTTTACAGAAAGATACTGCTTTCCGTATTGTCACTTCTAGATTTTTATGAAATATGCTTTTAAATTGATTTTTCATATACTTGACCTCAGCTGAAAAAGCCTAAAGAATTTATGTCAAATAAAATTTTAATTTTCATATTTGGGAAAAATGTACATGCTTCAGCCTATTAAAGGATACATATGGGGAGTTCTGCTCCTAATAATTAGTTCCACTGAGAAAAAGAATACTTTTCATAGAATTAATCAATGGTAATTACCACCCATTAGGATGTTATTAAGTATTTTAAATTTTAAGGATTTAAATTTTAGCTAATTTCATAATTTTTGTTATACCAACAATAAAAAGACAGTTTCTTTAATAATATTTGTGTTAAAACCAAAAAATTTAGGCTAATTATTTTCTTATGACTGAGCATTTTCTTTTAGGCTTAAATCCAAATCAATATATGAAAGGAAACAATCAACAGAATTAAGCAACAACCTATGGGATGGGAGGAAATATTTGCAAACTATACATCTGACAAGGAGTTAATATCTAAAATATATGAGGAACTCAGACAACTCAATAGCAAAATAATAAATAACCTGATTAAATGGATAAAGTACCTGAAAAAACATTTCTCAAAGGAAGATATACAAATGGCCAGCAGGTATATGAAAAATACTTAGCATCACTAATCACCAGAAAACAACGTAAATTAAAACCACAATGAGATTCACTTCATACCTGTTAGAATGTCTATTGTCAAAAAAAGATAAAATATGTGTTGGTGAAGATGTGTAGAAAAAGGAACACTTACACACTGTTGGTGGGAATGTAAAGTGGTATAGCCATTATAGAAAACAGTATGGAGATTCCACAAAAAAATTAAAAATAGAACTACCGTATGCTCTATTAATTCCACTTCTGGGTACATATTCAAAGCATGTTGGATTAGTAAGTTGGATCAACACAAAGTCAGTATGTGAAAGAGATATGCGCACTCCCATGTTCATTGCAGCATTATTCACAATAGCCAAGATATGGAATCAACCTAAGTGTCCATCAATGGATGAATGGATAAAGAAAGTGTGGCACATATACACAATTGAACATTATTTAGCCTTACAAGAGAAGGAAATCCTATCAGTTGTGACAACACGGATGAACATAGAGGACATTAAGCTAAGTAAGATAAACTAGACACAGAAAGACAAATACTGTGTGAATGAAATCTAAAAAAAATTGAAGTTATAGAAGCAGGGAGTAGCAGCAGTCTGGTGATGGTGGGATACAAAATTTAATTTAGACAGGAAGAATAATTCAGATCTATTGTACAACATGGTGACTATAGTTAATGACAATGTGTTGCATACTTAAAAATTGCTAAGTGTAGATTTTAAATGTTCTCACCACAATAAAAACATTAGTATGTGAGGTAATGGATAGTTAATTAACTTAATTTAGCCATTCTATACTGTATACACATGTCAAAACACCGTATTCTATGCTACAAATATGGACAATTTTATGTCAAATAAAAACAAAGAAAATTAATAATAAATAAATGAAAACTTCAAAACAAAACCAATGTATAAATGATCTGTGTACACACACACACACACACACACACACACACACACAAGATTCTGGGAAGTCTGTTACTTTCTTTGTTATTCTGCTTTTAAAATAAACTGATACTGAAAGCTAAGTGCTGAGGGTACAACTGTAGAAATGACTTAACACTACCATTCAAGTGGGTTACAATTTAATAGGAAGAGATTATCAATGACAAACAGTATAAATACGTGACAATATTAGAGTTAATAAGTTATAAAGAGTTAATAATGTGGGAATTTATGAGAGAAGCCCCTAATACAGTCTTGTGAGTAAAGGTGGAATATCATAGAAATCTTTGCAAGAAAAAAAAGGGTTCCCTAAGTTTACCAGTTAGCCTCGGTGGGATGGAGATACCAAATATTTCTCCTTCTTCACGTACAGTTTTAAAGCATTGCTTACACAACCTGTCTATATATTTTCAATTTCTATTTGGATCTTACCTGAGTCTGGCTTCAGCATCCATCACTGCACTTAGCAAATCTCCCTTAAGCCACCAAAAATTTCTGATGTCATACATTCAATGGACTTTTTGATCAGTGCTTGCCCACAGTTGAGCATTGTGCTCTTCTTAAAACATTCTTTTCTGTAGTCTTCTCTGAAAGAAACACTTTTTCTTTCTACTTTTGTAACATATTCCTTCTCCAGTTCTGTTTTCAGGACATCTCATTCTACCTAGCTCAGAAGCACTGGAGTTCCTTAAGACTTGTACTTCATTTCTCTTTGTAGGCAATATTTTGAAGGCAATCTCATTCACACCAGTGGCTTTTCTTATGATTACACGTTTACGTCTAGCTCAGATTTATTATCTAAGCTACAACCCCAACTAAGAACTTTACATCTCTTCTTGGATGCTTTCAAGACAACTAAAACTCAACATGTCAGAAATTAAATTTATAATCTTCCTCCTAAATCTGATACACTTTCAGCAAATGACATTATCATCCATCTATCAGCAAAAGACATAAACATAAACCTCATCCTTAAAGCCCCTTCTTCATTCATCAATTTCTGCCCAGTTTACTTCTTAAATCTTTCTCATATCCATCAGTACCTCTATATCACCATCAATTAAATTAGTTCAAGCTATCATCTCTGGCTTGTGCTACTAAAAACAACATTCTTTGAATCGATATTTCCATATCTGTTCTTGCCTCCTCAAATTTATTCTCTATCTAAAAGCCACAGTAATATTCTAGAATATGGGTCATCAAAGTTTTTCTGTGAACGAACAGATGGTAAGTATTTTCAGCTCTGAAGGACTTGAAATCTCTTGCAGCTAGTCAGTTCCACCATTTAGCTCAACAGCATCCACAGAGAATATGCTAAGTGTATGAACACAAATATGATTATGTTGCAATAAAACTTTATTTATAAAATAGGCAGTAGGTCAGATTTGACATGTGGGCCATAATTCATCAACTCTTGATTTAGGATACAAAACTGATCAAAAGAATCCCTTCCCTAAAACACATTAATGATCTCCTAGTACTCTTAGGATAAATACCAAAACAAAACTTACTTCTCTTATCACCTACCTCCATCTCTTTCATGCCTCCATACTCACTAGATTCCAGTTTTCCCTTTGTAGTTCTTCAAATGTACTATGTTTATTCCTACAACAGGGCTTTTATATTTGCTTTTTTTCCCCTGAAAACTCCAGACTATGTTAAATGCCCCATATTCAATGTACTATGTATCTCTCTTTCAAAGAACTGGCTACATATGTATTTTCACATTTTTTGTGTCATTATTTGATTAATTTCTATGACTCCCAATAGATTAAACTCAAAGAAGACAGGTTGTATATCTATCAGTTCACTATTGTTTTCCTAACTCTTAGCCCATTAATTGGTACATTAGAAGAGACTTATACCTGTTTCTATAATAGATAAATGAATGAATGAATGAATGAGAGAATGCATGCATGCATGCATGTATGTATGTGCACATGCATGAAAAGATGAGAGATGAGAAATTATGGCTTATTAAAGGAAATAAACATTCCGGTGGTGCTGGAGAGCCACTGAAGGGTTTTAAGCAGAGGGTGTCAAGATAAGACTGGCTTCAGAGTCTACTATGCAGAGAATTTCAAAATACTATGTATTGCTTCTTTCCCTTTTTACCTTGAAACCCTATGCAAAAGCTCTTCAAGTCTACATTTCTGTGAATTATTTATATTTGAGTTTGCTCGTATTTTCTCAACAAAATCATAATGTCATTCTGTTATTTTAATTATGTATGTATGTGTGTTTGCATCAGTATGTATTCTTGGAGGAAGTGGACTGAGACTTTAGTATTCTGGTTTTGGTGCCTCATGCCTTTCATATTTCACAGTCACATAGAAGCAAACCCTTCTGAAAGAATCCAATTTAAAGTTTTAGTTGATACATTACACATTATGGATTGGGCTACTCATTACCACTCACTCTATCAAGATTTCCAGCACAGCCATAATTATTCAGCATGGGAACTAGGTATTAAATTTAAACCTGGCAATTTATTTCATTTTTTATTCTGCTGGAGAGATTTGAAAATCTCACATTCAGACAGCAAAAGAAGGATTGATGACTACCCCATGTATGAGTCCATGGCTGAGTCTCTCCTGGCTGAATGCCACAAAAACATTTATAAGTCATCGCACTAAACAGTAAAATATATGCTGGTATTTTTTAAAGAGAGAGAATACCACTGACTCACTATTGAATTTTTTTAAATTCCATCTGAAGCAGAGATCAGTTCTTATCTGGCTGTACTAACATTTATCACAGCCTCTGCCTAGGATCTAGGAAAGTTTGACTTAGCAATTACCAATCTTTGTAACTGAGTTGTACCAACTCTCTAGTATCTAGGGCAGGCTTCTAATTAAAAAAAATAATACATTTTAAAATGTATTGTTTTATTCTAAACATAAAACAATTTGTTTGTTGTAAACATAAACATATGGAAACTTTGGATGGGCAAGATGAGGAAGATTGGCTGGCGAAAACTGACATTTTGAAGTCAGGAAAATGATACAGATGATTCACTTATGAAAAAAAAACTTGTAATCATACGATGAAATGCACAAAAACACAACACTAGTGATGAAGAGGCAAATTTCAGCTCACTGAGAAATGGAGTTCCTAGTCTTACTAACTCAGTTCCTGTTAGATTTATTTTTTTGTATGTTCTCATTTATGAAAAGCACTTCAAAAGTATCTCAGTGATCATCTAGGAAGTTATAGAGGATGTTAATAGACTATCTAGTCAAAGCCACTCATTTTACATCTAAAAAAAGAAAAAAGTTAAGTAACCCTCCAAAGTTATTCATACAATAATAGTAGTAGTATAGTCATAATAAGTACTTTTTAAGTACTTAATAGTTGTAAGCAGGTATGTAAAACTCAGAACATTATGAATTAAATATTATTATCCACCTTTTATAAAGAGGTCAACAGAACAAAGAAATTCAGTAGCTTACTCAAAATCACATCACTGATTAAGTGATGGAACTGGAATAAAAAACCCAGTCACCCTATTTTCAGATTCCAGAATATAACCCAATGAAATGCTTTTTCTACAATATCACTTATACTTTACTATTTTTATTTTCTTGATTACTTCTGCTCTTTTAAGGATATAATATGCTGTGACCTGAAATCATCTGAGTTCCAAACACTGTGTGAACATGGCCACCAGGACCTGATGAACTTTTTGTTTTTATTCCAAGCAAACTTTTTGGGCATCTCCCTTCCACATTCATTTTCTTGAATCCCAGTCCTCATGCTCTCTCTCCTGCAACAGGTGGCCAAATACATTGTCACTCCTGCTGCAAGACATCCAGGAGATGTCTAAGCCAAGTTTTCACAAATAAATGTATTTAAAGGCTGAACCAAAACCTATGAGTATTTATTTTAGAATTCCTCCAAAGTTAGTGACTCTTAATCATTTCTTTTCATTATAGAAAATAATTAGGCTTTATAGTACATGAAAGACTTGTCTACCTCAAACTGTTTAAGCAATTGTTTTCTAAAATGTTTATTAATTACTTACATATAAATGCCAGTCACAAACTCTAAACAGCATGACTTAGCTAGTATTAGAAAAGCCAAAAAACATTGCTACTTTTCTTAGTTCATTTTGCCTTTATGTGTATATCTGCTTAAGGTGTTGGACATATTAAAAATATTTTCCAGTAATCCCACTACTACTGTCTTCTTCACATGAGACTTGGGGAGCACAACTTGGAAATCTTTGGTCTAAGGGGTCCGTTGGTGGACCTCTTGACGTTGCCCTGACCCCAAAGAATGGCTACTGTGCTGTGTTATGCAAACCCCAATATCACCCCTCATAATAATATTATGATTATCTTTGGATGGGAAAGCTCTTTTTTATGACTAGTTGCCTCTGATTATTTTCTTAAGTAGGAGATACAAATCAAGAAGTGTCACACTCCAAACTTGGGGATGTTTTTATAATATTGCAACTGTATGATTTTAGAACATTATAATCTGAACTATAATACATGAATATAATGAAAAGCAAGACAGCCATTAAAATTTTAAAAAATATTGCAGGATATAAAATATTAGGTACATAACAGATTTTTGTTTTTTAAAGAATTCATGAATGTTACTTTTATGCTAAGGGGAAAACAATTTTAGGAGAAAATAAACATGTCATTAGTGTTGGTGGACAACAGAATGAATTTGAATTGCTGAGATGTTGACTCTCATATTAAGCCAAACTTAATGTACTTAGTCACAAAGTGAGGCAAAGGAGACTAAAAGACTTTCCATTTCCATGTCAGAGAAAAGATCAATAGAAGGAGGATGAGAAGCAGAAGGAGGAGTCAGAAAAGAAAGGGAGCGTGGCTGGAATAGTCTGGGGAGGAAAGGCATGCCAGGGCCCTGGGAGTTCCCACATGAAGCAGGTGCGGGGCAATGACTCCTGAAGGTAAACTTCAGGGTTATGGTGTTTTCTCAGTCAAAATTCTTCCTGCACCCAACTAAATTTCACATCCAGCTCAATTATTGTAAAATCCTTGTCAAAACTAATTTCCTTTTCTCATGTCCACTCTGAATGAACCATATCACCTGATCTTTAGTGTTGCACAGCCCTACAATTGCTTTCATCCCTCTTCTGTTCTGGGTTCCCTTTACGAAAGTTCAAATAGCTGGAGCACTGTGGCTCATGCCTGTAATCCCAACACTGGGAGACAGAGGTGAGAGAATTGAGGCCAGGAGTTCAAAACCAACCTGGGCAATTTAACAAGACTCTGTCTCTACAAAAAAAAATTAAATTAGCCAGGTGTGGCGGTGGGCGCCTATAGTCCTAACTACTCAAGAGACTAAGACAAGAGGATTGGTTGAGCCCAGGAGTTCAAGGTTACAGTGAGCAAGGATTGTGCCACTGCACTCCAATCTGGGTGACAGAGAGAGATTCTGTCTCTTAAAAACAAAAAGTACAAATACGTTGAGGTGAGGGCAGATAGGGGGAGCAGCGCTGAGAGCTGTAAAGAAGATGTTTGTGTATTTGAAAATATTTTTGAAAACATTTTTTCAATTACCTAGCTCAGTTACAAAAATTGCAGTAACTGAGTAATGTCTGTCAATCTCACCAATCAGGCTTGTTCTCTAGGTGATGTTTGTAAGATAATGAAGCTAAATATTAAGAAGAGTGCTCTTTTGAACTCTTCTAGGAATCTTTAGTAAAGACAGCCTGCATTATCTCCATAGGATATTCCTCTAGAATCTTTCTCTGATACTGATTTTTCCTGACTTCCGTCTATTAGACATCCACCCTCTTTCCATGTCTGTTCTGTATCATTCCTCCAGCCTGCCTATACACTCTGGCTCCAAAGATGCATGGGTCAGCTAAACTACTTGACCAAGGAATTGTATGTTTACAGGATTTAGTTAAAGGGCCTTCAGTGATCTGTACATCTGCATTATGTGTTGGTACTGCTGAACTAATGCCAACTTGTTTAATCTGTATGTTCTTGCAAATTTTGAAACAGCCTTTTGTTCTAATATTTTATGTGTCAAATTGTTCATCTATATGGCTGAAATGCTTATTCATTTTTAATGAGCAAATTTTGCCTACTTAACAATTGAATACATTTTGTTTAAAATACAATGTCTCTACAAAAAAGTGAAGGATGATTATTTCATTTTTTTTCAGGCTGCTTAGGAGACTGGTTGCTTGATTGGACAAATTTAGTGGAATAAGGCAAAAGCTGCTTGGGGTACGATGAACACTTTGTCCTAATTTCTGGCTTTCAAATCCATATAGGAAAACAAATTCTCACTGGCACTTTTATTAGTGTGCATGTGAATGACAAATTATTAAAATAGTTCTTGAATATTCTCAGTTAGCCAGATCTATTCAGCTCTTCCAAAGCTAGGTAATAACATTTCTTCCACATTAAAGCCACATTCTAGAAGTGTCCTTGTCCTAATTTAATTCTGTGTGCCCTCTCTTCACAGACCTCTTTGAAACAAAGGCCCATGCTATAATAGTTCCCTTTTGTCTGTCCTAACCAGCTATTTTTTTGTGCTACTACTTTTGTCTGTCGTTTTTACAATTGTTTTCATTTTACTCTAACCCTATAAAAGTCTCTTTAGCAAAGCATTTTATTTTTTAGTGGATTCTCTAGGAATGCTTATGTTTGTGAATCTAAATAACCAGATTTTTAAAATGGTTGTTGTCATTGTTGTTTGGCCATCTTAAGAAAATATAGTAATTCAGTTACTAGAATTATCATAAGGCAAAAGGATAAATTGGATATTTTTACTTTAGTGCAGTACATGAAAATTGCCATAAAGAGCAACTCTGAAAATGAACTTAAATATGCAACTCTGTATCAATGCTGGAGACAGATTAGTGAGCACAAAAAGAAAAAAAAATTGCAATATTTACCCCTAAATCAAAATTCAATATTCAATTTAATATCAATAGTTGAAATATTGAAATATTATCAAATATGAATATTGAATTACCTAAATCAAATATTTGTAAATATTGAATTACTAGGGGCAAGTTGGAAGGAAATCTGAGAATGGGAACATCTAGTCTTCACTTTGCTTCATGCTTCTGTCTAAACCCGTGGGGAGAGCAAAGTTCCTTCCAGGACGTAATACAGAGTTGTGGGGACAAAAGGGAGAGCCTGGCATTCAGAAGATCACCTGCCATTTAGGTGCAGAACAACTGAATGGAAGTAAAACAATTATTTGCATTAGCACTCTGCTCTATATTTTTCACCTCCAAATGGGCTGATAATTGAATTGGGAATAAAGCGTGTGAGGAATAAGACTCATTCTGGCCTTGTGTTTTCCAATACAGTTTGCTGGAAACGTGCATTTTTCTGGGATGTTAGGATGAGTGCTCAGATTAATAAAGTGTACTTCGGTTCTCCTTTGGCTACAAATTCTTGTCTGTGTGTTCCACAGGCCATTACCTCAGAGGAATGGTGGGTAAGAGGCATCTAGAACCCTTGTTCCTACCCCAAAGCCCTTCAAATGACTTGTTGCCAAGCTTTTGCTCATCCTATCTTCTCTAGCTGGAATGCCTATCAGTCCTATCCATTCGTTAGAGTCCCCTTCAATCATGAACTCTTCTCAACTCTTCCTTCCATAAAGTACATACAACCTTATAGAATTTTTTCTGGTGACATTTACAAAACATTTTATTACATGTATTTTTATAAACTTTACTTTTCAGAGCTGTTTTAGGTTCACAGAAAAATTGAGCAGAAAAATACAGAGGTCCAATATACCGAGGTCCCTACCCCAGCCTCCCCCACTATCAACATCCAGTACCAAAGTAGTATATTTGTTATAATCCATGAACTTTCACTGACACATCTTCATCATTTAAAGTTCATAATTTACATTAGGATTCACTCTTGGTATGGTACATTCTATGAGTTTTTACAAATATATGATGATATGTATCCACCATTCTACTATCACAGAGAATAGTTTCACGGCCCTAAAAATATGTATTTATTCATTGTCTTGCTGCTTTCACTAGAATATAAGATTCCTAAGGGGAGAGGCTGAATTTTATTGATCACAATATTCCCTGCAGTGAAATGTACAGTAGCCTGTGCAAAGTTAAGAATAAAAAATGTTAATTAATTGGTTATTTGCAGTGACCATAATATAGAAAGAAAAGGCTGAAACTTGTATGCAGCTTAGATCTGTTGAAATGCAACTGTGCTCCTTATAAAAACAACCCACTGATCCTTATCAACTGGAAAATAAAATTCTCTCACACCTCATTTAAAGCCTAGGTGGGACTCTCACAATGCCTGTGTCAGAGAATCAAGACTGTCCATTTCAAAATGAAACATTTTATATAACCTTATCCATATTTTAAGGTTGTTGAAGCTAATCTACAAAAGGGAATAAAATTGCTGAAAAAATGCATTATCTTTTACTTTTTACTTTCCTCCCACCTCATGCCTGCACAGATCTGACCTTGACATTTCATATTCCATAAAATGAAAAAGACTTGTTATACATCTTCTGTAATGGCCTAAGTACATAAAGATTATGCTGAAAAGATGATATCATTATGGATGTTTACTTGACATGTAGCACAGGAATTTTGCTCCATGCAGCTTATGTTTTTTCCAATTATTTGTGGAAATATTTAGATATTCTGTACCTTCCAAATGCAAGACTACTCTCTCAAATCTCTAAGGGATTTAAAGTAAATAAAGACAATCAGTTGCCTATTCTTAAGGTAATAAAAATGTATTTAATTTGGGGGTATTACATACGACAATTTAGTAAACAAAATCCCGTAGTTACAGCTAAATTAAATAAACTAAGCAAAAAGGGATAAATGTGAAGTCCTGAATAAAGGGCCAAAACTTAATGAAGAAAATACTACTTAACATTTGAAACAACACTTAACTTTTTAAAACCTAGATATTATAGTTGATAATATACCCAAATTGAATGAACATTATTAAGCATCTTATAAAATCACTAATATATTTAAGAAACACATTCATGGAAATGTAGTAACTGTGATGAGAGAGGAGGTAACTCTTCTGTATTAGGCCTGCACTGCCCTAAAGAAATACCTGAGACTGGGTAACTTACAAGAAAAGAAGAATTGGCTCATGGTTCTGCAGGCTTTACAGGAAGCATGGTGCTGGCATCTGCTTCTGGAGAGGCCTCAGGGAGCTTCCAATCATGCAATCATGGCAGAAGGCAAAGGGGAGCAGACACATCACTACTAATGTATAGTAGTGTACTATACATTATTTCCATGAAATAACTATTCTGGTAAAACAAAATATACAAAGTCATATGTGAGTTGAACTGATATTTTCTGGCCTACCATCAAAATATTTCATAATCCTATGTGTCACCTTTCTCAATGCCATAAATATTAATGCTCTTTATTATGTTTTATACACATATTGTATATATATGTACATATACAGTGTATATATGTATATAAACTATATACTGTGTGTGTGTGTGTGTGTGTGTGTGTACTGTGAGAGTGCGATCACCCAGACACTTCCCAAAGCATTTTAGCTTTTTATATAACAATAATTATGTTTCCTTTGGCAGGCACAGTTTTTTTTTTAAATGTCTCTGAAAATTTTTAAGCAGCACATGGACTCCCAGACCATCCACAGGCCTCACCCCTCCCCATTATCTTTCTGTGAGCAAGTCACACATTTATGTTTCCTGTTAGGCATCTGTAGGAGTTTCAGTTTGCTGATCCCTTATCTACAGCATATCGCCTATCACTCTTTCCTGTAGCTTAGTTCTTGCGTGTCCCCCTTAGGATCTGCTACCCTCTAAGCAACTTAAGGATATGGGCTAAGTCTTATTCATTTTTGTATTCTCCAAAGTGCTTTACACAAAAGAGGCAGTCAATACAAATTTTTTGAAATAATCTTCAAGAAAGTGGAAAGTGGCTTCAGCATATATAAAGAATATTTCCTGAACATTTAAAGAATCAAAAGTAAATGTCCTAGTTCATAAAAATAGTGTTTTAGAAATGTAGCATTCTTTGATAACAAAATAATTACTTCTTATTAAATTGCCAAAAATGCCAACAAAATAACTGGCATTCCTTAGTTTTATTTTTTCCTATAATCAAGATTTTTATTATTGGAGCCTAAGACTATTAGTTTTTCTTTAATTTTTATCAAAGTAACAAATGTACACACTTTAAAAAGTCAAATATTTCAACGACCATTCTTTAAAAAAAAAGCCTCCCTGATATGTGTGTGTGAGTGTGTGTGTGTACATGTGTGTATGTGTTCATGTATTTTTACCTCAAGGTAATGATAAAAATTTGATAAAAGCATGAGATGGACTATGAAGATTGGGTTCAGAAAAGGGATTTAAGAAAAGGAAAGCGCATTTGAAACCTCAGTCTCTTCAAATTCCATAACAATAAGTCCAACAATAAGTCCTAGGCCATTTTGAAAATGTCATTAGTGCATGTCAGATTATCTTTTGTCCCAGGCAAGAAGGCAAACAAATAGCGAACACCCATCATATGCATGTCAGGTCACGTATAACCCATGAAAAATCATTTGGGGATCAAAGAGTTAATGTCAAATAACACAGACATTTGAAGGCATTCTTATCCCTACAGACTTTTAGATTACAAGGACGGAAACAATCATAGGCATAATCACCAAATAAAGCTGTTAAACAAAGACTTACAACTCCATTAGAACCAGGCATGGAAAGGAAGTTTTCTTAACTAACGTAACCTATTTTGCTAGCCACAAATATTTGGCATATTATCTTATCGTCTTTTACATCATTCAAATTACTTTTAAAAGAATGAAGATAACAACACAATGTAAGTGTAAGTGTAAATGTAAAGAGTGAAAAATATATGCCTTGGTAACTATCTTACCAAGGATATTTTAGAATATGCTTATATGTTACAAACATATATACAAGCAACGCTTCAAAAAGACATGCTTAAACTTTGCAATGGATGATTTTCTTCTCATGACTTTACGTTTTAATGCCAAACTTTGTCTCTCTTACATAAAAGAATCACCAAGGCCCTTAAAGAATCACCATGATGGAGTTTGTGTCTATGACATCAGCATAGACAGATAAAATGTGACAATAATTTATCCAATAGTTTGGCTGGGTACCATACACACACTTCTAGAAAGCAATTTCTGTTCCTCAAATTGCAGCATTTTAGCTGCTTATTTTATAACTTACCTTGATAGGCTATAAAATTAGAAAAAATTCAAATAAAACTCTCTGGGCACTGAGACTCATGCCTATAATTCCAGCACTTTGGGAGGCCCAGGCAGAAGAATCCTTTGAGGCCAGGAGTGTGAGATCATCCTGGGCACCTGCACAACACAGTGGGATCACATCTTTGCAAAATATTAAAAAAAAAAAAAAAAATAGCCAGGTAGCCAAGTGTGGTGGCACATGCCTGTAGTTCCAGCTACTAGGGAGGCTGAGATGGAAGGATTAATTGAGCTCAGGAGGTCAAGGCTGCAGTGAGCTGTGATTCCACCACTGCACTCCAGTCTGGGTGGAGTGTGAGACTCTATCTCAAAAAAAAAAGAAAAAAAACTTGCTATTTATATTGTGTCAGATACCTGAAAGCTATAAAATGGTAACACAGTATGGTTTCATACTTTCTTTTTGTTTGTTCATTTTTTGAGAGAGTCTTGCTCTGTCACTGAGGCTGAAGTGCAGTGGTACGATCTCAGCTCACTGCAACCTTCGCCTCCTGGGTTCAAGCAATTCTCCTGCCTCAGCCCCCCAACTAGCTGCAATTACAGGCACCCGCCACTAATGCTTGGCTAATTTTTGTATTTTTAGTAGAGACGGGGTTTCACCATGATGGGCAGGATGGTCCTGAACTCCCGACCTCAAGTGATCTGCCCACTTCGGCCTCTCAAAGTTCTGGGATTACAGGTGTGAGCCACCATGCTCGGACTGTCCTTTTTATCTAGTATGTTTTCAGTTTAAAAGTTAAACACAGAAATAGCAAGCAGAGGATTTTAAAGTCACATTATTATTACACTTGATGATCGTAAAGGTGATAAAAGCTTCATAGAAAGACATGCAGCATCCACACAGATATCATGCTAATGTGTTTTCTTTATTACCATTTTCTTTATTACCATTAACTAGGTATAAATTCTTAATGAGAAAATACTTCTAATGCTTTTTATTTGCAAGCCTATGGAATTTATTAACTTCATCATATAGAAAATCTCTAAGGTGAGAAAATATCTCTTGATTATGTGTAGTTTGTCAACTCAGTGCACTTTACTGAGTCTATCTTTTGAGAATATGCAGCCAAACTGTAAAGGGAAGTTTTAATCAATAGAGGTGATTACAGCTGCATTTTATTTTCAATTAGAAATAGAAGTCAAGGTCAGAGATGTCTCCTTAGACTCCTACCTTGTAAACGCTGATTTCAAGGCCAACTTCCATTCCATTCAGGAGCTGAGTAGCATTTCAGATTCTATCATGTGAAGAAGGCTGCACTGTGACTCTGAATAGTTTACGTGGATTTAATTTTTGGATCTGCTTCTTGCTAAGGGGGTATAACTTCTCCATGCCTCAGTTTCATTATCACAAATAGTTGAATAAAGAATATTATGTCGCATAATATTGTTTTGAGAATTAAATTTAATAATCCACATAAACTGATGGGATAACGTGCTATTCCAAAAGGTTTAGCTCCAACTTGAATAAATTACCTTGGGGCAATTTCTGAGTCCTAAATACTTTGTAGTATACCCTAACAATTTTCACACAGCTCTCCTCCACAAATAGAAAGAAGTGAAGGGCCTTGGTGAAATACATATTTGTTAGTTATATTTTTTAATTAACAAAGATATTTTATTGAATTTCAGAAACTTGGTACTTTTAAAAAATTTCGATCTTTGCACACAAATCACCACTATACTTTCTAGAACAGTGGAAGTTAGGACTTCAAGATTGTCACTTATCTCCTTGTGCCACATAGTGCAGAAATTCCTGACTCTGCCCCCCCACCCCTCTTATGGCCATGATTATCAATTACTCTGTTATTCTAGCAGGGGACAATTGAAAGATGACAGCGTGCCGGCAGTCCTCACAGCCCTCGCTCGCTCTGGGCGCCTCCTCTGCCTGAACTCCCACTTTGGCGGCACTTGAGGAGCCCTTCAGCCCACCGCTGCAATGTGGGAACCCCTTTCTGGGCTGGTCAAGGCCAGAGCCCATTCCCTCAGCTTGCAGGGAGGTGTGGAGGGAGAGGCGCCAGCGGGAACCGGGGCTGCGCGCGGCGCTTGCGGGCCAGCTGGAGTTCCGGTGGGCGTGCGCTTGGCGGGCCCCGCACTCGGAGCAGCCGGCCGGCCCTGCTGGCCCCGGGCAATGAGGGACTTAGCACCCGGGCCAGCGGCTGCGGAGGGTGTACTGGGTCCCCCAGCAGTGCCAGCCCACCGGCGCTGTGCTCGATTTCTCACCGGGCCTTACCTGCCTTCCCGCGGGGCAGGCCACCGGTTTGCAGCCCGCTATGCCTGACCCTTCCCCCACCTCCGTGGGTTCCTGTGCAGCCGGAGCTTCCCGGACGAGCGCCGACCCCTGCTCCAAGGCGCTCAATCCCATCGACCACCCAAGGGCTGAGGAGTGTGCGCGCAGGGCGCGGGACTGGCAGGCAGCTCCACCTGCAGTCCCGGTGCGGAATCCACTGGGTGAAGCCAGCTGGGCTCCTGAGTCTGGTGGGGAAGTGGAGAATCTTTATGTCTAGCTCAGGGATTGTAAATACACCAATCGGCACTCTGTATCTAGCTGAAGGTTTGTAAACACACCAATCAGCACCCTGTGTTTAGCTCAAGGTTTGTGAGTGCACCAATGGACACTCTGTAGCTAGCTGCTCTGGTGGGGCCTTGGAGAACCTTTGTGTCCATACTCTGTATCTAACTAATCTGATGGGGATGTGGAGAGCCTTTGTATCTAGCTCAGGGATTGTAAACGCACCAATCAGCGCCCTGTCAAAACAGGCCACTGGGCTCTACCAATCAGCAGGATGTGGGTGGGGCCAGATAAGAGAATAAAAGCCGGCTGCTCCAGCCAGCAGTGGCAACCCGCTGGGGTCCCCTTTCACACTGTGGAAGCTTTGTTCTTTCGCTCTTTGCAATAAATCTTGCCACTGCTCACTCTTTGGGTCCATACTGCTTTTATGAGCTGTAACACTGTGAAGGTCTGCAGCTTCACTCCTGAAGCCAGGGAGACCACGATCCCACCAGGAGGAACGAACAACTCCAGATGCGCCGCCTTAAGAGCTGTAACACTCACCGCCAAGGTCTGCAGCTTCACTGCTGAGCCAGCAAGACTACGAACCCACCAAAAGAAGAAACTCTGAACACATCCGAACATCAGAAGGAACAAACTCCGGACGCGCCACCTTAAGAGCTATAACATTCACCTCGAGGGTCCACGGCTTCATTCTTGAAGTCAGTGAAACCAAGAACCCACCAATTCCGGACACACAATGACAGAATTGGGTAGGATATTTAAGGAGATCACTGTCCACAAGCCAAGTATACTATACTAAAGTGAGAGGAAGATCCATCCAAAATTCATGCCACATACACTTTTAAATGCACTACATAATTTGGATCATATGTGAGTTTCTCTTTTGTATTCTTGTTTGATTCAGGGCAAAGCTACTGAATTAAGTTTCTAGTCCCTGAGGAGCTCAGAAGTTTGGCAAAGGTCAAAAGCTGAGAATTCCTGAAAATAATACACTGAGGAACCACAATGGAGAGTTGGGAGTTCACTGCAATACATCTGAGGATGGGAGACAGGACATCTCTTGAGGGCCTGGAGCGCACCAGGCACTGGAGCTGGGGCTGCGGTAACAGTCGCTCCGCGACCCTTGGTGTGTTGAAGCTCTTGGGAATTCAGAACTAAACTCAAAATGTAAAAACAGTGCCTTAATGACTGGCAAGAAAACCTGGGGTGTGGTAGCTTGCTAATCTAAGAAAACTTGGAGTGTGGTAGTTTGCTAATCTAAGAAAACCTGGGGTGTGATAGTTTGCTAATCTATGATGTGCTTCTTCCCTCATCTTGATATTCTTAAATTCTTACATACCACTGAAAAAGCAAAGTGAACGTGGCAGTGAGGAAGAGAAAGAAGAGTGCATGTCTCACATCTGAGAAAGGTGCACTTTAGTCTGGCTTGAAGATGCAAGAATGTAAGAATGCTGCCTTACAGAAAAAAAAAAAGTCTTTCTCTCTTCTTTATATATATATAATACATATTTATTATACTTTAAGTTCTAGGGTACATGTGCACACCGTGCAGGTTTGTTATATATGTATACATGTGCCATGTTGGTGTGCCTCTGTTCTTTAGCATTTAAGAGTTGAGCACTTTTCTTACCTGTGATCCTAAAAGAAACCCCTCAAGACCTATAAAGTCTATGTTCCCAGATCATCAGAAGGAACCAGCTTATGGACCGGGCTTATGCAGGGAAAATCTACCCCAGAGTCTATCTGGTAATGTACACAGCTGCATAAAAATATTAGTTCTATTTTTTAGAGCAGGGTTGGCAAACTTTATCCATAAACGAGCAAAAAACAAAAAACAGACTGCTGGGTTTGGCCTGCTGGTTGTCACTTGCCAATCCCTGCCTTAGAACAAAGCAACTGCTTTCTCAGCAGATGGTTCATCGTTAAACAGTTCCAGTTTTTTTAATAACTAAAGTCTAATCCTTTTTCACAATGAAAGAAAATAATTTGGAAATTATATAAATGTTTTAAGAAATACAAAACAAATTAGTCATAATCACATAACTCATGAGTAACTACTTTTAACAATTTTCTTTACAGAATTGTATATATTCATATCTATCTATACAAATTAAAAATCTGTTATAAACGTAATTTAAATCCTATTCTTTCTGCTTATCTACTGCACAGTGAATTCTTCAAAAAATCTCATATAATTTATGCATCTTTTGTTAAACCTTAATAATTATACCTCATAGATTCGTGTCTATTAATAATCTACCCTTCCACTAGATTGCCACCAGTTTAAGAGTAGAAGCTGTTTTACTCGTTTTGGAAGTCTTATGCTTAGTGTTATGACTAGGGCACAGCAGGTACTCATGATTGAATACATTTGAAATTTTAACAGTATAATTATCTTTTACTCAATGTTATAGCTTACAGTCCTGGTCTTAGTTCAAAGAGAGCATTCTCAAACTCATTACCTACTAATACCTAGCAACCGTTACACAGAAAGTAGGAATATCACGATTTCTGATTGTTAGTTCACTTTAGGGAGCTCATTACTTGAGAAAAATAGTATAGTTAGTCAATTCCCAAGGTTGTTTCAATCTTTCTTTTATTGCCTGAAAAGTAGCTTAACTTGAAATCACTTCCTTCAAATTGTTTCAAGTCAAATACTTCTGGATGACATTTCAGTTTCTACCTAAAATTTAATATTTGGTACTAAAGAGGATGATATATAATTTACAAAATAAACACTTGAAGATAGCTTTTTAAACTATGTTGGAGAATTTTCCTGTGATAAGCTAGGTTTACACAGGAATTCTATCCCACAAAGTAAACACTAAGAGCTAAGATAAGTGTAAATTGTTTCAGCAAGGAAATATGTGCCCATGCTTATGTTTTATCTATGAGTACAAACTAGTTTGCATATTTTTGCTGAAAAAAAATCACTCGCTAGCCCTCCAGTAGTCAAAACAGAACTTTAATTTATCAGCTCAGTTAAAATGTTTGATTCGCTGGTCATTTTATACTAATCTCAATATTATTTTTCAAAATAACCTCTATTTTGGAAAACTAAGTAAGAAGTCATCCTGATCATAGGAATTAAATTCTGTTTTTCTCAGCTCCTTTTTAATAAGATAAAAACTAAGTAAGTGGGAGGTGGAGTATAGGAGCTTCATCCTCGGAAACTTGTAAAGTTGGCATCTGTGTCGATTCACCGACTGTTACTTACACACTCTGTAACATAGAGAACTGTATTTCCCATGCCACCATGTGAATTGGCTTCTGTGTTGGTTATGTGAAATATTGAAGGTTAGGAAAAGAAGTCAGGGAAAGTCTTCTCACTATGGCATCTTTCTAGTGGCTGGGGAATCATCTGCAACTTCCGCTACTGCTAAGAATTCCCTTCTCCATCTCTTATGCCCCAGCTGTCAACAAGCAGCCCTCACTGTGATTCTAGCTACATACAACATCCTGGAGTTCTAGGCTCTGTTAATGACACATTTCTTTCTTTCCATTCTCTTGTGCCCTTTACTGTATATTCCAATTTTTTATCTTACTGTCCTTAGGTGTGGATATTTTCTTCTGATCATCAATCCAGTTCACCAATCCTTATTTTGGGTCATTTCTCTCAAACCCACTTATTGAGTCTTAATTTTAGTTTTTATTCTATATTCCTAAATTTTCTATTTGATTCTATTTCATAGATCCCAGTTCCCAGGTGAAATTCTTCATCTTGTTCTCTAGCACATCAAACATATTATTTTATCATTTATTTTAGAGTCTAATTAAATTCAGCGTCTAGATCACACGGGCCTATTTCTACTATAAGCATTTTCTTTCTGTTTTGATCCTTTAGTCTTGTCTTCTGTTACGACAAAGTTTTTTGTGTGCATAAAAAATGTTGATTATGAATTCTTGTAAAGATAATTTGAAGTTCTTAGAATATTAGAACTCTCTATATTGAATTTCCATTTGCTCTAGCAGAAAGTTAATGAAGGAGCGGATAACCTTAAACTGATAGAGTATTGAACTAATTCAAACATATATTTCATTATTTTTGAATGGTGTTTTGTTTCTGGTTTGCCTTTACTCCCTCCAAGCTTTTTTTATATCTCACCCTATTTATCTCTTTATCTGTATCCTTTGTAATATCCCTTATAATATCCAGTAAACCTGAGTTCTGTGAGCCACTCTAGCAGTTTAAACCAAGGAGGTGGTTGTGGGAATCCTGATTTATAGCTGGTCAGTTAAAAGTTCAGGTAAAACAACCTGGGGCCTGCAGTTCGCATCAGGAGTTGGGGTCAGTCTTGTGGGACTGAGCCTTCTACCTGTGGGATCTGATAGTAACACCAGGTAGATAGTATTGGAATTGGGAGACGCCCAGCTGGTGTCTACTGCAGATTTTATTGCTTGCTTGTTGGTGCGGGGGAAAAGAAACACACATTTGGTCAGAGAAGTCTTCTGTGTTGATCGTGAAATGAGAGTGGAGTTTTGTTTTTTTTTTTCCACTCAGAATTTTTTCCAAAACTCAGATGTAAATCTTCAATGGTCCCAAAAAATCCTAGGCTGTTGACCAGTATCCATCCTCCTTGTGATTTCTAACCTGTAAGTTTTGTTTTTCCAGCATTATGTGACTTCTGAAAGCTCTGTTGAGCTTTTCAGCCTCCTTCTTACTACTTTCTGCTCAGCTTCTCAGCCACTCAGCTGTGGCTTATCAATTGGAAAATGCCTCAAGAGGCAGAAAGTTGGGCTCATTTACCCACACATCCCTCTTACCTGCAACATTGAACCCTCTGGTTCTTGCTGATTTCCTAATTTATCTAGTCCCTTCACACATGCTTCTAAAAGTGTTTTATCCAGATTTAGCAGTCATCCTTGGTTGTGGAAGGGTTGCCTTAATATGTTAGTCCACAAAAATAGCCAAAATCAAAAATAACTGAATAAAAATATATAGCAAAAATAGGAAACAATAGAAACTTTTTTAATCTAAAAGAAAACCAAAAAAATGAGAGATGTAAATCTGAAAATAGTTAAAATAAAAATAGATAACTCTCTATGACCACCAAGGTCACTTCGGAGGAAAATAAAATGATTACAGATCTGGATCATGGAGAATACAAGATGAACTTGGAACATCTAGTTGTGCCAGAATAATAAAGAATAATAAAGTAATAAAGTGTTCGAAGAATGATGGGGATAGAATAAAAGAGTAAAGAAGCCAACTTGAATGTCTCCTTTTGGCCAAATCTGAGATAACTTCAGGATCAATTAAAATAATGGTAAAAATAGATTACAAAGTAAGAATCCATTTGTACATGACAATATAAATAAAACACAAGTAAATAATTGGATGAGAAGGAAAAGTTCTTCTTTCAGTAGAGTGGCAACTCATAAATACAGAAAAAAAAATGGTAAGATTAGAAAATCACCAGTGGATACTAAAACTAGTGGATTAAAAACTTGGTGAGAAACAGAATATTTAAAGCAAAGTATTTCTTCACACAAAAATGTATTAATTACACAGGGATCAGTAATCTTAGAGTGCAGAAACCTAGTGGATACCACCTTAAATAAAAGCGCTAAGTTAACATTGCTAATGTTAGGGGAAAAAAACTGATGTTTCTCCTAATGCTGAGAAAGATAGATATATTCTGTGGTATTCCTGTCAAAAATGCATAAGCTGATTCTAACAAGGAAATGTCAGACACATTCAAATTGAGGGACATTCCACAAAGTAACTAGCCTGTACTTTTCAAAAAATGTTAAGATCAAAAAAGTGAAAGGCTGTACAAGAGTAAATGAGTCTAAAGAGACATAGCAACTATCTGCAATGCATGATTCTAGATGGCATTTTGTACTGGGAAAAGAAACAGGTATTATAACAATTGACCAAATTTGGATATAAACTGTGGATTAGATAACAGCATTATGTTTATGTTCAATTTTCTGATTTTTGATAGTTAGGTGGGTTATGTAAAAGAATATCCTGGTTTTAAGAAATACACACTTAAGTGGTGTGTGTGTGTTTGTGTGTGTGTGTGTGTGTGTGTGTGTGTGTGTGTGTGTCCATGCACATGTATACAGAGAGAGACAGAAGAAAGTAGATAGGGCAAAATATACCAAATTATTAAGCTAGGTAACAGGTATATGGGAGTTCCTTGTGTTATTTTCGAAGCTTTTCTATAAATTTGAAATTACATCAAAATTAAAAGCTTTCAACCAAACAAAAAACTAGATGACAATCTACTCCCCAAATTACAAAGCATAATTGGGTAGAGTCCAATCACTGAGAGCAGCAAGAAGCTAGTTATTTTTGTAAATATGTAAGAGGAAGCAGGGGGAAAGAAAATAAAAACAACGTCCTGATAGAAAAATAGGCAACCAACAGTTCATAAGGGAAAAGCACACATGGCTCTTCAACATACGAAACTGTATTCAGTTGACCTCTTCAGAGAAATTGAAATTATATAGAGATATTTGGAATATTTTACAACACAATATTTGCTAAGAATGTAGGAAAGTATGTATTCTCATATGTTGCTGGTTAGAGACAGGAAATGGTACAATCCTACCATAGATATTGTATGGTACAATATCTAGTAAAATCACACATTAATTTACTTTTTGACCCACCAATCCTATTTCTAGGAATCAATCACAATGATACACTACAAAAAATATTAACAGTTTTGAGGAGGGATCTGGTGAGATGGCCAAATAAGAACAGTTCTGGTCTGCAGCTCCCAGCGAGACCAATAGAGAATGTGGGTGATTTCTGCAATTCCAACTGAGGTACCGTATTCATCTCATTGGGGCTGGTTAGGCAGTGGGTGCAGCCCATGGAGTGCAAGCAGAAGCAGGGTGGGGCGTTGCCTCACCCAGGAAATGCAAGGAGGAGGGAGCCTCCCTTTCCTAGCCAAGGGAAGCAGTAAGGGACTGTGCTGTGAGGGATGGTGCTATCTGGCCCAGATACTATGCTTTTCCCACATTTGAAAAAACTAGAGAAGCAAGAGCAAAAACTTCAAAAGCTAGCAGAAGACAAGAAATAACTAAGATCAGAGCAGAACTGAAGGAGATAGAGACACAAAAAATCCTTCAAATAATCCATGTAGTCAGGAGCTGGTATTCTGAAGATTAACAAAATAGATAAGACTGCTAGCCTGACTAATAAGAAAAGAGAGAAGAATCAAATAGACACAATAAAAAATGATAAAGAGGATCTCATCACTGATCCCATAGAAATACAAACTACCATCTCAGAATACTATAAACACCTGTGTGCAAATAAACTAGAAAATCTAGAAGAAATGGATACATTCATAGACACAAACATCCTCCAAGACTAAACCAGGAAGAAGTTGAATTCCTGAAGAGAACAATAACATGTTCTGAAATAGACACAGTGATTAATAGCTGACGAACTTAAAAAAAGCTCAGGATCAGACAGATTCACAGCCAAATTCTACCAGAGGTACAAGGGAGATCTGGTACCATTCCTTCTGAAACTATTTCCAACAATAGAAAAAGAGGGACTTCTCCCTAACTCATTTTATGAGGCCAGCTTCACCCTGGTCCAAAACCTGGCAGAGACACAACAAAAAAATAAAATTTCAGGCCAATATCCCTGATGAACATCAATGCGAAAATGCTTGATAAAATACTGGCAAACTGAATCCAGCAGCACATTAAAAAGCTTATCCACCACGATCAAGTCGGCTTCATTCCTGGGATGCAAGGCTGGTTCAACATATGCAAATCAATAAATGTAATCCATCACATAAACATAACCAATGACAAAAACCACATGATTATCTCAATAGATGCAGAAAAGGCCTTTGATAAAATTCAACAGCCCTTCATGCTAAAAACTCTCAATAAACTAGGTATTGATGGAACATATCTCAAAAGAATAATAGCTATTTATGACAAGCTGATAGCCAATATCATACTGAATGGGCAAAAGCTGGAAGGATTTCCTTTGAAAACCAGCACAAGACAAGGATGCCCTGTCTCAACACTCCTGTTCAACATAGTATTGAAAGTTCCAGCCAGGGCAATCAGGCAAGAGAAAGAAATAAAGGGTATTCAAATAGGAAGAGAGGAAGCCAAACTGTCTTGTTTGCAGATGACATGACTGTATATTTAGAAAACCCTATCGCCTCAGCCCCAAAACTCCTTAAGCTAATAAGCAGCTTCAGCAAAGTCTCAAGATACAAAATCAATGTGCAAAAATCACAAGCATTCCTATACACCAATAATAGACAAGCAGAGAGCAAAATCATGACTGAATTTCAATTCACAATTGCTACAAAGAAAATAAAATACCTAGGAATACAACTTACAAGGAACATAAAGGACCTTTTCAAGAACTACAAACCACTGCTCAAGAAAATGAGAGGACAGAAACAAATGGAAAGAAATTCTGTGCTCATGAATAGGAAAAATCAATATCATGAAAATGACCATACTGCCCAAAGTTATTTATAGATTCAATGTTATTCCCACCAAGCTACCATTGACTTTGTTTACAGAGCTAGAAAAAAGTACTTTAAATTTCATGTGGAATGAAAAAAGAGCCTGTATAGCCGAGACAATCCTAAGCATAGACAACAAAGCTGGAGGCATCACACTACCTGACATCAAACTATACTATAAGGCTACTGTAACCAAAACAGCATGGTACCAGTACCAAAACAGACATATAGACCAATGGAACAGAACAGAGGCCTCAGAAATAACACCACACATCTACAACCATCTGATCTTTGACAAACCTGACAAAAACAAGTAATAGGGAAAGGATTCCATGTTTAATTAACTCAAGATGGATTAAAGACTTAAATGTCAAACCTAAAACCATAAAAACCCAAGAAGAAAACCTAGGCAATACCATTCAGGACATAGGCATGGGCAAAGACTTCATGACTAAAACAACAAAAGCAATTGCAACAAAAGCCAACATTGACAAATGAGATCTAATTAAACTAAAGATCTTCTGTTCAGCAAAAGAAACTATCATCAGAGTAAACAGGCAACCTACAGAATGGGAGAAAATTTTTGTAATCTATCTATCTGACAAAGGTCTAAAATTCAGAAATTACAAGGAAATTAAACAAATTTGCAAGGAAAAAACCAAACAACCCCATCAAAAAGTGGGTGAAGGATGTGAACAGACACTTCTCAAAAGAAGACATTTATGTGGCCAACACACCTATGAAAAAAAGCTCATCATCACTGATCATTAGAGAAATGCAAATCAAAACCACAATGAGATACCATCTCACACCATTTAGAATGACGATCATTAAAAACTCAGGAAACAACAGATGTTGGAGAGGATGTGGAGAAACAGGAACACTTTTACAGTGTTGGTGGGAGTGTATATTAGTTCAACCATTGTGGTGGACAGTGTGGTAATTCCTTAAGGATCTAGAACCAGAAATACCATTTGACCCAGCAATCCCATTACTGGGTATATATCCAAAAGATTATAAATCATTCCAGTATAAAGACACATGCACATGTATGTTTATTGCAGCACTATTTACAATAGCAAACACTTGGAACCAACTCAAATGCCCATCAATGATAGACTGGATAAAGAAAATATGGTACATATACACCATGGAATATTATGCAGCCCTTAAAAAAGAATGATTTCATGTCCTTTGCAGGGACATGGATGAAGCTGGAAGCCATCATCCTCAGCAAACTAACTCAGGAAGAGAAAACCAAACACCTCATGTTCTCACTCATAAGTGGGAGTTGAACAACAAGGACACAGGGAGGGGAACATTACACACTGGGGCCTGTCGGGGGGTGGGGGTAACAGGGAGGGAGAGCATTAGGACAAATACCTAAGGCATGTGGGACTTAAAACCTAGATGATGGGTTGATAGGTGCAGCAAACCATCATGGCACATGTATACCTATGTAACAGACCTGCATGTTCAGCACATGTATCCCAGAACTTAAAGTTAAATTTTAAAAAAATTAATAGGAAAACAAAAGAAATGCAAATTGAAATAGTACAACCACTTTTGAAAGCAGTCTGGCATTATCTAATAAAGTTGACAATGTGTTACTGTAAAAAAAAAAAAAAAAAGAAAGAAAGAAAAATTTCCTCCAGCATGTCATTGGCTAATGTAGTAATTTTTCAGAATAATTTTACAAATGATAAAGGTCTTTTAAAAATACAGTCAGAAGAATTAAGCAGGAAAAATAAAGATTTGTTAACATGGCTAGTAAGTGCCAAATATCCATCAAAAAGAAACAGTTGAATAAATTAGCATCCATTCACACAAACAATGGAGCATTACCAACCTTTAAAATAAAGAAGGTAAATCTCCATGTACTTTATACTATATTGTAGGTGACATTTTTTAGATGAAAAAATATACAATTTGAATAAAAGTATGTATTGTGTACTACTGTTTACCTGAGTGAAGGAAATAATATATTAACATATTTATTTGCAGTAAAAAAGGGAAAGGGGTGAGCAAAAAGTAAAGGAAAAAATCATTGGGTGTAATGGGACAGAGGTATGAGGGAGGAGAAAACAGCAAACTAAGAATATACAGTTGGCCCTCTGTAACCATGGGTTCCACATCTGTGAACTCAACCAACCGTCAATCAAAAATATTAGGAAAAAAAATTGCACCTGTACTGAATATGTACACACATTTCTCTTGTCATTATTTCCTAAACATTACAGTATAATAACTATTTACATAAGCACTTACTTATATTAGGTATCATACACAATCTAGAAATGACTTAAAGCCTATGGCAGGACGTGCATAAGTTATATGCAAAGAGTTTACCATTTTATATCAGGCACTTGAGCATCCTCAGAGTTTGGTGTCATCAAGAGGTCCTGAAAACAATCCCCCAGGGATAGCAAGAAATGATTATACCTTCTTTTGTATATTTGATAACATTAACTGTTACTAAAGATGTGTGTGTGTGTGTGTGTGTGTGTGTGTGCATGTGTGTGTGTCAGAGAGAGAGAAGGAGAGAGAAGTTATGTAGTCTAATAAGGCTTAATAAAATTATCATACAGAGGGTTATAAAAGAATTTTCAAAGGGTTGTTCATAGTAGATTCCTGCAGTGGGGAGTAAGGTTAGTCTTGCAGAAGAAGATGAGGAGGAAGGTAGTAGAAAAAGAGAATGTAAGAAAAAAAGAAACTGCCTTAAATTCAGTGGCCATTGGAAACACATAATAAAATAAAGCAAAGCAAACAGATAATATATATGCCAGAGTCCTATTTATTAAAATTATATTTATATTCATAAACAGATATAAAAAAGAAATCAATGAAATATCAATGGTGATTTTTAAGGATAGTAGGATTTTAGATCATATACTTTACTATTTATATGTGTGTTATTCATTTTTCCTAACAATCACATTGTACTACTTATAAATCTAGAAAAATACAATAAAGTGATTTTCATTCTAGGCAAAAAGAACTACTACATACTAATAAAGAATAACTAAAAGAGCAGCATTCCAAAAGGAAAATGTGTCAGGGATGTGAACAGTCATTTAACAGATAAAATACAAAGAGTATTTTATTTATTTATTTATTTATTTATTTACTTATTTATTTATACAAAGAATATACAATTGGAAACATATTCAACTGTTTGATAATCAAAGAAATGCAAAATAAGGCAACAGATTGAACACAGAGCAGGGAAGAAAGGGGGTCAAGCATTATTCCAAGGATATTGGCGTGAGAAACTGGAAGAATAACTGGTTATTGGTGACAAGAAGAACACCCTGAGGAGGAAGATAAGGAGTTTGGTTTTAAGTTAAGATGTTTATGAAATATCCAAGTGGAGAAGTCAACCTGTCAGTTGGATGTACGAGCCTACAGTCTAGGAAAGAGTGTTTCCCACAAAGAAATAATATTTAAAGCCATGAACTTAGATGAAATCACCAGGAAGTGATTTAATGTATAAAATAGTTTCAAGGACTGAATCCTAGGGCGCTTCAGAATCAGAGTGTGGGGAAAAGTAGAGGAACTAGTGTAAAGAAATGTGTCGGATTAAAAGGGAAATCAGGAGATTGTGGATTCCTGAAAGAAAAACATTTCAGGAGAGAAATCATCTAAGTCAGCAGGACAATAACTGATAACTTACCATTGGATTTAGCAATATGAAGGTCAATTTAAAAAAAGGACAATTTCAGGGAAGTAGTAGGGATGAAATCTATTTAGATGGGTTCAGGGAGTCAGAGAGAATGGGAGGAGAGGACCTGAGACAGTGAGGTTAGACAGCTCTGTGAGGAGTTTGGATGCAATGGGATGTTATGAAATGAAATAAATCAAGGGGGTTCTGTGTCAAGAGAAAGATTTTTTTCTACAATGAGAGAAATTATTGTCTATAGGCCAATGAAAATTACAAGTCACAGGAAAATTAATGATTAAGAAAATAATGGAGAAATTCCTGGAGTGGAGGTGAGGGAAGATGCAATCTAATGTCTAAGTGAAAACATCAGCTTTAGGAGCACAGGCTGTTCACACAGAGTATATGGACACAATTTCAAGTCAGTGAGCAAATATAGGGTGGTCAGAGCTACTGAGATTTTTCTTATTGCTTCAATTTTTTCAGTAAAATTAGCTAAGAGTACATATGGGGTAGGAAATACTAGAAGTTTTAGTAAGAAAGGAATGAAATATCCAGATAAAAACAATGATTAATGTAATACCCAAAATATTTGAGTTGACATGTTCCAGGCTGTGGGCCAATATTGAGGTCATGATATTTATTTTTTTAACCAGTCAAATGATTTCTTATTTATAGTTCCATACTGAAGGATCGACTGGATTCCGAATTCATGGGCTCCAGAAAACACCTTCATACCCTTTAGCTGCACATTTCACCATGAGGCAGAAGACGACTCAATATTGTCACTAATTAAGTAACTTTCTATATGCATGGCTATCTTCAAAGTTTTAAAATCACATTAAGTAAATTATTATATGAATAAGCTAAATGCTTAGGCATTATAAATGACACTATAACTTTTTCTATCCATTTTAATAACAAATGTATTGATTGTTTATCATTTACTGACAGATTTCCTGTAAGTTGTACCCAGGATATCACAGAGAGAATATGTAGGGCTAGTCTGATTTTCAAGAATAAACCTTTTCTATTGCAGATATCGACTCTCCAGACCATACATAGACAGACTCATCCTCATATTGTTGAAATCAAAGGCTGGCATAGTCTGCATAGTCTTTATTTATATATGCAAGCTTGTTGGTAATACAAAAGGATCTTTGTCCTGACAAATATTTTCTCCTGCAAAAGTGCTTCATTTTGGTTACTGTTTGGATTTGGTTTACAATTTTTCCTTCGAAGTTTTTCTTCAGTAAGCCTACTGAACATGCTAATGTGATTACCTCATGTGAACACTTCAGCCTGACTTGATACTTTAGGTCTGTACTATCCAACATGGTAGCCAACAAGTTACTATAGAACACTTAGAATGTTCCTAGTGCAACTAAGGAACTGAATTTTCAATTTTCCTTAACTGTAATTAATTTAAATTTAAAAACAAATTATTTAAAAATATTTTTTCACTTAACATACTTTACTATTTTTGCAGAAGTACAGCTCATATTAACCATTGAAAATTCAGCATATGAAGGGAGATGAGCTCTAGGGAAGAAAAAAGATTGAGATGGGCTATAAGTGTAAAACACTCGCTGGATTTGGAGACTTAGTATGAAATAAAGAATAAAATAATCAGCCTGAAAATTTTTATATTGACTATTGAAATGCTAATCCCTTGAATAAAATGGTTGCAATAAAGCACATAATAATAAAATATTAAAAATATTTTATTAGTTATAAAGTACTTTAAGATAAAATTAAAACATAAATAAACATATCTTGCTTTTTAAATGTAGCTAGTAGAAAATGCTAAATTACTTATTGTGGGTCATACATATTTTTCTGGACAGCACTGCTCTAGTTTATTAAGTATAAAGTTGGTTCCAGATGAATAGAAAGGCTCATAGGTTATTACTGTTGTGAGACATCTTTCCCTCTGGTGAGGCAAAGAGCATTACTTTAACCTTTCCAATCATTTTCTCTCTGTGGCTTCAGAATTAACAAGGAGACGTTACATGAGGAAGACTATCTTTCTAAGAGAATTGTCTAATAACATAAAGAGTATCAGAGAAAAGAGCAGGTATCCATTCTAGGGTAGGTTCAAAAAGGGCCTGAATCAGTACTTGTTGATATAGAAAATATCAGAAGGCGTTGGAGAAATAAGTATTAATTTCCTGAATGTTTTCCAATAAATTTCTTAGTTTCAAAGTCAGGAATAAAACATATCTATAAGGCTACCTTATAAGAGAAGTTTTTGTAACGTGCATTCCAAGTCAAGCAGTTAAAAGACATATTGGCCCTTGTGATTTTTCTTTTTTTTTCTTTTTAATCACTACCTTTTCTTTTTCTTTTTCTTTTTTCTTTCTTTGTTTTTCTTATTTCATTTTCCAAGGAAACAGCAGAATAGCATGACCAGCCTGGGAAAATTTATTGGAATGGAGAAGTTTTATTTGGCATCTTCTTTCTTAGTGATATTCTTCCTCCTTTTGGCAGTACATTTAATGCCTAGAGCTACCCAAGGTCTCCATTTAAAACTCCAACCAAAGATTACCTTTTTGAAAGAGAATAATAAATCAACATATGTTAATATATTTTCTGTCCATTTATTACTATTTCATGGGCATAATGCCTTATCCCAGTACAATAAAATTTTCAGGGCCCATGACAGGCAATTGGAGAATGTATTTTGGGAATGTCAGAACTTTTGTACCAAACTCAGATTTTACCATTTTGACAGCTGTCTATTCCACCTACTGGGCCTATTAAGGCTCTGTTGGTTGGTTTTATTAAAACCAATTTAACTTATTGAATTTTTTCCTGTTTATCAAAGAAAAATGTATTCCAAAGCTCTGATAGAATGCAGTACTTTCTACACAAAGGTAATAATTCATTTTCAAAATTCTCCTAGTCTCACAATTTCTTTAAAAAATACAGTGTGTGGATGCAGTACTGCTGCATACTCTTCACTTAGCCAGTGTAAAAGTTTCTTGCAAATATTTGATGGGAGTCATATTTGAGTTAGCATAACTTTATTTATTCCCTGGTGTGTGGGATTTTATTGCTTGGGTCCATGTGGGATAGTCCTCAGAGTGATAGATGACTCACTGAAACAGCTGTGACCTGACAGAGTTCTTGCTGAAAATGCATTTTCTGTATAAATTTGATTTTTTAAAAAACAATATCCATGATGTCATTGCAGTCTTCAAGTTCAGCTCTCCCTGGGGATGGAGTAACACTCTTTTATAGGTGGTAATGGAACAGATGGGCTCATGTGGACAGCATGAAGAGGAGGGAAGAAAGATGGCAATATGTAAGCATTTGTGGAGCTAAACAGCACACAAAGTGGCCTGTTTATTACTAAAGCTATGATGGACCCATTATGTGATGTCTTGAAATTCCTAGAAATGCCCCATTGGAGCTGGTAATCATCAGAGGATGCTGAGCAAGGCTGATCCTAGGCAAAACTGCAGGATGCCACATCAGCTTCACCTGACGAGACTCCTATAGTGCTTTTCTGCCCCATGGCACACTCCCCTGTTGTCTTTTTTCATCCTTCTAGAAGGATCCTAACAACATCCTCAGTTTATCTATTTTTCAGTTTCTTCATCTTAAAAATTAATAAACAGTAGTTCATCTCTCGGCATCGTTTGTTTTTCTGTAGAGATGGGGTCTCACTATGTTGCCCAGGCTGGTCTTGAACTCCTACCGTCGAACATTTTTTTTCACCATGGCCTCCCAAAGTGCTGGGAGTACAGGCATGAGCCACTATGCCTGGCCTTAAGTATTAAGTAAGTTAATATGTGTAACTTTTAGAATGGTGACTGTTTTATGTATGTATTGAGAACATGTCCTTTGTATTACTTGAGAAACATCCAATCAGGATTGTTTGACATATAGTCTAAACGCTTGGATCTGCTCTTTGAACAAAACTAGATGGTTCAGTTATCTTTCTTTCCCATGCCCTCATCAAAACTTATTGGTCTTGTGTAGCATTTCATTGGAGGCTTTTTTTTCTATTCCAGATTTTTAAAAGCTACAAGCTAGCAGCTAATTGCTGGATTTGAGGTATGCATGAGTTCTTTGGGGCCTGCACAGTTAAAAGTGTTTTAATTTAAATGCCATTATTTAGACATTCATATATTTCTTATAAAATTATGATTTCTGATTTTCCTTGGAAAAAATTTTTAAAAATCTGGCAACCATGGGCAGTAGCCCCACGTGGGAACACACAGCTAGAACTAAGTAGTAGTATTCCCTTTTTGATGCTGCACGGATCCTCCAATTCTCCAATCTCCACTACTCCTTATTTTTCCCTTCAGTCCAGCCTAATTCACTTTTCATTCTGGGCTCTGTGGATTTCTATGCTTGTGACCCAGGTGTCACAGTTGCCTTTCATGGACAGGTTATTTGTGTCTTCATGAGAACACTGTAAATAAAAAATAAAAAATAAAAAAAAGGAAATTTAGTCCAGATGTGGAAGGATGCTGTGCTATTTTTGTATAGGAAGACATTTAATTTTAATTCCCTGAACATGTTCTGCTCTTGATGCTTAATCTGTTAACTCACTTGACTTTTATTTAGTCATAACAAGGTGTTAGATTTTATTCTAAGCACAACAGGAAGTCACTGAGGGATTTTAACTAGAGGAGGGTTTAGTGCAATTTACATATTTAGGCCTTACTATGGTTGCTGTGCAGAGGTTGGAAAGGGTGAAAGAAAAGAAATGGGAAGCCAGTTAGGCAGTTTCTGAAGGTGTTAACAAGGAGAGGAGGATGGTGATTTGGACCAGGTCATAGGAGTGGTTTAAAAAAAAAATAAAGAGGAAGGAAGAAGGGGGAAGAGGGGAGAAGAGGGGAGGAGGAGGAGCAGGAGGAGGAGGAGGAGGGGAAGGTGGGGGGGAGAGGGTAATCAATACACTTCTAATAAAATGTTTCCTGTGGAACATAAGAGCATAGTCTGGCCCCGGCCCAGCACCTGGCAACTTTTTCCATTTGCTTGTTCTATTCTTGTTCCATCAATATTTTCCTTTTCTTTAAAACGCCAAGATTTTTCCACCCTCTGAACCTTTGCATTTGCTGTGACACTCATTCCAACATGTCACCTGGATGTCTGTCATTCTTATTCTAGAATAGCTCATTGCTAGTTTTTATCTCATCACAACATTAAATCTTATCGTTTATTGCCATTTAATATTTCTTGTATATTTATGTTGTTGATTGCTTGTACTTGATTTGTTTGTTTCCCCTGATCAAAAATGTGTAAGGTCAAAGACCAGTTTTTTTTTTCAGCCATACCCTGGGTCCCTAGTATGGTATCTAGTCCACTCACTTGTTTAATAATATTTGTTGTATGAATGAGATTTCGTAGATATTTATTAAAATGTGAATGTGAGATATCAGAGAAAACAACATCAAAGGTGATTCTAGTTTTTGGTGGATAATTGGGTGGCTGGTGGCAACATACACATTGGGATTCTGGGGTCTGGGAGATCAACTGTCTTGTGTGGAGTTACAGGCAGAATTAGAGTTCTGTTTTGGATGTTGTATAAATTTTCTAGGGCTGCCATAACAAATACAACAGAAACGTATTTTAAGTGGGTAACTTAAAACAACAGAAATGTATTTTCTCTCGTTCTGGAGATGAGAAGTCTGAAATCAAGTTGATGGCGGGGTTGTTTAAGTGGCAGAGAAGAAGAGATATGTTCTGTAGAGAGAGGACTATGGGATAGAAAAGCCATCTTGTAAATCCTCCAAACTTCGGTGGCAACTAATATCAGACCTTAAAAATAAAAGGTGAGAGGCATAGAAGACGGACATGGGAGCAAACAGACAGGCTGAGTAAACTAGAGGAAATGTAAAACGGGAGAGACAGGCCTAGATGTGTGATCTAAGCACAAGAAAAGAACAAAATTCATTCATTCAGTCATGGCTTTCCAGAGTCTGTCTTGTTATTTCACAACGAAGCAAAGGGAATCCAGTATGGCCCAGCTTCCTTGGGATTAGCACATTGACTTTTCAAGATTCCAATATAGCAGCAGCTGACATTTCTACAGCTGTTGGTCCTCTTAGAAAGGTCTTGCTGGTGTGGTAAACCATGGGTTCCATATTCCCACATCACACATAAAAAAGGAACTTAGACGTTGAGAATATGTTTGCTAAGGCAGTGGGAAATTTCACAATAATATGTCGACTACACTCCAACTTTTCTCAGCAGGAAGACATTATGTTCAACTGAATCAGAACAATTATACTATTTCAGAGTGTTCACCACTGTCTCGTAGAACAGGAAGGCAATCTTACAAATAGAGTACTGACAGTCACAAAGCCAAATGTTAATGCTAATGTCTAAATATTTTTTAGAATTTGGTAAGATCGGCATTCCAATACAATGCTGGAGGTATTTGGCAAACCAAAATGTGCGCTTTCCATTCTGAACTCAGCCCACATACATTGGTCCACATCTGATATTGGGAGAAAGGCAACTGCAAATCAAGTTAGAGCATTCTCAACGTCCTTTATCAAAACAACCCAGCAAATAAACTTGCAAAAACATAATTTGTATTTAAGCTATACATGAGTAAGTTGCTCTAGTGGCTCTACCTTCCTTTTTCCTTTGAAATGGATCTGAACTAGGATACACAGTAGTCTGGGCAAGTGAGGAGCCCACCAGATTAGAGGCATCCATCCATCCATTTACTTATTCATTCATGTGTTTATTTTTGATTGTTTGCTTTTAAATCTTAGGTTGGAAGAGAAGGCACTTCTGTACTCAAGAACCAATTTCATTACTCTAATATCATATAAGGGAAGTGTTGCATCCTGGTTGCCTACTTCTACTTTCAATTTCTTAACTGTGTTATCAGGCTTACTAACAGTTTTAGTCCAGCAGACATAGATATGGCTTATCACATCTTCAACTTACATAATATATTTTGAGAACCCACCCCCTCATCCCATCATTACAACAAATTGCTTTTGTATATTAAAATTGGACTTTCACACATCATCTAATAAACAAACATTTGCACTATCCTTTGGTAGTATTTATCTGTAAAGAGTGCAATAATGATTAAGAGAAGACTTCTTAGTGAATAATTTTGCAAATTGCCTAACTCTCAGGGCTCAGATTCAACAAATGAAACATAGAGAAAATAATAGTACCCTTAATAGGACTGCAATGGTAATTAATTCAAGTAGTGTAGGAAGAGAAATTAATCTGGATCTGGCACATCACAATTACAATTACTAAAATTAGTGCCTCCACCTACCTAGTTGTATGCTTTATTGCAAAGAAAAATTTAGAATTTTGATTTCTTAAAGAATTTGTACTATGTATCTCAAAACTATTGTATTTTGTCTCATATTTTTAAAATACTGTAATATAGAAAAATTAGAGTTCTGCTAGACTTCAGTCCACATGACATATTCATTTGTAAAGAAACAATATAATTAAAGGAAGTATACTATTTTTAAAGATTTTGACTAAAAGGTGAGCTGTAATTAAGGAGTGAGAATCAGACTCAAAATATTTAAGTGATACACAATCCAGTTACAATGAGTACCCCTAATATTTAGATTGTTTTCATCCAATATGTTTTTTTCATAAAATGGAACCAGGGCTCCTTAGAGAAATGACTGATTCTAGATTGAGGGCAAGAAATGTGCCAACTGAGGCTGGAATATCTTCATATGATGCCACATATCAAAAGCAAATAAGCTATCAGACTACCAGGTTTGTGTCAAAGGACTCAAGAACCAACTTTAAGAGGCTCTCATTGGCCAAGGATGGGTTACTTTGAAATTCAGTGAGAATACTAATTTGAAATGTACTGACATATTTCTAATGTAGTTAAAACTACAGATTTAAAATGACACTAAAAATAAAAATTAAATTAAAATTCATTGATTAAATTTGGAAGACTGGAGAAAATCATGTAAATTATAAAGGAAAAGAAAGCAAAAAAATCAATGCTTAGTTTTCCTATATGAATTGTAAGTATAAACAAATAAGTGATGCAAGTTTCTTTTTATAAAAATCTTCTAGCTAAGACAGGAAAGCAGAAACAATACAATTACAAGATCATAATTGTTTAACCTCTAGTGAATTAAATAAGCTAGGTAATGATCCCAATGGCTGCTGGCAACACACACCCACACACACACACACACACACACACACACACACCCCAGATATTTTTTTATGTGTCTTCTGAAAGAATTGTAGAATCCCCAAAATGTCAAACTTAAGTCTGACCAATTCTCTACATCTAACCACCATTTTACAGTATATACAGGGAGCAGAGTAACATGTCAAAAAATATCTCAAGGACTCTGTCAGCAAAATCCAGCATGTACAGAAAAAAATCTAAAGAAAAATGAACTGGATTCTTCAACAAATAAATTTCAACTAATTGAAATAAGCCAGACACAGAAAGAAAAATATTGTGTGATCTAACTTGTATGTGGAATAAAAACAGAGCTAAAATACATAGAGAATGAAACAGTGGTTAATGTCGGTGGGGGTGGGGAAAAGGGAAGATGTAGGTCAAAGAATACAAAGTAGCAGATGTATAGATGAGGTCTAGAGAGCTAGCGTACAATATAAGAACTAAAGTGGATAAAATTGTATTCTATTACAGATTTTTGTTAAATGAGTAGATTTCAGCTGCTCTTGTCACACACACAGACACACACACACCCCACACACACCAATTAACGATGGTAGACATGTTAATCTGCTTCAGTTTAGTAACCATTTTATTATCTATGTGTATCCCATAACATCGTGTTGTAAACCTCAAATATACACAATTATAATTATTATTTTTTTAATTTTCAAGAGAAAAAAGGTGTGGGAGAAGTTACAGGTACAAAGAGATTTAAAAGACATATCAAGCTATTAAAATAGATGGGTTTTTAATAGCTTGAATGTAAAGTAGGGAAGCTAGAATGAAGGCCGGGTGCAGTGGCTCCTGCCTGTAATCCCAGCACTTTGGGAGGCCGAGGCAGGCCTGAGGTCGGGAGTTCGAGACCAGCCTGACCAACATAGAGAAACCCTGTCTCTACTAAAAATACAAAATTAGCCGGGCGTGGTGGCACATGCCTGTAATCCCAGCTGCTAGGGAGGGTGAGGCAGGAGAATCGCTTGAATCTGGGAAGCAGAGGCTGCGGTGAGCCAAGATCGTGCCATTGCACTCCAGCCTGGGCAACAAGAGCGAAACTCCATTTCAAAAAAACAAAAAGCTAGAATCTAAAGTAAAAAAATATTTCAGGAAATGAATGCTCATATTTAGTGCTTAATCTACTTAGTGTTTTTGTAACTATACATATTTCTTAATTCTTAGGAGTAAAAAATTAAGCATTCACAAAAACAATTAGGAATAGTTTCTTTCTTTAATTATCTTGGAACAGAATTCCAATTGTAACATTTAAATCTACTGCTTGATTTTTATGTGTTTCACTTGTATTAATATATACATTTTCAGAAATATATCATGTTAAATGTGACTATCATTCATATATCAAGAGCTAAATAACGTTTGCTCTTTGACTCAATTTCTTTCCAGGAAGCTGTTTAAAGAAGGTAAATATTTCTTTGAGAATGAATATAATATTTTATTAGTGTTATTAATAATACAATGTTTAAGATAACCTAGATTTCAAGTGCAACAAAACAAATTATGGCTCTTTGTTGGGGTGTGTTTTGTAGTGTTGGGGAAATCTAATCCAAAACAAAACCTTCTCCCAACCCAGAAATTCTCTCTACAAAGGTAGTAGAAAGGAAAACAACACTTTTATTACTGAATAAGCATTAAACCAGAACATGGTGCCCATCACAAGCAATCTGCTAAGAGATTACAAAAACAGAAAGAAACCTTACCCTTTTACAAGCCAAGCAGATACAACCCATTACACATGTTTTTAAAATAAACAGTAACTTGCTCTCAAATAAGAAGCTTTAACAGTGCCACATATCCTAAATTTAGCTGGTAATTTGGGGTGATCATCTGTGTTATCCAACTGGCTTTATCCAGAAGAAAAATAAACGTCTCATATCTTTATGAAAGGAGGTTGCTTGGAGCAAGGTGCTCACCAACATTGGACTCCTACCTTTTCCTAGAAACTGGGAGGTGGCACTAATATCTTCCTTAATGTTTGTGCTTCAAAGAGATAGAGCCCAGGTACTTGAGAAAGACATGCCTGGGTCATAAAACTGACAAAAAGCCTACCTTGTTTTTAAAAGGATTTATATACATTTCAAAGAGTGGAGAAAGATTTACAATCACAAGTTTTTCAAGTAAATGCTCTAAGAGAAAAGAGAAGAGGAAAGTCTATTTCCTTATTTTCAACATGTATAATAACTAAGCCTATTATCTCTAATTTTTATATGTTCTTAGAATAGCTATCAAAGTTTTTTAATAGTATGGTAGCAGGTTTGCCATAAATGTTAAGAGAAAAATTTTGTTAAATTATACATGGCTTATATGCCAAATTTGCAAAACAAAACAAATAAAATATATGTATATTAAAATAATGTTGAACTAATGTTATCTGTATTTGGAGAGTTATCTTTTATTTTATTTAGTTAATAATTTTTTATCTAATTAAAGTAATATAAAATGATTTTATAACATTGAAGATACAACATAAAAAGAGTATTACCTTAGATAATTTTATTTTCCTCTATTTTCTATTTTACCAGCTTCTTCATTACCTGCAGGTATTAAATTTATAATAATCAAACTGAAAAAAATACACTCTGTTCATACCAAAAGATAATTTCACTTTTGATACTTGAAAAATCAGACTTGAATACTAAATCAGAGGCATAGCCAATAATATAAACTGTTTGTATTTCTTACTTTATTAATTTTGACATAGGAGTTAAAAAGAAATTATTTAGGCAGATAGTGAAGGTAAGGAAGTCCTTGGTAAGGTTTCCCTTTTAATAAAAAGCAACCCCCAAATTATTTCTTTTCTAACAAACAGCAGCCTGTAAAATTGAGCTGCAGACATAGAAAAGCAAGCTGGAAGCTTGCACAGGTGAATGCTGGCAGCTGTTCCAATAGGAAAAGGCTACCTGGGGGCTAGGCATGCCCAACATGGCAGCTCCATCTTCTTTTTCCCTTGCCAACCATGTGTGCAGTAGGGAGCAGACCAGCTAAGTAGAAAATCATTTGCAGAACCAGAAGATTACGCTGGTGTAGTCAGCTTCTTTGCCAGCTAAGTAAACATCACAACAGGTCCTTGGGCCCTATGTAAATCAGACACCATCTCCTCAAGCCTATCTATAAAACCTTGTGTATTCCGCTGCAGGCCACAAGTCCACTCGGGCACCCCCCTCTCTCACAGGAGAGAGAGCTATTCTCCTTTCTCCTTCTTTTACCCATTAAATATCTACTTCTAAACCCACTTCTTGTGTGTCCGCGTACTCGATTTCTTTGGCATGAGACTATGAACCTCGGATATGTATCCCAGACAACAACACCACTTAAATTTTATACAAAATATAGAAAATCTATTATTTTTCATTGACTTTTATAGAATTCAAAAACATGCTAATAACTTTTCGAAAAAATAAAAGCTTTGGGGTGACAAAATTGTTCAGGAACTAAAAAGTGGTGATGGTCACACAACACTGCAAAGGTACTAAATATTACTGAATTGTGTGAACCCTGAAAATTTGAGACAGGTCTCAGTTAATTTAGAAAGTTTATTTTGCCAAGGTTGAGGACACATGTCCATGAGACAGCCTCAGGAAATCCTGATGATATGTGCCCAAGGTGGTTGGGGCACAGCTTGGTTGTATACATTTTAGGGAAACATAAGACATCAATCAATATGTATAAGAAGTACATTGGTCATCCAGAAAAGGGGGGAAAACTTGAAGCCAGGAGGAGGCTTCCAGGTCACAGGTAGGTGAGAGACAACTGGTTGCATTATTTTGAGTTTCTGATAAGCCTTTCCAAAGGAAGCAATCAGAATATGCATCTATCTCAGTGAGCAGAGCTATGATTTTGAATAAAATGGGGGGCAGGTTTGCCCTAAGCAGTTCCCAGTTTGACTTTTCCCTTTAGCTAAGTACTTTTGGAGCTCCAACATTTTCCTTTCACATTTCCCTCCTTTTCTTTTTAAACATCTTTTGGAGAAAGCATTTTAGAAGAAAATGAGTCTCTGGTCTCAGGTTTCATCTAATCTTTCATGGTTAGGAAGATTTATTCCTAGACAGGTAGGCCCTGAAAGCTCATTTTTAGAAAGTTGTGAGGTCTCAGATCCTATGAAGAGAAAATAGTGGGAGGAAGGAAGAAAAACAACAACAAACAAAGGAGTGATCCTAGAAAATTGATATAGATCTTACATATGTAAATAGGTTGCTGTTTTGTTTTGTTTTTTTTTTTGTAGTTTAAGTTGTCTAGCTTTAGTTCTCAGGGCTATAAAAAAGAACAGCTTAGTTTTCAGTGATTTCAAATTAGAAAAAAAAATGAGGGGGAAAGGAAAAGAAAGAAGAAAAAAATGAAAATATTATTTTGGAGAGTTGTAGGCAGGAAAAAATAGAATTCAGCTCAAACTGTAGAAAATAATAAAAATTGAAAAACATTAGGCAAAACTAGAATCTAACAACAACTGTACTACAGTTTTGAAACATAATTTTTCTCTGTCAAGTTTCCCATTTTTATTAAAGACAAATCACGGTAGGACTGATTTGCTTTATTATACTTGGTCAGATTATTTGTATAAAGTGCAGAAAAAAATATTTTTTATATAGGGTTTTTAAAATTGGCTTTGATGGAATTTTGTTTCATAGAAGGCATCTCAGATAACACTTTTTTAAAGCTGAGCTCAGCCATGGATTTGTGCCATCAAATACCTATGAGTTGGGTGAATTTCCTCTACTCTTGAGGTTCCAAGATATACCTGGGGCTCCAGGATCTGTCAGAAAGTGACCTTCTTTACTTACCACAGGTCAGAAACCCTGTACAGGGACTCTGTACATAGAACATGAGGCCAGTTTTCCCAAGGGTTTTAATTGGCTCCATAAGTCAAGTTTGATTCCTTAAAGGAAAGCAAACCATTCCAGTCAAAGCCTTGGTTAAATAACAAGTTTCTTCAGCGGTGTCCTGTTACTTATGAAAACAGATTCTTACTGCACTTATGCAAATAACTGTATTGCCATAAGTTAAGAATACTCACAAATAGCTTCCAAATTCTGGAGAAATCAGGTAGAGAGAAACAAATATGCCCCAAATTTTGTTCATAAAAGTATACTAAATTGTTAAAAGCTATCAATAACTCAAAAGTTTCAAGACTTTGAAAAACAAAACAAAGGATCAGCAATATTTTAAGCAAAAAGTCAAAAAGATTAGTTCAGTCCATGCAGTTAATTCCTGTTCTGCTTGATATTCATGAACATTTTAGCTCTCCATGAGTCCTGAAAGTTTTTCCTCTATTCTGACATCACAATCTCCAAGGTTATCAGAAACCTGCATTCAAGAGCACCTGTTAGAGTTTTACAGCTGATTATAAAACCATATTCTGAAGAGGACCAAAACAACACAATTGTCCATGGATGACAAAAGGTTTTATGGTAGCCATAGTCAAAGAAACAATTGACAAGGAAATCTGTTACCTCTGTGGCACACAATAATTTTAACATGACAACTATGATTATTACTGATAATGTACACTAAGTTATATCAGAATTACAGGAGTTTCCTATAATATTGGAACACATACCAATAACATATTTATACAAATACAGGCCAAAGAAAACTAAACACCATTTCATATTTGACAATGTTTCCAGTATAATTTTTGTGCCAAACAAGCCAAATTATGTAATTTTTGGACTTAAAGGAGCCTAATGTCTTAAAGGAATAATTAGGTCAGAAAAAGACATAATTTATAATTTGATTTTGGAAAGTTTGTCAAATATCAAAGGTTTAAAACACTTGGTATCACAAAATAGGATCGCAGTTCATTGTAAAATGAGTCATTCATTTAACCAAAGTGATAACTCAAGGATTTCAAAAAAGGTGAAAACCTTTATTCTCTGAGAAAGAAGACTTAATTTTCCAAACAGTACATCCTGATAAAAACAGCATGAAGCCAACTAATTTGCTTTTCAAAATTTTATAAACAATCTATAAAATTTTAATCTTGACCATAAATTTTAACTTTAAAAAGCCTTTTATATCCTTCAAAACCTTTATTACGGAGTTGGTTAATGCTTCAAGAAAACCTTGTTAATCTAATACAGGGCCTCATATGCTGGTCTCACATCGGTGTGCCTTTGACATTAGTGATTATTTTATAGAGAAACTGAACTTATTTTATTTCTCAAAATCAGCCTTTACAATCTCACATGCCCACCTCTTCCACAATAGTGCCTGGGCCTTGAGGAGCTGACTAGCTTCAATTTCTGGTGCTGTGTCTCAGGAATGAAGCTTATTTTGATTGGCATCTTCTTTGGGGCCTGAAAAATGAGGTTTTAACTACTGTCAGTGTTTAAGATTTAGCGGGACTTGGTGTCCTTTATAGATGCAGGAGTCAAAGCCCTGTAACTCAATGTCACTAGGACTTTAAAAGCACTTACAGGATGATACATGGATGTAATAACCTTAATTGAAAAAAAAAACTCTCAGTTTCTTCCTAAGCAAACCAAAGTTAATAATAGCGCCATAGGAATTATTTTGATAAAATGTAAAATCTGTTAGGCCAGTTACCAAAAGGCAAAAGAAAAGACCTCCTGCAGTGTGCAGAATTCTATGTTGGAAGAAAACATTTCCTTTTGACCTTTAAAAAAACGTTCCTTGTAAAAGGGGAGAGAAAGGTGAAAAACGGTGAGATGCAATAAAAGTTGAACTTTGGGTTAAAAATTAAAATTAAAATCTCTTATAATTTATTAAATCAACCCCTTAAGAATATTTCTTTGTTCCAACCAATAATTTAGTGTATAAGTGTTTTTATATCAAACCTAATCTCTAAAGAGAATTATAATTTTCCTTTAATTATAAACAACTTGATCATATAAAAGTTTTTGGTTTTTTTTAAAATAAATCCTCTCATTGTGACTTAGACAGACCATTCATGACATACTTTGACTTTCTGGTTTATCCTGAACATCTCTCTTTCTTAAACAACCAGTCATTTTACTTTAGGACTAAATTTACCATACACGACTCTTTCTCACGTAAAATCATTTCTGTTAAGCTTTCTTATCACAAAAAACCTCTTTATTTTTATAACTTTCTTTACATCTTTCTTATTTTCTGGCTCCTTTACCTTGTTTTATACATAAACTTTAAACAAGCTTTGAATTAGACAAAATTCATTCACCTTTTTTTAAAATGACACACTTTTTGTTTTTTTTAGCAAGAATGTTTTTCTACAATATTTTTTATTGGAAAATACACAAATAATAAAATACTGTTTAATTTAATATAAATTTATATTCTAAATTATGACAAGTTTGTCTACAAGTATTTATCCCACTGTATTTACCTAAATATTTTATTTTAATTGCTTACCTAGATTATTTATGAAAACTGCGATAGTCATGATTTAAAGTTATGAAACCACCATTGCAAAATTATAACAGAGACAGTGAAAATTATTTGACCTAATTGACTCCATCTTGCTTTTAACCTCCAGGCTGTCCTTGTTCATTCCTGGGTGTAGGCCAAACTAACTTTGGGAGGAACTTAGTTTATAGTTTAGCTTTGAAACAAAGACAATACTAAAAATTATACAAGCAAAAATCATTGTGTTTTGGGCTGGGTTTATAGTTTTATAACCCCTATGCTGAATTTTGACACCTTATAGTATTTGCAGCGATAAGTATGAAATTGCTTGATTAATAAATGCAAACAAAAATATATGCTGGAAATTCTTAAGACATTTCTAATATTACTTTACCAATAATTTTACTTAAGTTACATAAACTTGAAAAAAAATTTGACTAGTCTTTTCTTTCTTCCTGATAAAATATTTAATTCAAGTGCTTTTATTTTCTTAAGGTAATTAATTAGAACTCTTTATATATTTTAAATAGTGAAGCCATGTGTACACAATACGTAAATACATAGTTGTATTAGGCATGCCAGTAGAAGTACATCTTATAGATTTCTAAGACCTACTTTTTTTTTCCTATCTTAGATTTGCAAACTCTTGATAACCTGTTTCCTTACCCTGGCAGTTGTCAGCTAAATAGCCCTAAATCTGCATATAAAAGGAAACAACTCAGGTGAAAATCAGACAGCAAAATTTACATCATAAGGTATGAAGAGAAAGTCTCATGAGCTAAGGGAAATTAACATGAATTAAATTGCCAATTGAACATAAAATTATAAAGTCTACTTTAAAGGCCTTCAAATATACACATATACATATACATACACATATACACACATACAAAGATTCTATGGCTTTTACTTCAGTACTTTAGCCAAGAGATTAATACAAATTCATCAGCATGCAAAAAAAAAAAAAAAAAAGTTAGATCCAAACAGCAGTTTTTATCTCAGTAGAAAAGTAATAGCTTATTTAAAGCAGGCAGAAAAGAAAATAGAGAAAAAGGGGACGTAGGAACTGTATAGTTGGCAGGTTGGCCTTAGGGCTCCTTTTCTTTAATGTAAATATGCATGGAGACCACATTACTTTCACTTTACTCTGGCAAGTAGAGGTGCCACAAAACCTACAGAGTGCTGGAAAGAAGGTCATTCTCCTTGTTTTCTCCTCATTCTTGGATTGTTTCCTGCTTTTTTTTTTTTTCCTTAAACGGAGGAACTGAGCTGTGGCCTAGGGTTTTTGTGTGGTAGATCAACATGTGCTACTTGTGGGCAGAACTCTACAGTTTGCAACCACTGAGTCATTTCCACCCTCTTGCATGTCTCAGTTTCTCTCTCCAGAGGCCTATGACCTCTGAGAGGGCTCAAAACTCTGAGTGATCAGCCCTTATATGCATTTCCTGGACAAGCTATTTTTTAAATTAATTTTTGTTGGGGATATCCCTGCAGGGCCACTGCACATTGCAGGGTGTTCCCAATCCCATAAGGTCCCCGGTGACCCTGGGGCACCTTTTAGCTGGGAGGAGTAAATGCCCTTTCCCTTCAGAGATGAGAAAACTCAGTCCTTTGGTTCCTCACACAAATGGACACAGACAAACTGAATTAAATTAAATTCGAGAGAAAAAGCAATGGAGAAGACCCTTTAGTATGCATCTGCAAACTAGAATTAGAATCCTTAACAACTTCCTAGGACAGAAAAGAGAAAACACACACACACACACACACACACACACACAGCCAAGACCATTTCCTGTAAACTGTGGTCAGCCACCCATTAACTTTGTAGCTCTTGTCCACCATTACACATGCCAAGGTCAAAGCCTCTCACAGTGCAAATTAATCTCTGGTACCCCAAAGCTAAAAAGGGTCAGGTCATGCAATACAGAAAAACAGAGCTTTAGACCTAAAAAGAATCTGCCCATGACTATTGAAACTTCACAAAGAAAACAGAACACCCCCAAAGGGGGTGAGTGATGCCTTTGTTCTGAATTCTTTAAAGGGATTCAAGTCATGAGAAGCCTTCTCTAGATTTTTTTGGTACTGCAGATGGCAAAATGAGAAAGGAGGTAAAGGGTGGAAGAAACTAAACGAAATAACAATTTTTTTCGAGGCAGGAAGCAAACACAGAAACCAAACACACGGTTGTCTTCTCTTTTTTATTTCCTTTTACTTTTCCAGCGGCTAGGAATTTGGGCCAAATTAGAGAGGACTTGTTACTCATAATTTGAAATTCTCACTCAGATTTGATCAAGTCAGGTAGAGTTGGTCAAATCCAATGGGAGAAAGACTAGAACAAATAACAAGAAACCCCAACAAAATGATCACTGAGCACTCTAATGGTAAGGAGAAATTAAGACCAGCTAGTTGTTAATCTTAACTGCAGCCAAGACAAACCCCAATTCAGTTACTTACCTAGGGATAGGTCTCAGGCTGAAGACTGCTCTCTACCATCCTAGAAGCAGGGGAAAAAAAATCATCTTCCCTGTTGGAAGCTAGCTCAAACTCCATAAAGGAATTACCTGCCTTCTATTGTCATGAAAACAGGAAAAATTTGCCACCCTTGTGTTGGAAGCATGTTAAAAAAAAAAAAAAGAGGAGTTGTACAGCAAACTTTAGCTCTCTACCAAATTTTGGGAAATCAGGGATTCTCTGCAGGGGATGCTCTCAGATCTCAGCAAATTGTCCTCTTGGTTTGAGCCATAAAGTTAGCTCATGGTGGTACCAGAGACCAAAAGGAGATTTGTCAAAGGTCTGGGAAATCTCCACTCAGAACCCCTTGGTGGTTACCACATGTGAACCATGAAAATTTGATACAGGTCTCAGTTAATTTAGAAAGTTTATTTTTCCAAGGTTGAGGATGAGCACCCGTGACACAGCCTCAGGAAGTCCTGTCAACATGTGCCTATGGTGGTTGGGGCAGAGCTTGGTTTTATACATTTTAGGGAGACAGGAGACATCAATCAATATATGTAAGAAGTACATGGGTTCAGTCCAGAAAGTCAGTGTATTATTCTATTTTCATGCTGCTGATAAAGACATACCCAAGACTGGGCAATTTACAAAAGAAAGATATTTAATTGAACTTACAGTTCCATGCGGCTGGGGAAGCCTTACAATCATGTCGGAAGGCAAGTAGGAGCAAGTCATGTCTTACCTGAATATCAGCAGGCAAAGAGAGAGCTTGTGCAGAGAAACCCCCATTTCTATAACCATCAGATCTCATGAGACCCATTCACTGTCACGAGAAGAGCACGGGAAAGACTCACCCCTATGATTCAATCATCTCCCACCAGGTCCCTCCCACAACACGTGGGAATTATGGAAGCTACAAGATGAGACTTGGATGGCGACACAGAGCCAAACCATATCAGGCAGGGACAACTTGAAGCAAGGAGGGGGCTTCCAGGTCCCAGGTAGGTGAGAGACAAATGGTTGCATTCTTTTGAGTTTCTGAAGGCGGTAATCAAAATCTTCATGTATATCAATGAGCAGAGGGATGACTTTGAATAGAATGGGAGGCAGGTTTGCCTTGAGTAGTTCCCAGCTTGACTCCTTCCTTTACCTTAGTAATTTTAGGGCCCCAGGATTTTCCTTTCACTAGTGTATACTTTAAAACAGTAAATTTTATGTTATGTGTTTCACCATGATAAAAAAAAAAAAAAAAAGAAACTCACCACAAAGAACAAAGAAAAAAAGACAAAAAGGTACCTATAACAAGAATGATTTTTTCTAGGCATCTTAAAGATCAAATGATAAAGGAGGGTAAAAACTGTGCATATTTCAAATAATTTTATCTAAAATTATATTTTACCCTAGAGACAGCTAGTTTAAATCTAGCATAGTTTTAGGCTGTTAGTAAGCATTTGGTGAGTGTGGAAAAGAAGGAATAAAATCATTAACATATAGTCTATTTTTAACATTAAAAAGCAAAACAAGATTTTAAAGAATCAGGAAAAATATAACAACATTAATTTTACAAATTTAACCTCCCCTCCCCTCTCCTTCCCCCTTCTCCCCTCCCCTCCCCTCCTCTCCTTTCCCCTCTCCTCTCCTGTCCTTTCCTCTTCTGCAACTATTAAGCAACCTAACAATCTGGCTACTTTTCTCATCTGAGCTTTCATGAACTAGAATTGTCTGAAACAAAACTCCCAGCCTCAAGGATATAATTATTTGGAAATTGACCCATCTCCACAGTGTTTAGCCTAAACCTCAACAAAGCAGCAACAAACAGTGTGCTATAACATGATTTCAAATTCTCAAATAAAACGCTCTTAGAGGACTAAAAATTTCTACATATTAAAAAGCTAATATTTTTATCACAAAAAATATAACTGGCCTTTTTTACTTCCCCTGAACTCAAATTGAGAAAAAAAATTTGTTAGTTTCTAACAAATTAGATAAAATTGATTTGCAGGGGTGGCTAACGTTCTTATTAAGAACAGCTCATTCCCGGCTTGCAAAATTTTTGTTTAACAGATGTTTTCTGCCAAAGAATTTATTGCATATTGTAATTGGTGCATATAACTCTATACCAACAATGGCACATTAATTATTTTTATATGAATTATCTAATTTTTCTGCCTATGTTAATCAACATATTTGGATAATTTCAATATCCACTTTGGTTTTTAATTATATAAATTCATCATATAAACAAACTTTTGTCTGGCCCTTAACTGCATAATGTTACCTCACTTGACTTTCTAAATAAATCTGTTAGGTAGACAGGGCAGACGTTACTGTCCTTGCTTTTTTTTTCTCCAAAAGAAACAATTTCAGATTTTATCTTCTATGAAGTAGCCCCAAAGACTCAGTCCTAGTCTAGAACTCTTTTTATTACATTATCAGTTCTAATTCTAGGATTCACTCTTTGTTTGTTCTTGTTTGGTATTGTAAGAAACATTTTCAGTGACTTCAAAGCAACATATCTTTATCACTAAAAGTCTGGAAATAGAGAACTGCAATAAGGATATAAGACTCAGCTTTAACCTCATCACTTAGAGAATAATTACAATTAAGAATAATTTTTGGAAGAAGCACACCTTCAGCCTTTTTATATAATCCTAGGGAGATCAAAATTGACACATAAATGATGTCAAAAAATGGGCACCAAAACCAAACAAAACTTCCATCCACTTCAGGTTTAAAAATGTCTCTGGTAAATATTGTCTCTGGTAAATATCGTCAATTCAAAACGTAAACTTCCTACCAGTCTCTCTTAAGATGTTCCCTCCTTCCATTCCAAAGTGACTTTTGAGGTCAGAAGTAAGTTTATGTATCCTTTTCCATTGTAGGGAAGATTCTGAAGGATTTTCCTCTTGCTGGAGGCTCCTTCTGACCTCCAATTGAAGTATATTTCATTCATCCTGTTAGCATCTTGCTGAGACCAGCTCAGCTGGGGAGACCCTAACCTAGCGGTGCTAGAGGAATTAAAGACACACACACAGAAATATAGAGGTGTGGAGTGGGAAATCAGGGGTCTCACAGCCTTCAGAGCTGAGAGCCTCTAACAGATTTACCCACATATTTATTAACAGCAAGCCAGTGATAAGCATTGTTTCTTTTTCTTTCTTTCTTTTTTTTTTTGAGACAGAGTCTCGCTCGGTCGCCCAGGCTGGAGTGCAGTGGCGCAACCTCGGCTCAATGCAAGCTCCGCCTCCCAGGTTCACGCCATTCTCCTGCCTCAGCCTCCCGAGTAGTTGGGACTACAGGCACCCGCCACCATGCCTAGCTAATTTTTTGTATTTTTAGTAGAGATGAGGTTTCACCATGTTAGCCAGGATGGTCTCGATCTCCTGACCTCGTGATCCACCCACCTCGGCCTCCCAAAGTGCTGGGATTACAGGCGTGAGCCACCATGCCTGGCCGATAAGCATTGTTTCTATATATTATAGATTAACTAAAAGTATTCCTTATGGGAAACAAAGGGATGGGCCAAAATAAAGGGATGGGTTTGGCTAGTTATCTGGAGCAGGAATGTGTCCTTAAGGCACAGATCGCTCATGCTATTGTTTGTGGTTTAAGAACGCCTTTAAGCAGTTTTCTGCCCTGGTGGGCCAGATGTTCCTTGCCCTCATTCAGGTAAACCCACAACCTTCCAGCGTGGGTGTCATGGTCACCACAAACATGTCACAGTGCTACAGAGATTTTGTTTATGGCCAGTTTTGGGGCCAATTTATGGCCAGATTTTGGGGGGCCTGTTCCCAACAGCACCTAACACACAGCAGCTCATGCAACTCCTGGACTATTCTCTTCTATTCTCTTGGTCACTTTCAGAAAGCACTTGCATGTCTCTTCCCAAGTAGACTCATAAGTTTGGTTCTTGAGGGACCTGCTCTAGTACAGCCACATCCTTCATCAGAGTATCAGTCCAAGGTTATCCACCCCTCTCTTGAGCAACCAGTCAGGTACCAAATCTTCCACTAGGTAACATAAGAAATAGACCTCCTCCACAATATGCCAATGTATTGGGCTTGCTAATAATCACACTATTTCTAAACTGCTGTTTATCCTCATATTGGCTTGTGCTTCTCAAAGGCTTGACTTTTTCTTTCCCTGAGAAGTGAGGAGTAATCTCTCCATGCTTTAGAATCTTCCCAAATTATTATGTTGATATCAGCACCATTCCTTGTGTGGAGGAAGGATAATCATATCAGATAACTTGTTCTTGGCTGATTCTCTCCCCTAAATCTTCTGAGTCTTGGAAGAGCATCCTTCTACCCTTTTCTCTCTCACTACCTTTATATCATATACAGGCAGCTTTCACTTTATACAGAGGCAGAGTACCATAAAAATGACAATGCAAAACAAGATCATGCAAAGCAATCTTAATAATCAATCGGAAAATTGTGATTGCTCCCTGGCATTTAAAAATTTATGTTAAAAATATCAAAAGCTTTTTATTGTCAATTACAAATGTATAGGGAATGACAACAATAATAAAGCTGTTATCTATTTAGCACAGTGTAAATGACAAAAATTGGAAACACTGAGACCTAAAATGTTTTATTTATTTGTAAAAAAAAAATACAAAACAAAACAAAAAAAACTTGTTGAGTAGTTTGGACAGATTGTCTTCTTTTACTTATCATAACTTATGATAATTAGTGAACACTTTAACCATGCCTTCAAAATCATTATATTTATTTCTAAGTATGGAACAGCTCCAACATTTTCTCCTTTGCACCCTCGATGTCATGAAATATCTCCAAGAGTTCCTTTAATGTGAAGATTTCTGCTGGTGTCAGTTCCTCTGGGACATCTTCATCCTTTTTGTCAAAACCACTTTCCTCATTTATGTTGGTAAGTTCACCTTCACTCAGTTCCTCAGGCTATTTATACAGTCTTTCCAATGGCAGCAGTGTCAACACTCCCACAGCCAGCTCTTTATTTTATAACTCCATTCACTTTCAACTAGAATTTCACTTCCAGCATTATCCCTTTTTGTTTCTTTGCTGCACTTTTATCTTTTTTGGCCATTTCTCTTGTTGGATTATACATTTTCATAAAATGTAAGATGGCTTTATCATTGGGAGACCAAGAGGCAACACAATCACATGCTTTGCTGTCTGTGCCATGCAGTTGCACAGAGCCCAGTCACTGACAGACTGTGAAAGAAGTGATGTGATTGGCCACTGATCATGATACACGTCTTCTATATAGTGAAATGTGGACCGAAGAACTAGTGGTGAAGTTTATGTTTTACCTGATTATTCATAATTAATATACCACAGTGACTAAAATTTAAATCATGTTTCTGGGGGACTGGTGTCATTTAACTCAATTGTGCTGTCTGGAATTCCTGCATATCAGAACTGTGCCAAAAGAAGTTTGCCTGTGCTTTTCTTACCCTAGGTAGCCTTCACACTCCTGCCTCCAGAGGCTATAAATGTAGAACAACTGCAGAGAAAGACACTGAACTAGGAAAAGAAAAACCATTAGAAAGTAGTTGAAAAATACTGACTTTATTTTATTAAAATATTGTTGATACATAGTTGCTTAACATAGTGTTTATGACTTTCACATTATTAATATTTACCAACATGACTTTATGACTGCATAATATTTCATCAGACAATAATAAATTTTACTGAGTGTTTCTAGGTACCAGATACTGTCCCAAATGCTTATAGCATTATCTAATTTAATGCTGTTAATAGTTTGAGATAGATACTATTATTACCTATTTCATTTCAAAAATTACAAAATCAAGGTACAAAGAGATTAAATTCATACTCAAAGATGTACAATTTACAAGTGAGAAGCTATGATTTGAATTCAAGCAATATTATTCTAGTGCCCTGTCCTCCTTTTTACTAGGCTATACTACAATACTAGTTATTCATTCTAAACCCTTTTGTTGGGTACTTAGACTTTTTTTCTGCTATCTTTATACAGAAATCTTTGTATACATTCATGATTTTCCTTTAGCAAAAAAGAAAGAAAAATCCATGACTTGAATTACTGCATCAAATTTTATAGAACTTTTCAAGGTTTTCAGTTGCATTTTGCAAATCACTTTTGAAAATATTTGTATCAATTTATATTTTCATAAGCAATGCATTAGATTGCCCATTTAGAAAATCCTCACCAACTAAAATAGTTGCACATATTTTTTGTGACTTTTGTAGTTTTCTTTTGTCAATTACTGTTATTCTTTGCCTATTTTTAATTGGGTCTTTTTTCAAGTTTTTAGTACACTTTGTATATATTAATGATAATAAGATCTTATTTTGTATCTTGGACGTATTCTAATCATTTCAGTACTATTTTAGATAGCTATTGGTATTTATAGGAAAGCCGTGGTTTTTGCATATTTATTTTGCAACTGTTCTGTTTATTGTATGAGGCAGAGACACTGTGAAAATAGCATAAAATGAGAGTCAGTATAAAAGAACAGCTATGATAATGAGGTTAGGATTTATGGCAGTACTGTATGGGTTTGTTTTAAAATTCAATATATAAAGTAAAATTGGACATATAATATAAAATTAGAATTATCCAGAGTAACTTAAGAACTCAAAGTTCTGAGCAGACCTACAACGAATCAGTTAGAATCTATTACCACAACTAAGGAAGAAAGGCAGAACAAAACTTGCAGCAGAATTGTGATTTAATGCTGAGTTATAAAAATGCGGGCTTAGGATTTCACCGACATAGGGGTCAGAGACTGAGGCGGATGTGGACTGGCAAACTGCAGAGGCCAGGGACCTGATAATTAAGTTGAATCCTCCCTTAAGTAATCACATCACATCCAATAAGACAGGTGAGGAGTGGTAATAATGGCATTTATATAGATTTTGCATATTATAAAATTAAATGAAGAGGTGGCACAATCAGGTGACTTATTTATATAATGCAAAGTAAGTCTTTCAGACTGACTATCATGGAGTTCCCTGTTGTTTGAGAACTTTGGTCTAGCTACCTTCATGGCAGAGTCTCACTCATAAAACTAACCTTAGAATTATTAATACTATCAGATTATGTAAATGTGATTGCATGACCCTACCACTACTTCCACCTTTTCAATTACTGACTCCTTTATGCTAATTAATCATTTCAGGCCTCTGATTTTGTTTTATACTAATGGTAACATAATTTTTAAAAATAATGTTTACCTATATGGATAATACCTTTATTGTGTGAATGTCAGAATAATACAAATAATACCACAGAGAAATTGACAGAGATGATAACTCCAGTTTGGTAAGCAATCAATAATAGATTTTGCCTTTATGGTTCTAAAAACTGATTATGATTTTTTTTCTTTTTTTTTTTTCTTGAGACAGAGTCTCGCTCTGTTGCCCAGGCTGGAGTGCAGTGGTGCCATCTCAGCTCACTGCAAGCTCTGCCTCCTGGCTGATTATGATTTTTAAATGCTACATCACTGCTTTGATGGGTATAGGACAAAATTAATAAGTGCCCCTAAAGTGGTCCCTTCCAAGCCAATTTATCTCAAAGTATGTTTATATTTTATCATAAAATAAATGTAATTGTAAAAATCTGATTAATTTTAGGGTATTTGATGTGTCAAGTTTTTCTTTCCTGTCATCATAAATGGAATCCTCATTCTTAAGAGCCTTCCTTAGTTCTCTGAACATTTAAGAGGATCAACTTGAGAAGAAGAATAATTTTCAAGCTGTTTTAAATTTCTACATTGCACTTTGCTACAAAATTCACTTACCCAGATTCTTAAAAATGTATAATAATGCCACATCACGTGGTATTTTTGTCCAATCATTAAATGAAAATGTTTCATGTTTTGTTTATTGACTATAGAATGCCCTGAAGAGTGCCAAAAAGATTATTTCAATTTTGCAGTAGCCAGTGTAGTGAGTAATCTATAGTTTAGCCTATACAAGTGATACTGATTTACATAATTTAATCATGCAGAGATTACTAAATTACCAAAGGCTGCAGAGTCTTATTAAAGGAAGTATATACATTTCAATTTATTACTTTCTTACCTTACAAGAACATCTCCCAGTCAAATCAGAAATTATAATTCAAATTAGCATAGCCAGAGGATTTTACAGACTCTAAAAGAAATGTGTTATTTATTATCAACTCCATTGAGCTGTTCCCAAATTATCACTTTATGCAAAAGAATACATGCAGTCACTATTTTGTAGCTGAGACATCATTAGCCTTCATTTTTCACCAGTTATATTTTCACCTGTGCTCCTTGCAAAGCCCAGGAACTTCAGACTTGTAGAATTACTCTGACCCATCCCTCCAGGTTCATGAAAATGGGAAGCAGCTCTTTCCTACAAGAAATTAACCCATCACCTGCTAACCTCTAAGGTCATATCTAAAGAGTTATTATGCTGTAATTTAAAATTATCTTTCTTATAATAAATCCATAATAGCTCAGTCAATGATTTTAATATCAAGAAATGTTGATATCTGATATAGGGCATATTTGCATTGCTGAAGAATGTCAGAGCAAATTCTTTCTAAAATGATACTTTCAACTACTATAGTTGCATTTAAATCATAGGCAATTGCATAGCTCATTTTCTCCTGTAATTTAAAGCTCCATTCCTAGTTTTATTTATAGGAAAAGACCTTAACAAGTATAACTGAGGAAGAATTGAAGAGTTACTTTATCTTTTGAGCCTCACGAGCATTTCTGCTTTCGCTGAATAAATATATTCCCTAGCCCCTTCCATTCTCCTCTCATCTTCACCCTCCCAACTGTGGAGAATATGTTTGTTTACATTACATTTTGGTTTTGAAAAGTTTTGTAATATCATAAAAGAAAGAAACATGCCTGAACATAATAGAAACTTACAATTACCTCAGTGATACAAAGACAATGCTCCTCTATTTTTTGAGAACATGTAAATTAGAAAATGAGAAGTTACTGCAGCTGAGCAATCAAAGATAAATACTTGGCCAGAGAGCCTACCCCAGAAGAAAACTAATGTATATTTGTGAACATACTTCATGTGATACAAATCAGCAACTAAGAGCAGCATCGATGATTCAGAGCTGAGAGTAAATTGTTAGAAAATCTGCAAATGTACTAAAAATGATAAATCAACCTGATTAAAGTGCATTATTTGGGACCGTGAAATGTTTTTGTTCCTTCTGCAAATCTACTCTCTGCCACTATTTCTTAATAAACGCCTATTTTCTGGAGAGTAATGCTAGAATAACTGTTCTAAACACCATTTTGATTCTGCCAAAATACTTATCGCTTCCCCCACATCACTTCTCAAATATTTCCTTTTACCTAACACATTGGCCTACACATAAGAACGTAATATTAGTATTTATTGAATTCAATGATGGAAAGAATATAGAGTCCTTATCTTTAGAGCCAGCAAAATATTAACTCATTCTACTTCTTTTATCTTTTTACACTGTGCCTAAAACTGTCATCCACTAATGTAATCAGACTGGTTTCTTCACTTATTGTATTAGTCTGTTCTCACACTGCTATAAAGAAATACCCGAGACTGGGTAATTTATAAAGGAAAGAGGTTGAATTGACTCACAGTTCAACATGTCTGGGGAGGCCTCAGGAAACTTACAATCACGGCAAAAGGAAAAGGAAGCAAGGACCTTCTTCACATGGTGGCAGGAGAGAGAAGAGTGAGGAGCAAAGAGGGAAGATCCCCTTATAAAACTATCAGATCTCATGAGAACTTAACTCACCATCACGAGAATAGCATGGGAGAAACTGTCTCCTTGATCCAGTCACCTTCCACCAGATCTCTCCCTAGACACATGGGGATTATGGGGATTACAATTCAAGATCAGGTTTGGGTGGGGACACAGCCAAACCATATCACTTGTCAACAAGCAAACCTTGTACTTGTTTTGTCCCTTCTTGATAACCCATTGTCATTTTGATTGCATAAAATCTATCTATTCCTCAAAGTAAACTTTAAGCCTCACTTTCCTAATGAGCCTCCCTTAATTTCTCTTTCCCTCATTGTTTATTTCCAATGCCTACCTCTATAATGCACAATTTTTAACCTAAGTATTGATATAGGGCTGTAATATCTGGCATTGTACACCATTCTCCTTGTGTATTTATCTGTTTTCCAAATAAAATGATAAATAACTTAAGCATCAATGTAATGTCTTTAATTTTTCATGTGCATATATATAGCTTAGTGAAGTTTTGAGAAGTTTGTTATCTACAATAAAATTTATAGATAAATAGGAATATGGGATGAAACATATGGGATAAAAGATACCTAGCAGCTATGTTATAATCTTTTCAAAATTCTCTGCATTTTCCTATTATTAGTAAGTATCCATGACCACTTTTCTTTTTGAAGAGAGAGATTTTTTTAAATTAACAAATAAAAATTGCATATATTTATCTTGTACAACATGCTGTAAAATATGTATACATTATGAAATGGCTAAAATGAGCTAATTAATATATGCATTACCTCACATACTTATTTTTTGTGGTGAGAATACAGAATGTATTCTCTTATGATTTTCAAGAATACCATACATTGTTATTAACTGTAGTCATGATATTGTATAATAGATCTATTGAATTTATTTCTCCTATCTAACTGAAATTTTGTATCCTTTGGGCAACATCTCCCCAAACTTCTTCCTTCTCCAGCTACTAGTAACCACCATTTTACTCTCTGTTTCTATGAGTTGAATGTTTAGATTGCACATCTAATTAAGATCATGTAGTATTTGTCTTTTGGCGTGTGGTTTATTTCACTTAACATAATGTTCTCCAGGCTCATCCATGTTGCCTCAAAAGAAAGGATTTTCTTCTTTTTTTATGGCTGAACAGTATTCTATATCACCGTTTCTTTGTCCACGCATCCATTAGGATCAGTCAACACTTAGGTTGATTCCCTTATAGCCAATATGTGGAAGTGTTGCTTTCACATCTTGGCTATTGTGAATAATGCTACATCCCAAAGCAACATGCAACAATAAATGTGGGCATTACCAAGGGCAGTGGAGAAAGATTGGAATGAATATATTAGAGGGGTGCTCCTCAACCAACTGGTACATATTATATTTGCATTTTTTAAGATTTTACACAATGCAGTGGGAAGGTGTTAGAATTTTGGATCATGAATCATTAATCACACATCTTTTCAGTGTGCCTCATAAAAAAGTTAAAAATATTGCTCTCTTGAAATAAATAACATGATGTCCCAACGAAAAAATGTATACAGTGTGAAAGTTAAAGGAAGGACAAGAGTTCAGAGACTTTAAAACAATTCATGTTTGAAGAAATATAGACAATGTGACTATCATGACTAAAATATTTTATTGGCAGAGGTGGTGATTGGAAAAATTATATATCACAGCAAAGGAATTTATTTCAGTAGTATTGAAATTTTGTTTCTCTTTTGTTGTTTGCTTGTTCATACATGTTTTTGCTTAGTCATTATGTTTTTCACGATGTACAAATTGCACTTAAACATAATTCCAAACCCTGCTTATATGAAAAGAATAAGAGCTTCAGGGTAAGCTGCATTGGTGCAAATAATAAAATTCTAAATTTAATCTCAGGTTTCCGTAATCACCTTTGCAGAATAAAAGATTTTATGCAATAAAATTTCACAGTAAAAAAATACTTATCCACATTTAGGTAAATAACTTTACATTTTAATTTAAAAGTAGGAAGGAAAACACTTAAGTTCATTTCTCTCATTCATTGAAAGCCATAAACATGTTTTCACTCTCTTTCACTGCCCCGAAAATCAAAATAACAAATAAATATATCAAAGTCAATCAGCTGTTTGATTAAAAAGTAAAAGATACATTTTCTTAGCAAGGCCAGCATCAGCCTTCTATTAGTACTATCAGATACCCCCAGAAACCTGAGCAACTAACATGCAATCTCTTCAAATGGTCCTCACGGTCTCTCCACAAAGTTGGGAAATAACCTAACCATATCCAACCTGGACTTAGTCCTGACCCACCTAAGACAAGCTAAAGCATCTGGAGGTGAGGTGACAGGACCAGACTCTGCCGTTCATCCATAACACCAGCCTTCCAGAGACCCTGAACTAGCCATCTCCCACCCTTGCCTAACTCATGGAGTCCAAGAGATAATAATGAAGTGGCTTTTGTGAACAGAGTCAAAACCTATGTAAAATTCATCCTAGTACTAGTGTTTGGATCCAAGTACAAACTTCTTTTCTTAATCCATTTCAGCATCTTCTATGCTTCCATATTTACAGATTTTCAGAGCATTGCAGGCCACTGCTGGCAGATATCAAAACCTTGGACTACTGTGATCTCTACTCTGAGGTCTCCTCTGAGGACATCACCACACAACACCTACAGTGTATGGAGCCCTGCCCATCCCCTTTCCCAGAGATATGGTGTTGAAGAAATTCTAATAAAGAATTTCATGTAAATTTGGTCATGATATGACTGCAGGACTAAACCACTGGTTTCTCTCCCAGCCATATAGAAGGATTGGAAGAGAAAAGACATAGATTTATTTGACTGGTGTAACTGGACTGCAGGTAGTTTTATGTTAGGCATCCACATGTCAACCTTCTCTCCTGGGGTGCTTTTGTGGGTTCTTCTAAGATTCCCTTTGCAGGCTTTTACACTATACTACATCATTCCCGGAAACATGTGAGTGAGTCACACTTCTACTGACTTCATACAACTCCCACTCTCATCTCAGCTTGGCTCCTATCCCCAGTAATTTGCCTCCAGTGTTTTTTTTTTGCTAGAGTCCTCTCAGTTATTCAGGCAATCCTCGAGATAGCTCTTGGCCTTCTTTGGTGTCCATCAATGTTAATATCTAGCTCTTTATCCTATAAAGTATTAGAAGTGCCAGCTGCACCTCATTCTGCTCTCTCTCCTCCCTCTGCCTCAATAGGTAGCTCTAACCAGACTCTCCACACCTTACCTAGAGAGATGGAGCTGCCACACCAGGGGCACATTCCAACTTCTCTGCCACCATGATTCATGAATACCAGGACTGTATAAACCTTGTACACTGGTATTAGTCACTGACATTAGTCACTGACACTTAATGGGTATTAAATACATATTTGTTGAATTAATAAATGAATGAATTAGCTTTGACTTGCTTGACGGAAACTAAAAACTCCATATTCAGCTGGTACACAGTCTCTGGAGGATACTTTGATCATTTTCATCAGAAATACTTTTTTTAAAATTTCTTTTCTTCAACCCAGGTGTGCCGATTTGAGGAATTCATCTTAAGAAAATAATTCAGGAGGGGCTCACTGATGTGTGTACAAGGATAAGCAATGTCTAATCTAAGCAGAATGAAAATCAACTGTGTTCAACAACAGTGGTTTGGTTAAATAAATTATTGTTAATTCAAACATAAGGGATATTATCCTGCCATTAGAATTTTTTGTGTAGATGTATGTTACTTGATATGGAAATCGCAGCTTGAAAATTTAAAAAAAATGATAACTTGCAAACAAATAAACAGTATCACACTATTACCTGGAAAACAAATGATCTAAGCTCAAATAAAATGTTTTAACACCATTTCAGGACATATGTTTCAAGCTAAGTAACAATAACAGCAAACACGGATCCATATGTTCTAAAGACCACTAACTATTCCAGCAGGTAACCTAGTTTATAAATCTGACCATTCCCTGTCAGACCATGATCAATAACTTCTGCTATAAAATAATCATAACTAGAGTTCCTGAAATCCTATAAGCACCCTTTCCTCTTGGGACTTACTTAAATTCTGACAAAATGATGTCCCTTGCTCAGCATGTTTAATAAAGCCAATTTTGTAAGTATGTTCAATAGGTTTCTTTAGTGGTCTTTGGAAGGGAATTCAACAAAAGAGTTTTGTGATATGTTTTTGTTATATTTAAAATGCAGTATGTGTACTTTGATTACATGGTAGGGTTTTTAATCATTTCAATCTTTTACAAAATTATCTGCAATTTATAACTTTTATATGATATTTAATATTTGTAATATAAAGAGGAAAAATAAATAAAATAATATCCATTGAAAAGAATTAAATTACATCTAATAACCACTGCCTGTGTAAAGGGAGCCTTAGCCCACTTCTTTTTCTCCCTTCTTCCCACTCTAGTTCTTATTTTCTCTTTGTAAATCTGTCATGCTTTATGTCCAGATTATCATATTCAGCTTAATGCATAATTTACATTTCCTTCCAAAAATACTTTTGGCACATGTATATGACTAATATTTATTTATTAATTCCACTTTAGTAACTGTATTACTCAGATTCTTCTCCATTATTTCTTTTCAATCTTCTGGATCTGTCAAGAATAAAAGAGGTGTTTTAAAATCCCCCAGAGTGATCGTCTTTCTATAAATTATTCTTTGTATTTCATGGAACTTTTGCTTTATGATTTCAATGCTATCATTCAGTTCACAGAAATTCATGATTTTTATATTGTCATTGAGGATTATAACTCTTCCTGATATAAAATTACATTTCAGCCCCATTTAATGATTTTTTGTTACACATTTTAATTTACTTGAATTATTTATTATTTTATTTTTAATTGGCAGAAAAATATATATTTATCATGTAAATTCTAATTTATTTGAAATTTAAAGTTACCACCCCGATCTCTTTTTTATTCAAAATAAAGTTGTGAATTATTAAAATGTTTATGCTTTTCTGTCATATTGTTTTGTTTTTCTTTTCTAAGTAGTCCTATTTGAATTTTTTTGTATTCAATATCCTTTTGAAGAAATCTTTTAGAGAAGGTTTTCTTAATGTCTCACTAAGAACTTTTATGTTTACTGTCATGGTTGATGTATTTGCCCCTCTCTGACATGTTCATAAAAGCTGTATGTAATGCACTAAGTTTTACTCCTGGATGTATATTAAACCAACACAGGTCACTTTGTTTTAGAGCTTCTGAGTTTATTGCTCTCCTGTGAGGCTAGTATTTCTGATATTTTTTAAGAGTTTTAAGTGATTTTAGTATGCAGAGAAAGCTGATACCCACTGATTTAATCAGTATTTAAAAACAGTAAAAACTTATACATAAATAAAAATAAACCTTCCTTTTTAGTAAAAACTCATGCACACAAGATAAATGCCATGTGGTTACACTTCAGAATTCCTGAAGTAGAAGAATGTATTTCTCTTGACCTCGCCCTTATGAGTACAATGGGTACAAACTGTGTCCTGTTAGGGGCTTTTGCACAGAGAGGTGAGCAAAGGGAGCGGAGTAGGAGAGAACTGATTTACACACAAGAAATTCTGGAGCTTCTGTGTGAGTATCAAAAGTAATAGAGTAGATAAAGAGTGGAATTATATCTACTAGAAGCCAGCATTTACTGAGTGCTAGGAACAAATATGCTTATTAACTTGCATAGAATATTGCATGTACTTTGAACAAAAATCCTATGAATTGGATGTTATTATCTGCAGTTTACACAGGGAGAAACACACTTACACAGGTTAAATAACATACTCAAATGTCCTCAGCAGATAATAGTGGAACCTGAATATTAATTGAACAGTCAGACTCCAGGATATACATTTATAACCCCTGTGCTTCCAGAGGGTAAAAAAAGTGACTAAGTACTAACACAGATTCTTTTCTTCTCTTATGTCAGGAGATGTGTATTAGTACATTTTCACACTGCTGATAAAGACATAACTGAGACTGGGAAGAAAAAGAGGTTTAATTGGACTTAGAATTCCACATGGCTGGGGAGGCCTCAGAATCATAGCAGGAGGCAAAAGGCATTTCTTACATGGTGGCAGCAAGAGAAAATGAGGAAGATGCGGAAGTGGAAACCCCTGATAAAATGATCAGATCTTGTGAGACTTATTCACTACCACGAGAACAGTATCAGGGAAACAGCCAGTATGATTCAACTTATCTCCCACTGGGTCCCTGGCAACTATGGGAGTACAATTCAAGATGAGATTTGGGTGGAGACACAGAGCCAAATCATACGATTCTGCCCCTGGCCCCTCCAAATATCATGTCCTCACATTTCAAAACCAATCATGCCTTCCTAACGGTACTGCAAAGTCTTAACTCATTTCAGCATTAACTCAAAAGCCCACAGTCTTATCTGAGCCAAGGCAAGTTCCTTCCGCCTATGAGCCTGTAAAATCAAAAGCAAGTTAGTAACATCCTAGATGCAATGGTGGTACAGATATTGGGTAAATACAGTCATTCCAAATGGGAGAAATTGGCCAAAACAAAGTAGCTACCAGCCCCATGCAAGTCCAAAATCCAGCAGGGCAGTCAAGTCTTAAAGCTCCAAAATTATCTCCTTTGATGCCATGTCTCGCATCTGGGTCATGCTGACGTAAGAGGTAGGTTCTTATGGTCTAGGGAAGCTCTGCCCCTGTGGCTTTTCTGGATACAGCATTCCTCTCAGCTGCTTTCTTGGGCTGGCATTGAGCGTCTGTGGCTTTTCCACGTGCAAGGTGCAAGCTGTCGGTGGATCTACCCTTCTGGGGTCTGGAGAACAGTGGCCCTCTTGTCATAGCTCCACTAGGTGGTGCCACAGTAGGGACTCTGTGTTGGGGCTCCGACCCCACATTTCCCTTCCACATTGCCCTAGCAGAGGTTCTTCATGAGCACCCTGCCCCTGCAGCAGACTTCTGCCTGGGCATCCAGGCGTTTCCATATATGTTCTGAAATCTAGGCGGAGGTTCCCAAATTTCAATTCTTGACTTCTGTACGATCACAGGCTCAACACTATATGGAAGCTGCCAAGGTTGGGGCTTGTACCCTCTGAAGTGATGGCCTAAGCTCTGCATTGGCCCCTTTTAGCCATGGCTGGAGCAGCTGGGACACAGGGCACCAAGTTCCTAGGCTAGGCTAGGCTGCACATAGCACGGGGACCCTCGGACTAGCCCACAAAAACATTTTCCACTGAAACCTCCAGGCCTGGGATAGGAGGGGCTGCTGTGAAGACCTCTGACACGCCTTGGGGAGGGACATTCGGCACCTCAAATATATGCAGCCTCCTAGAATTTCTCCTCAGAAAATGGATTTTTCTTTTCTATCGCATCATCAGCATGAAGATTTTCGAAACTTTTATGCTGTTTCTCTTTCAAAACTGAATGCTTTAAAAGCACCCAAATCACCCCTTGAATGCTTTGCTGCTTAGAAATTTCTTCCACCAGATACTCTAAATAATCTCTCTCAACTTCAAAGTTCCACAGATCTTTAGAGCAGGGGCAAAATGTTGCCATTCTCTTTGCTAAAACATAACAAGAGTCACCTTTGCTCCGGTTCCCAACAAGTTCCTCATCTCCATCCGAGACCACCTCAGCCTGGACCTTATTGTTCATATCACTATCAGCATTTTTGTCAAACACATTCAGTAAGTCTCTAGGAAGTTCCAAACTTTCCCACATTTTCTTGTCTTCTTCTGAGCCCTCCAAACTGTTCCAACCTCTGCCTGTTATCCAGTTCCAAAATTGATTTCACATTTTTTGGTATCTTTTCAGCAGTGCCCCACTCTACTGATACCAATTTACTGTATTAGTCCATTTTCACACTGCTAATAAAGATATACCCAAGATTGTGAAGAAAAAGAGGTTTAGCTGGACTCACAGTGCCACACGGCTGAGGAGGCCTCAGAATCATGGAGGGAGGCAAAATGCACTTCTTACATGGTGGTGGCAAGAGAAAATGAGGAAAATGTAAAAGTGGAAACCCCTGATAAAACCAACAGATCTTGTGAGACGTATTCACTACCATGAGAACAATATGAGTGAAACCGCCCCCACTATTCAAATTATCTTCTACTGGGTCCCTCCCCTGACATGTGGGAATTATGGGAGTATAATTCAATATGAGATTTGGGTGGGGACACAGAGCCTAACCATACCAAGATGGAAAAAGCCCGAGACTTCAAGTTTTTTTCTTTTAGTCTCTTTTGCCTCCTCCCCATAGAAGAATCACCACCTCTTTTTTATTTGCCAGCTTTATAGTACTTATCACAATGCTAGTTCATGTATAATTATTGTACATTTTTTGTGGGGGAGTATTGTTTGCCTTCTTATCTAGACTGACAATCCTTGAGGGCAGAATTCATATTTGTGGTTTCCTGCTGGGTTCCCTGCTTCTAGCATAGGGCCTGTCCCATGAAAAACAATGAATTAATATGTGAATACATTCAAACGTTCATGTGAGAAGGAAGGAGGAAAAGGAGAAAAAGATAAGAATGGTTTGGAGGAATACCTGTGCAGCTGGGGACCCTTTGTTGCTTTGACTCAAATCTGAAAAAAAAAGGTGATCCTAAGTGTTGGTAAGAACCTCAAATTTTTATGTTCCATGGTCTTACATGGAGTACAGATATCCTGTAAGTACAGATGTCCTGTTATAATGGAGAGATCATCATAGAAAGGTCACTGAGTCAGACTGAAGTTCAAGATGGCTAAAGTATAAAATTAAGGATATTATATAACAGAAAAATTCATCTTTTAAAAAATCCTTTACTTAAGTGCAAAGACATATGTATACCACTCCACTCTTTAGCATGACTGCCATAGTTCTCAAATAGGATCTGTGTAATCTGGCCTGGTAAGGCCATGCTGGGTAATTTGCACTGATCAATTTGATAAGCGTTAGACACAAAAAAGGACAGAGTTGAATAAATCCATTAAAAAAATGTTTCTGCTCTCACAGCCCAGACTTTTACAGTGCATGCCATATGGCATTAATATCAATAAGAAAAAAAAATCAAGAAAAATTCTCCATAAATTTTGGAAACTAAAACACTTCTAATTAATGCATTTCTAAATAAAAAAGATAAACAAAGTCAAAAGCTGATTGTGTACATTGACTAATAAAATGTATAAATCATAAAAAACCTATTAAAATCAAAGGGAAGAAATAAATAATACTAAGAAGAAAACTGCATATACATATTTTTTAAAAAATAGAATAGATTGAATACAGTGATGTCAATAAATAAAAAATTTTATATTTCAAATTAAATTTCAGGAAATTAATAGATTTCCTAGGAAAAATATAGGGATTAACTGACTCAAGAAGATTTAATAAAGCCGGATCAGATATGTACTATTATAGCAAATTAGCAATCACTGTCACTCATAAAACTGTAGAAGATACAGGAAGTTTCAAAGTTGAGATTTTACCCAGGCTTCAAAGACAGGTAACTTCAAATTTATGAAATTTTTTGTGTAACATATAAAAATAAGAAATGTGTATCAAATCCTTGTTCTGAGCTTAGTATAACCTTCACACACCGAGATAGTACAAGAAAAGAAATATCTAGACCAACCTCTCTTATTAATATGTATACAAAAGTTAAGATGAAATATTTGTACCATACATATGACATATTTTTAATGCAGCATAACCATACAGTGTTTATCTTAGCATGAAGAAATGATTTAACAATAGAAAATTTAAAATGTAATTTGCCATATTAATAGATAAGATACAATAGGAGGGAAACAGGTTAGGAGAAAAATATAATTATCTTACTACCCACAGCAAAAGCACTTGATAAAATATAATACTAATTAATTATATATTTTTAGCTTTAGTCTCAAAAAGGGTATCTCCCTAAACTTTACAAATTTTCACAGTTAATGGACAAGCACTATGATCAGGAATAGGGATATCCACTACCTCTTTATCATTTCAATATTTTTTTAGTAGTCCCAATCAGTCCAATAAAACATAAAGAATATATAAAAGAGGTAAATATGGTAGACAATTTCTGGATGACACAATTATAATCTCAGTTAAACTATTTGAACTATTTAAAGACTTCAGAAATATAGCTGGACACAAAGTTATGGAAAAATAAGTAGCATTCTTGTATATTAATGGTAGCATTTCTAAATTTTCAATAATTGGAAAAACCAATTTTAGAACAATGACTATCATAATATTTATAAAGGTATAAAGTTCAAAGATAATTTTGAAGAAAAAAGGTGGGATATAAATCGACCACATATAAGTATTTATTACAAAGCTGTAGTAATTAAGATAATGCAAAAATGGTACAAAAGAACAGAATATAGAACTGAGAAGCAAACTCACATTTTATGGAAACATAGTACATTAAAAATCTGAGGCCTGGCACAGTGGCTCGTGCTTGTAATCCCAGCACTTCAGGAGGCCAAGGCAGGCAGATTGCTTGAGCCCTGGAGTGTGAGACCAGCCTGGTCAAAACCCCATCCGATGACAAAACCCCATCTCTACTAAAAATACAAACTAAAATAGCCAGGTGCAGTGGCATGGACCTGTAGTCCCCGCTACTCCAAAGGCTGAGGTGGGAGGATCCCCTGGGCCAGTGAGATGGAGGTTGCAATGAGCCAAGATCACAGCACTGCACACCAGCCTGGATATATATATTAGCTTGTACTATCTATCTATCTATCTATCTATCTATCTATCTATATTAGCCTGTACTCACACTGCTAATAAAGACAAACCTGAGACTGGGTAATTTATAAGGAAAGAGGTTTAATATATTCACAGTTGCACATGGCTGTGGAGGCCTCACAATCATGGTGGAAAACAAAGGAGACACAAAGGCACATCTTACATGGTGGCAGGCAAGACAGCTTGTGCAGGGGAACTCCCATTTATAAAACCATCAGATCTCCTGAGACTCATTCACTACCACAAGAACAGTATTGGGGAAACCGCCCCCATGATTCATTTATCTCCACTTTGCCCAGCTCTTGATACATGGGGATTATTACAATTCAAGGTGAGATTTAGGTGGGACACAGCCAAACCATATCATTCTACCCAACCCCCTCCCAAATCTCATGTTCTCACATTTCAAAATGAATCATGCCTTCCCAACAGTCCCCAAAAGTCTTAATTCATTTCACCATTAACTCAAAAGTCCACAGTCCAAAGTCTCATCTGAGAAAAGGTAAGTCCCTTCCACCTATGAGCCTGTAAGATGAAAAGTAAGTTAGTTACTTCCTAGATATAATGGTTGTACAGGCATTGGGTAAATACACCCATTCCAAATAGGAGAAATTAGCCAAAACAAAGGGGCTACAGGCCCCTTGTAAGTCCAAAATCCAATGGGGCAGTCAAATTGTAAAGCTCTGAAATTATTTCCTTTGACACCATGTCTCACATCCAGGTCATGTTGTTGCAAGAGGTGGGCTACCATGGCCTTGGGCAGCTCCACCCCTGTGGCTTTGTAGGGTACAGCCCCATTCCTGCTGCTTTCATGGCTGGCATTAAGTGTCTGCAGCTTTTCCATGAGCACAGTGCAAGCTGTTGGTGGATCTGAACCATTCTGAAGTCTGGAGGACAGTGACCCTCTTCTTACAGCTCCACTAGGCAGTGCCCCAGTGGGGACACTGTGGGGGCTCCAACCTCACATTTCCATTCTGCACTGCCCTAGCAGAGGTTCTCTATTAGGGCTCTGCCCCTGTAACAGACTTTTGCCTGGACATCCAGACATTCCCATACATCTTCTGAAATCTAGGCACAGGTTCTTAAACCTAAATTTTTTATTTTTGTGCACTGGAAGGCACAACATCATGTGAAATCCACCAAGGCTTGGGGCTTGCGCCCTCTGAAGCAATGACATGAGCTCTACATTGGCCCCTTTTAGCCATGGCTGGGATACAGAACACCAAGTCTTGAGACTGCACAAAGCAGCAAGGCCCGGGGCCTAGCCCATGAAACTATTTTTTCCTCCTAGATCTCCAGGCCTGTGATGGGAGGGGTTGGCATGAAGACCTCTGGCATGCCCTGGAGACATATTTCCCATTGTCTTAGGGATTAACATTTGGCTCCTCTTTACTTATGCAAATTTCTGCAGCCAGCTTGAATTTCTCTTCAGAAAATTTATTTTTCTTTTCTATCACATCATTAGGCTGTGTATTTTCCAAACTTTTATGCGCTGCTTCCCTTTGAACGCTTTGCCACTTAGCAATTTATTCTGCCAGATACCATTAATCATCTCTCTCAAGTTCAAAGTCCCATAGATATCTAGGGCAGGGGCAAAATGCTGCCAGCCTCTTTGCATAGCAAGAGTGACCTTTACTCCAGTTCCCAGCAAGTTCCTCATCTCCATCTGAGACCACCTCAGCCTGGACTTTATTGCCCATATCACTATCGGCATTTTGGCCAAAGCCATTCGACAAGTCTCCAGGAACTTCCAAATTTTCTCACATCTTTCTGTCTTCTGAGCACTCCAAGTCTCTAGGAAGTTCCAAAGTGTACCACATTTTTCTCTCTTCTTCTGAACCCTCCAAACGGTTCCAGCCTCTGCCTGTTATCCACATCTTTATAGCAGCTCCTCACTTCTGGTAAAAAAATCGGTATTAGTCAGGGTTCTCTAAAGGGAAAGGACTAATAGGATAGCTGTATATATAAAAAGGAGTTTATTAAGGAGTATTGACTCACACGATCACAAAGTGAAGTCCCAAAATAGGCCATCTGCAAACTGAGGAACCAGGAAGCCAGTCTAAGTCCTAAAACCTTGAAAGTAGGTAAGCTGAAAGTGCAGCTTTCAGTCTGTGGCCAAAGGCCTAAGAGCCCTTGACAAACCACTGGTGTAGGTACAAGAGTCCAAAAACTGAAAAACTTGCAGTCCAATGTTCAAGGGAAGGAAGCATCCAGCTTAGGAGAAAGATGGAGGCCAGACAACTCAACCAGTCTGCTCTTTCCATGCCTGCTTTTATGCTGGCAGCTGATTAAATGGTGCATACCCAGATTGAGGGTGGGTCTGCCTCTCCTGTCTACTGACTCAAAGGTTAATCTCCTCACAGACACACTGAGGACCCATACTTTGCATTGTCCAATCCAATCAAGTTGACACTCAATATTAACCATCACTATATAAAAATCAGTAAGAAACAGATACTTTACTTAAAAATTTTTGTTTAGATAATTCGAAAAAATAATTTAGACTCCTACTTCACCCAAAAATAAATTCGAGATGAATGTAATTAGGATAATCACATAATATATTGCTTAAACCAGGAATATTTTTGGTGAGAGTACTAAAAATAATTAAAACTATTTAAGTTTGATATAATTATTTGTAAATATTTGTTTTAAATTATTTTAGTACATTGATGATTGATAATTTAGTTTTATACAAAAATCTTTTCAAAAATAAAATTTATTCCAAAAATAAAAATAGCATATATTCATGTATTAAGCAGAAAAGTCTTTATATAAATTACCTTAACTGTAACACAAAAGAGAAACAGAACGATTATATTTTGATATTTACATATGTTAATTTTTTTACCTTATAGATGTCTAAAGCTGTATCATAGGTGCTATTATTCTTTTAAAATGTAATTCTAGTGTTTTTAATTTTTAATTCCCCTTTCTTAAAATGGTCTGCAACATTTTTCAAAGTTGTATTCTAGGGATAGTTCTCATACACAATAATATTCGTATTAAAAATACTTTCTGGCAAGGTCAGAACGAACTAAATTCACTCAGTTATCTCTCTTTTCTTTTCTTCCTTTTTTCTTTTGTACTATAATATTTTAACCATAGAATTTTTGGGGTGGTTTTTACCTCCCTTTGGAGTCTGTTTGTTTGCCAAATATTTGATGTTAAAAAAATGAAATTAGTTGCTTTAACTTAAGAATATTTCAAATTTTTAGCAAACTGAGATGTTGCAGAATTATGTCTTATCAATTTTACTCCATTCCCAGAGAGTATAAATATATTTAATTAAATTAGAAGAGCCATCAAAACATTCTTCCCATAAATAAAGAAAATGATATTTCAAAATTAAATCTTGTATACCATTTGAGGTGTCATTTATACTGTTCCTCTGTAGATTTTGTAAAGACAAGCTTGTTTGCAAGCACTGTTTTTAAGTTTCAGTTTGCCAAAATTCACAAATCCTGAACTAGTTTAGTACTCTTTTTGTAGAATACATGGATTAAAAATTTCCAAAATTATTTTGAATAAAATATTAGCAAACTTTACAAGACAAATTTATAAAAGACAAATTTGTTAAAGTTGAATATGTTTATAGGACATCTAGTTAGATTTACACAGTAGATATTCAAAGTGTTAAATACTTATCTATTTGGTGATGATTAGCAAAGACCACAAATCATGCATCTCACAGGCTATAACACAACTAGCAACAGAGTATAACACTTTTATAACACAAAACACTACAAGGAGTTAGTTTTCCCTGGTTCCTTATGTCAGAGAGCACTTCATTGCTACGATATCCTTAAAAAAGGAGAACTGGTAACACTGCACATAGAAAGGACTAAGAAAAGAAAGAAGGATTATGACTGGCCATCTTTCAGATTTATCATGGCTTAAAGTTGAACTCTGTATATTATATTAGAAGATACTAGACAAAGCACTGACAGAAGGTGGAAATTTAAAGAGGTAGCCTGCTGAAGAAATAATGAATTATTCTAATGAAACTATTAATCATAATACTTCATTATGTAATAAAAAATCTGGGAAAATTCTAAAACACTTGGAACTCTGTTAGGCAGAATGGGACATATGGTCTCCCTAAAGACCTAAATATGTAAAACACAAACTTAAACTCTTTAGAAAAAATACAGAAAAATATCTATTACTTTGGAGTAGAGACAAATATATCAAAAAAGAGAAAAAAGCACAAAATATAAAGAAAATTACTGACAAAAATAAATAAAACAGACCCAATAAAAATGGTGTAAAGAGAAGACACAGACAGCAGAAAGATATTTTCAAAATATATAACAGATAAATTTGGAGTATCCAGGTCATATGAAAACTCCTGCATTCTACATGAAAAACACACAAACATCCGAATTTAAAATGGAATATATATATATGTATATCTGTAAGTGTATATATGTAGATATTTATGCATATATGTAGTTCTCATGTTTATATATGTGAATTACAGAGTAAACATCAATGTCAATTAAATATGTGGAAAGATATTCAAATTCACTCATGGCGAGTGTATATTTCTAAAAGTCTGACAATACTAAGTATTGTGAAGGTATGAGTAAAGAGGATTTCTCACATGTAAAATGGTATTACTTTGAGCATAACTTGAAAATATCAATAAAATTGAAAAAGTACCTAATCAACAATCTAGCATTTCTTCTTCTAAGCATATACCCTAAAGAGTCTTTCAGGCGAGTACACAGAGATAAGTACAAACGTGCATTCTATCATTCATTATAATAAGAAATAACTGGAAACAAGCTAAATGTCTTTTAATAAAAAAATCGATAAATTGTGGTTTATTTATAGGGCATAAAACCACAACACTGCAAAGGTTATTACATTTGATTTATACATATATCAATACTACATTATTACAAAAGCAGCATTTACACCACATAAAATGTTTTAAAATTCATTCATGTTAGCACATATAAATCGAGTTCTTTCATTTTAGCTGCTGTAGGATTTCCATAATTATGTGATTTGCATTTTCCACTCAATATTGTTTTAAGATGATATGTAAATCATGATATATTCTGTAGAATTTTAAAACACATAAACCAGTTTTCTACTATTGTGAAAGATGAAAACATATTTGGTAACCTTAGAAACCAAACAGGCATGATACTTTTCAGGATTGTGGCAGAAATTAGAAAGGAAAGTGAGAGAATGAAATGGGAGAGGGGTACAAAGTGTCATGAGCTCAGTCTATAATGTTTTCTTTCTTAAAAAATAAAATGAGGGGAAGAGGAAGAGATTTGAAGCAAATATGACAAAAATCTGTTCAATCTGGATGGTAGGTATTGACAAAGATTCTCTGCTTGAACAAACTTTAGTCAGGAGCCTGACCTTTCTCCTAGGCCCATCTGTGTACTTCCTTGTAGAATGCAAATTTTAGCAAAGAGCCATACTAAGTCAGTTTAGCATGAAACCCCCACTCTTAGTATCCAATCACCATCAGTATTTGATTGGGTTTCTCATCCTCCACCATCCCCCAGGTGACGTCTGATTACCCTGGCCTGTCTTCAGCAAAGTTGGCTTACCCAGAATCTCCCTTACCCATGATGTCTCCTCTTAGTAATTTTCCAACCACTGACCCCCATCCTGCTCTTTGACTATAAGTTCCCACTTGCCCATGCTTTATTTGGAGTTGGGCCAAATCTCTCTCCCACACTGCAAAATCCTATTCTGGTGGTCCCTATACCGATCGCAGTGGTCCAGAATCAACTCTTTCTTACCATGCTTTGCCAAGTACCATTGAATAATTTTTTCTTTAACAGTACATAGGTGTTTTATTATTCTCTGTGTTTTTCCGAATGTTTGAAATATTTCATTGTGTTTCAAACGCTTTCGTATGAAAAATTTTAATTACTCAAATCAAGAATAAAACTATATATATTCTGACATCTCCCTATGTAATAGGATATTAGTGTTCCCTTTTTAAGAAATATCTGCCCTTCGACCATTTTTAACATTGGGCTTTGTTTTAAATACTGAATTTTAGATTGCAGTTATTCTTATAAAGTAATAATTTTACATCTTGAGGTTTCTTTTCCAAAACAGTTTTAAAAATATTTTCACAATTGCCTCACTGTTTAAATGGTCTTCATGAATGTTGCTAACAATTTTACACCCTGCTTCTCATTCATCAGTTCTTAATTTTGATATGTTTCATGAATGGCTGGTAAATTTTTCAAATAATTCTATTTTCAGAAATAATACAAGGTTGCTATAATTTCTAAGTCCTTGCATTTATAAGAGTATATTTCTATTTCTGTCTTACACAAACAGCAACATGGCTAGACATATAATACACGGGTTAGGCTGTTTTCTCCTCAAAATGCTATACAGTTGACCATCATTTACTAACCTTTAGGAATACAGAGAAGTGTTAAGCCAGTCTAATTTTTGTTTATTAAAGACTCTTAGTTTGTCTTCTGCTGCAAGCTTATAGTTTATGTTCTGTTATTTTGCAATTCAAGAAAGTTTTCCAGGATTGGCATTAGTTTCTTTTATCATTAATTTTGCTTAGACCATGGTGAACTTTTTGATGGGTATAATTTGCTCTGTTTCATCTTCAGGATGTTTCCTCCATTTATATTTCACATGTTTAAATGTATTCCATTTAAGTGTTTTGGTTTCTTCCTTAGGAACATAAATATTTAATTTTATATTAAATTTCCATTGTATTGTCTTTCCATGGAGAATATTGTTTATTACCATTTTAACTCATTATCTTATTTTATCCATCTCTGAGCTTTCCATGTTTATACGCCATATTACTTGATTTGTTTTCTCTAATGTCAGCATTATAACTTATTTCCAAAGCAGCTTTTAATTTTGAGATTGCATTTTTGTATCTGTGATACTTTGTCTTACCTGAACAAACCTCATATTCATCTAAGCCTTTGCATCCATACCCAGCTCTCCAAGTTTTCTAACAAAGAAATGTTGGGAATAGTTTTATTTCTGCTTAATCTCTATTTGGTTGCTATTAGCATCATTATCTTACACCTCCACCCCTGGCATGGAATCGAGAATATTTGGTGGTGTTATCTTTACCCAAATTTCCCAATGTCTAGTGGCACTCACTGTTATACTCTGATTGACCAGATAGAATCTTCTCCTGTTCTCATGACAAGGTTCTCAGGCACTTTCAGTCAGTGCAGTAGGTAAAAATCTAATATTCCCATAATTCCTTACCGTTACCAGGTTTTTGTCTCTTCCCTCATAAGGAGACAACTTATTCAAAGGTGCAATATGCCATTTTTAGCAAATTCCTCCACTATTTATTGGAAAATACAATATTAGAACATAGAAAGGTAAGTAACAGTGAGGGAAGAATAAACTGGGTTCTCCTGGAAGAAGTACTCATGCAGTTTTAAACAGGCTGGTCAATCATCACTGTTTAAAATAAACCTACCCAAATATATCTATTGTGAGATAGAATCCAGAGAAAAAAGAATAGTTAAAATTTCCTTCTATCTACTTTTTGGGTAACAGACTGCTATGTCTCAGAGAATGTGTTAAGTTAAATTTATGCTTCTCAATGAACTCTTTGATATTGTTTTTAAGCATCTTTATTGAAATATAGCTGATATACAAAGAACTGTACCAATTTAAAGTATATAATTTGATGAGTTTTTACGTGTGCAAACACCCATAATGCCATCACCACAATCAAGGAAATAGATCTAACATTTTCCAAAGTTCTCATGTCCTTCCTTTGTTTTGTTGTGGTTAGTTTGGCTTGCTTGTTTAGTTTGTTGTTGTTGTTGTTGTTATTTTGGTGAGAACACTTAACATGAGATCTATACTTAACAGATTTTGAAGTGCACAATGCTTTACTATTAACTGTAAACACTATGATGTACAGTAGGTCTCTCAAACCTGTTCATCTGGCATAACTGAAACTTCATATTCACTGAACAGCAACTCCCCATTTCCCCATCCCCAGCTCCTGGCAAACACTAATTTATTCTCTGTTTCTCTGAGTTTGACTATTGTACATTACTCATATAAGTGGAATCCCCTGTTATAAGTCTGACTTGAGGTGCTTTGGTATTTGTATTAGTCCATTTTCACACTGCCATAAAGAACTGCTCGAGACTGGGTAATTTGTAAGGGAAAGAGGTTTAATTGACTCACAGTTCAGTATGGCTGGGGAAGCCTCAGGAAAATTGCAATCATGGCAGAAGGCAAAAGGGACACAAGGCACCTTCTTCACAAGGTGGCAGGAAGGAGAATGAATGTAGAAGGAACTACTACCATGCACTTATAAAACCCTAAGATCTCCTGAGAACTCACTATCACAAGAACAGCACAGGGGAAATTCCCCCCATTATTCAATTACCTCCACCTGGTCTCTTCCTTGACACGTGGGGATTCAGAGGATTATCAGGATTATGGGGATTACAATTCAAGAGGAGATTTTGGGTAGGAAAACAGCCAAACCATATCAGTATTCTTTATTAATAGAAGTCACTTCTGGATTTTAACATGAAGTTGCCTGTCAAGCCTTTGTTTTTGGTTCTATTCTTTTTACACTTTTTTTTGTAAGTTCACAGAAACCTTTGGGAGAGCCAATGTAGGGGCCTAGTAATTTGACTCCTGCTCAAACAATTAATCCAAATTATTAACTAGTAAACTAATTTGCATGTGCTTTAAAAAAAACTGATATATTTTAAAAGTAAACTGGTCCAAAAGCAGAATTTTAAATAATTTCTACAAAGCAGATGTATCCTCTCTGCTTGTATGTTCAAATCATGATCAAACTATGCCTTTGTTCCTGTAACTCCAGATATTTGAAATTGTAGAAAAAAAGTTGATGAAAATCTGTGAAAATTTCAAATTCATTAGTTTATTAAAATAATGTAGGTGTTTAAACATATTAGTAAGAAGCATTGATATGCTTTGCTATGTCCCCACCCAAATCTCATCTTGAATTATAATCCCCATAATCCCCAGGGTCATAGGAGGGACCCAGTGGAAGGTAATTGAATCATGGAGGCAATTTCCCTCATGCTGTTCTCCTGGTAGTGAGTGAGTTCTCATGAGATTTGATGGTTTTATAAGCATCTGGCATCTCCTCTGCTGGCACTCATTCTTTCTCCTGCCACCCTGTGAATAGGTGCCTTCCACCATGATTGTAAGCTTCCTGAGGCTTCCCCAGCCATGCAGAACTGTGAGTCAATTAAACCTCCTTTCTTTATAAATTACCCAGTCTCAGAAATTTCCTTATACCAATGTAAGAACAGACTAATACAGGCATTACATCAATAGGTATGGTCATATCATGATATAGATTCTATTACAAATGATATACATATATACACACACACACACATATATATATACACACACTCTTAACTACATACTCATGAGAATTTTACAATTCAACTTTTCAAATTTATTAAGCAAACATTTAATATACCCTATGTGCTCTGAGAACTGAAAAGATGAAAGAGATAAAGTAGATAATTAGAAGTTTTTAATATTTTTACTACTGTGAGAAATGATGAAAAGAAGGAATGCAGTTTCCATTCACTAAGTCATTTTGTTTGCAAATATTTGATGCCTATAGTGTGCCAAGTACTGTGCTAGCACTGTACCTGGTACACAGTGGGAAGAAAACATAGTCACTCCCATCATGGGGGAGGAATGGGACTGGGAAGGAGGGAAAGGCACATATTGAGAGTCATCAGAGAAGTGTTACTACTAAGATGATATATAAAAGATGTAAAAACCCAGCAGAAGAGAAAGACTCTGACTTAAGGAAATGCATAGCATAGCATAGGAGTCAAATGCAGCCTAAAGAGTAGGGATTGGGAGAGTCATAGTGGATGCAGTTGAAGAAGTAGCAGGAGTCAGACCATACATGGTCACACAGGCCAAGAGAAAGATGCTGGCATTCTTCTTAAAGTGTAATAGGAAGCCATTGAAGAATTTTAAGCAAGTAATGACATGTATTTTGTAGTATAGCAGAGGGATACTTTAAAAGAAACTATAACGTAGATATGCATAGGTTTAAAAGGTAAGATGGACTATTTCACAGAAAACTAGAAACTGTAAGAATGCACAAGGAGATTGTAGAATTGAAAAACACAAAAATTAAAATAAGATTAGACAAAGCTGAGAAGGGAAGTAGTCAACAAAGCATAAATCAGAAGAACATTTCCAGATCGAAGCAGAGAGACAAAAAGATGAAAAAATAATGAAGGAGTATATGACACACATAAGATATATAAATTTGAAGAAGAGAGGAGACAGTTCTGTAGGAGAAGCAACATTTGAAAAGATGACAGCAAAGAATTGTTTGGGTGATGTTTCAAACTAAAGACATCAAATCACAGATAATAAAGCCCTAACTAGGGTGAATCTTAAAAATATCACATCCAAGCATGTTACTGTGAATCTGCTGAAAATAAAAGACAAAGAATAAATCTATAAAGCAGCCAATTCTGGTAATAATAAAATCATATTACCTGCAAAGATACAACAAGATTGATAGTTAATTTTTCACAGAAAAACACAAATGAAGTCAATGGCAACAAAATGATATCTCTAAGTGTGGAAAGAAAATGATTGCCAGCCTAAAAGTAAAGATTGCCATCCAAATGAGAGGAAAATGAAGATGTTTTCAAAAATGAACAGAGTATTCCTGAGCATCAGTCCCACATTAAATGGCAGGTTTCAAGGTGAAGGAAAAAGGTAACAGAAGTTCAGAGATATGGGAAGGAATGAAGAGTAATGGGAAGCAAAAATAAATAGGCAAACACATAATCAAGAAAAGGTGAATGTCCAGAAAACTGAAAAAAACACTAATAACAGTGACCACAACATATAACCCACACATGTTGTAATCTCTGGAGAGCCTACTAAAAAATCATAGAAGTATAAAACAAGAAAACTAATGGAAAGCAAACTTGGAATAATAAAAAGTGTTTAATCTATCAAAAAGCAGACAAGAAAAAAGACAAGTGAAAAAAAATAAATCAGTTAGAAAATAAAAGGTAAAATTGCAAATTTAAAAACAAAAGCAGTAGTAATCTTAATAAAATTACATATTTTTAAGTACTTAAAAATACTTTTGAGGGGCCATCTAAGAAGCTAATAATCTATTTCTTAATAGGTTGTGGTTTCTCAATTTGTCTATTCATTTTGTTATGTTTTATAAAACTTTTTGTATAACTTAATGTTATCTTTAAAATATATTTATTAAAATTGTAGAAAAAATTGAATAATCCCTCTGCAGTTTACTGGAGAGTTGGATTTTTTTTTAAATCCAACTATTTATTGGTTAGAAGAGGCAATCTTATCTTGGGATAGTTGTGTTATCACTGAAATTGAATACAGAGCTCAGAAACATCACATATACAAGGAAATTGGGTTTATGATGAAAGTGGTACTGCAAAGAAGTACAGAGTCTTTAATTATTGGTGTTGCATCAATTGGACGTTGGCATGAGAGAAAAACACTTGACTCCCCCCTTCTCACATCATATACCAAAGTCAATTCTTAGTTGATTGTAGATCTGGATATGAAAGGAAAAGCAAAATATCTTCTAGATGATAATATAGAAGACTATCTTAATCACTGTAGTACTTGGCAAACATGTCCTACATTTAACTACAGTAAAATTAAGAATGTCCTCAGAGGACATCAATAAAGGCACTTATTGATACACCACTGAGGGAAACAAGATTGTTGAATCACATAAAGCTCACAAAAGGCTCTAATCAGAATATATAAAGAATGCCACATTTACAAAATTATAGACAATCTCGTCTCTCAAAAATAGGTAAGTAACATGAGTAGGTATTTCAAAAATGATGTGATATATACAAATGGCCAATAAACTTTTTACCCAATTCTTGATGATGGGATTGGGTTAAAAAAATGCTGCTACATACAAAACGACTAAAATTCAAAACATCTACAACTTTGAGTGTTGGGAAGGCAGCGGAGCAACTGGAATTCTCAGACATTGGGGATACAAGTGTAAACTGGTGCAGTCACTTTGGAAAACTGGCTATATCTGCTGAAGTGAACACATCCCACCCACAACCCATCCTACCTTTTCACCCTGCAAATCTGCTTCTAGGTATATATGCACAGAAGATAAATGTATACGCACAAAATACTTGTACAGAATGTTCAAAGCAGAATTATTTGCTGTAGTCCCAAACTAAAGACAGCCCAAATGGCTGTCAGCAGTAGCAAGGAAAAAGTACTTTTGGGGGTCTTCTAAGAAGCTAATAATATTCTATTACTTGATAGGTTGTGGTTGCTCAATGGGTCTATTTGTTTTGTTATGTTTTCTAAAACTTTTTGTATAAATTAATGTTATCTTTAAAATATCTTTCTTTAAATTTTAGAAGAAATTGCAATAATCCCTCTGCAGGTTACTGAAGAATTGGATTAATTTTTTATCAGTGGAGATGGAAAGGAGAGACTGGGTTTGAGACTATATTTTATACAAAAAATAGAAGCTACAAGAGGCGTCTCTGGATTGCACGAGGGAGAGGGGAAATAATGTAAATTTTGTTTGTTAGTTTTAATAGTATTAACCATAACATTGCCCACTAGTTACTACTTTCAGACAAAAGAGAAAAATTTTATTCTGTTTCAGTAGTCATTTCTCCACTTCTAAATAGAGTTAAGGTTTTAGAGAACTCCTTAAGTATATATTTTTCATTTTAGTGCTTTTTAACTTTGTTTTATAATAATATATTATTCTCCTTGGTATAGGTGAGATTGAAAAAGAGGCAGCAAGATATAATTAGAGAAGCCTCCCTTTCAGCAGTTCACACTAGAACTCAGAAAGAATGTCCCAGATATTACACAGAAAATCAAGGGAAGTTTCAAATCAGTTTTCACATTCAAAATTACCAGGAAGTTTACATAAGCTTTAGGATGACCTTAAATTTCAATTTAAATAATTCCAACTGTAAAAAAAAAAAATAAAAAGAGATTTAAAGTCATTCATTTTACCTCTTAATGAAAGTGATTCTGATAAAAGAGACTAGGTAGAATTTTTGAAACTAGAAACTGAAACATTGATTTGTACGTCAAGGGAGATGAGAGGGCTGTTTCTCAACCACTTTAACATACCACTCTCAAATTTCCTGTGAGACCCTTAGCCGATCATGTCAAAATGGAATTGTTTTTCTTTCACTGTCACAAGGTACTTATGGGCTACTCAAAATATATTCTAACATCCTGTACAGCAGATTTCCAGTCCCATTGCAGTGGCAGTAATGATGGAAGGACCAGAAAGGGAGCCTGAGATCAGTGCATTTGGTGAACTGTATGTTGTATTCCAGATTGGTGTCTCAGGAGAGGAAAAATATCCAGGATTGATTCTTAGACTTACATAATATGCCATGCAATATTTAGGAAAGGATGACACTTTGTATAGGATTGGAGAAGCAACTGGAAGACTGAGCATATGAGCTAGTAAGAGTATGTCTGCCATGGTTGGAGAAGGCAGGAACAACTCAATTTCACCAATATAAATATAGAATCTGGAAGGTGTGCTGAGAAAAATGTCCCATCCTATGCAGTTCTAGATTACTAAAATCTTCAGAAATGAAAGGAAAGAAACTATGTGATAGATACAGCACTTCTGGGTAAAAAAAAGAAATGTTTAATGTCATTTGAATTTTTATCCTAAGAAAGCAAATGAGACTCTCACAAAGAAGATGCTGCTGCTCCTTGTAATTTCTAAAAAATATATCATTTGGTGGCATGTGTTTAAATATGTTTAATAAAGTAACCTTAATTCATTGAATAAATATTGACCTTTGCTCTTCAAAAGGTTTAAGAGAAGCATTATATTAGTCCATTCTCTCATTGCTATAAAGAAATGCCTGATACTGGGTAATTCATAAAGAAAATATGTTTAACTGGCTCACAGTTCCACAGGCTGTACAGGAAACATGGCTGGAGAGGCCTCAGGAAATTTTCAATCATAGCGGAAGGCAAAGAGAAAGCAGACATGTCTTACATGGCCAGAGCAGGCGAAGGAGAGAGAGGGAGATGTGTCATGCACATTTTTTTTTGTTGTTGTTGTTCTTTGCTTGTTTGTTTGGAGACAGTGTCTTGCTGTATCAATCAGTCTGGAGTGCAGTGGCGGATCTCAGCTCACCACAACCTCCGCCTCCCAGGTTCAAGAGATTCTCCTGCTTCAGGTTCCCCAATAGCTGGGATTACAGGCACCCACCACCACACCCGGCTAATTTTTGTGTTTTTAGTAAAGATGGGGTTTTGCCATATTGCTCAAGCTGGTCTCGAACTCTTGACCTCAGGCGATCCACCTGCCTCGGCCTCCCAAAATACTGGGATTCCAGGCGTGAGCCACTGTACCCGGCTATGTGTCACACACTTTTAAACAACCAGATCTCCCAAGCATTCACTCACCATCATGAGAGAAGCACCCTGAGGGAAATCGGCCACCATGAGCCAATCATCTCTCACCAGGCCCCAACTCCAACATTGGGAATAACAATTCAACATGAGACTTTTGGGGGAACACAGACTTAAACAATATCAAACATAAAACACTTTCTCCTTAATCTTAAGGTTTTAAGTATGATGACAAACATAAATTAAGATAATATTTAGGGTGAAGGTTTTGATGCTGATGTTAATTTTTGTATTTTTTAAATTTATGTGAATAGTGTGGTTATATATTTCTATTGTTGGCAAAATTATTTTCTCTGTCACTATTTGAAAACCACTGATACTCCCGTTTTAAATGATAGTATGGTGTAAAACAGGAATGATTACTCAATTTTGATTTGAAATATGTCTATGTCCTACAGATTTTGGATGTCATAAAGGAGAAATGAGAATGAGTACACTGGAGTCAGAGTAGTTGCTCTATTTAGGTGGCAAAGATAGTGAATGTTCCTAAAGGACTTGGATGCAAGGATGTAAAGTACACTCACCAGCAGATTGCTTCTTAGTTATTCTTAGAAGAAACATATGTGCTATCAAGGCCTGCCAGAAAATAATTTACATAGTTCTCTACAGCAGTAGGAAGCACTGATTTTCAATTGCAAACCAATACAATAAAACAGAAAAATTAGATTAAGAATGAACATAAACATTTAAAAATATGTTCTCTTATGAAAATATACTGGTTAATATTTTTCATTTGTGGTTGATATTTTAAAATGTTTTAAATTTTAAAATAAATGAACAATCTTCAATCATTTTTGAAATAGTGTGTTAACTAAAGATATTATAAAGATAAAATATACCTTAATTTTGAGCTTAAAATTTTACTGTAAAATACATGCATTTTCAGGGCACTAAACACTTTCCTTTTAATTACTTATTTATAATTGAAAAATAAACATTGTATATATTTATGTACAACATGCTGTTTTAAAATATATATATACTGTGGATATAGCTAAATAGAGCAAATTAACCTCATATGTCATTTTTTTGTGGTGAAAACACTTCAAATCTATTATTTTAGAAATTTTCAATACAGAATTATGTATTTTAAATATAGAAATTGCAACTGGAGAAAGTGAAATATTTTAATATTAATTTTTAGTTTAAATTAATTTTAAAATATGGTTAAAAACTCTTCAATTTCCATATAATTGTATGTGAAATTCAGTTTTATAATAACCTCATTACAAATCTAGGTAGTGTAGTGACTAGGATTCAATTTCCAATCCAAATTTTGTTAATATCAATAATGAGTGCCTACTATGTAAGAAATCACAGTACAAAGTAATTTACTATGTTTAAAAAAATCAACCCTCAAAACAACGCTGAGAAACTAATATAATGCCCAATTTCAACAATGATGAATCTGACTTTCTGTGTAGCTAAATTACTTCACAATGTTACTGCTATTAAACTTCAAAACAAGAATTAAAACTACATTTTCTGATTCCAAATAAATGTACAATAATTTTCAATGGTAATGAAAATCTATTTTGATGAAACTATAGTGAAGATATATTAGTAAACGATTTTTGTAAACTTTAAATTCTCCATCTTCAATACCTCTGGTGGATGCAACTGGCATTAGTAAAATAAATGAATGAATTTAACACCAACATGAGCCTTATAAGCCAAATTGGTATAAGTATTCCAAAATAGTAAATGCAATTTCTCTTTCTTAAGATTCTTTCCATATTATATCATTTTACTGAACAAAATATTGAAAATTATTTAGAATATGTGATTTCTCTACACTAGATCAAAATATTAAAATTCTTAAAATAGGCCAGGCACAGTGGCTCACGCCTGTAATTCAATGCTTTGGGAGCCAAGGCATGTGGATCTCTTGAGCTCAGGAGTTTGAGACCAGCCTGGGAAGGCAGGTGAAACCCAGTCTCTACAAAAAACACGAAAATTAGCCAGGCATTGTCGTGTATGCCTGTGGTCCCAACTACTCAGGAGGGTGAGGTGGAAGAATCACTTGAACCCGGGAGGTTGAGGTTTCAGTGAGCCATGAGTGTGCTACTGCATTCCAGTCTGGGTGGCAGAGTAAGACCCTGTCTAAAAAAAAATTAAAAATTCTTAAAATATTTCTTTGTTCTTTACAAAGTTTTACATAATCTAAATGTATTCCTGAATGAATATTCAACTTAATTCATTTCAACACACATTTATTGAGTCAACCATATGCCAAGGACTCTACCAGACACTTCAGGAAGTACAGTAGTCTCCCTTATTCATGGAAGATATGTTCCAAGATGCCCAGTGGATGCCTGAAACTGCATAGTACCAAATCCTACATATATTATATTTTCTGTATATACATATATGATAAAGATTAATTTATCATAGATATGTATATATAGGAAAAAACAGTTGTTTATTTAAAACAACAATAACAATAATAAAATGGAACAATTAATACACTGTAATAAAAGCTTACGTGAATCTGGTTTTCTCTGTCTTTCAAAATGCCTTATTGTACTCTACTCACCAATTTTTGGACCATGGTTGACAGTGTGTGACTGAAATTGTGGGTAGAAAAACCGTGAATAAGGGGACACTACTATACAAAGATAAGTAAAACCATTCCTATACTGAAGATGTCTTGTTATGTCATACACAGAGTTAGACACCATGAGGTGTAGCAAAGAGCAGCTGCTATGGAATTGAGATCTTATCAAAAATACCAGAAGTCATGCAATGCTGAAGAATCTTGGAGCTCCAGTTCAGTAGAGTTGAGAGATACTGCTGAGCTTTGTGTCTCCAGGTAAAGTCCTAGAAGGCCATTGTTTAGACTAAGGACCACAAATTACGACCAAGGACAAATGGAAAATAGACCACCCTAATAAACATAAAACAAAGCTTGACAGAATAAAGAAATATATTAGCAAATTAACTGTAAGTCAAAATAAAATCCAAAATACTTCAAAAGAATAATAAATAATACAGATTCTCTAGAAAATAAAATTGTGTCCAGCATAAAATCCAAAATTACCAAACACAAAAGAAACAGAAAATAGTGTTTTGAATTAATACACACGGGCTTTAAAACTGCTATTATAAATATGTTTAATGACATAATGGAGAAAATAGACACACTCAATGAACAGATATGGAAGCTAAGCCAAGAAATAAAAAAGAAAAAAGAATCAAAAGGGAAATTATAGAAATAAAAAGTGTAATTGCTGAAAATTAAAATAGGATGGGATTTGTGGTAATAGGGCACTACAGCAGTAAGACTCAGTGAACTTGATACCAAATTAATATAAATTATTCAAACTGAAGAAATAGAGATAAAGTGACTAAAATGAATATATAGAGCCTCACTGAGATGTGTTTCTCCAATTTGGAGAATTTGCAAATTCCATTACTATTATTACTGTCATCATCATTATTAGAAGTGAGGTCTCACTCTGTCACCCAGGGTGAAGTACAGTAGAACAATCACAACTCACTGTGGCCTTCAATTCCTGGGCTCAAGAGATCCTCCTACCTTAGCCTACCAAAAAGCTGGGACTATAGAAATTCACCACCCCACCTGACTACTTTTTTTTCTTCAGTAGAAACAGCATCTTGCCGTCTTGCCTAGGCTAGCCCCAAACTCCTGGGCTCAAGTGATCTTCCGGCCTTGGCTTCCCCAAGTGCTAGGATTATAGGCATGAGCCACCTTGCTCAGCCCAAGCATGATGTTTTTCAACTATGTTTCTGCCCTATTCTGTCTTTCTTATATTTCTAAGAATTAAATTTTCCTTTGTTCGTGGAAATTTATTTAAAAGACATGACTGTTCAAAGCAAAAAAAATTCTGTATTCCCAAATGTTTAGGTTGTAACACATGTAGTATTATATATAACAACACAAAAGGGGAGGGGTTGAAGTATAATGGTGCAAATTCCTATACATAGCTGAAGTAAGTCAGCAGTAACTTAAAAAAATTTGTGGCAAATTAAAAATGCACAATGCATTCATTAAAGCATTACATTAAAAATAAATATAACTAAAATGTCAATAGGAAAATTAAAAAAGCGTACTAAAACTATTTTGTTAACACCAACAAAGGTGATAAAAAACTAACACAGGAACAAAAAGTGAGATGAAGTGAACAAAAATCAAATAGCAAGAGGTAGACCTAAACACAACATTTTCAATAATTACGTTTCATGTAAATAGACAAAATGGACTAATTAATAGAGATGGTCAAACGAGATTTAACAAATAAGATCCCATAATATGCTGTTTACAATAGATAAAATTTAAGTTCAAATGCATAAATTAGTTGAAAAATAAAAAGATAAACCACGAACACAGTAAGCATTAGAGAGTTGGAGTGACTATATTAATATCAGAAAAACTGTGCTTTAAGATAAAAACAATTCTAGAGACAAAACAAGATTTTTTCTCATAATAATAGATGAATTAATGCATATACATTTAGCAGTCAAACATTGATATATTCCTGGAAACCTGAAAGATTGCATGCATGCAGAATGTAGGCCCAGGTCCTTTCTTGGTCATTCTTTCCCAGAATGATCCAGTCACTCAACTCTGACTGAATGTGAGGTCATACAAAAGCAGGAAGTGAAAGCTTAGCTTGTCCTGTAAACTACTGAAGTATAAGGCATGAATTCTCACCCAGATTCTCTTGGCAAAGAGTGGAAGACATATAGGAAAAGCTTTTAAACAAGTGTTCCAATCAATAATTTGATGACCACTAAAGTATACTAACTCAGAGGTGAACACTAAGAAGCAAAGCTTAAAAAGAAAAAGGAAAAGAAAGCTAGCAGTGATCTTGGTGGCCCAAACATTGCAGGAAAGATAAAATCTACAAAATAACTTCAGACAGGATGCTAAAGCAGTAGGTAGTAACAAGAAAAACAAAACAAAAAAAGGAAAAACCAGCAACATCAAAAAACTGTAAGTGGAGAGAGATATCTAATAACAGAAATGATACAATATATTATTTCAAAAGAGAAAGTATTAGAAAACAGTGAATGATAAAACAACTTATTACCTATAAGTAGTCCTGGTTAGATTAATAAATGAGTTCTCATCAGAAACCATGGAGGTCAAAGGACAGTTGGCTGATGGGGAGATATCTTCAAAAATTTCAAAAGAATATGACAGTTAAGCTCTCCTTTAACATTAGGATAGCTTAACTAAGCTCTCCTTCAACATTAGGAAGAAATTAGGACATTCCAGATAAACAAAAACTGAAAGAATATATCAGTAAAAGAGCTTCCCTACAAAAAATACTAAAGGGAATCTTTCAGGCTGAAAAATAATAATAGGGAAAATAAGTGAACACTAGATAATTACTGACATCCATAGTAAGAAATAAAGAGTACCTAAAAAGGTAAATATATAGGTAAATACAAAAGAGAATATAAATATATTTTTATTTGTAGTTCTTTTTTCTACCATCTACTTTTAAAGACATCAGTATAAAATAATAATTATAAAATTATATTGATCAGCTTATTATATATAATGATGTAAATTATAGAAAATAATAGTACAAAGGAAAGGTGAGGAAAGGAGGTTTATTAGAAGATTGTAGTATTGAAATTAAGCTAGTATCAGTCCAAATAGATTGTTTTAAGTTAATATGCTAGTTGCCAGGACATACACAGGGATAATATTTCGAAAATATATACAGTAAAATAAACAACAAAGTACACTATAGATTATCGACTTAATGCAAAGAAGGAAGTTACTACACAAAAGAGTGTAGAAATTATAAAGGCATAAGGGCTATGAAAAACAAAGAGGAAAATGGCAAACATAAATCCTACCCCCTCAGTAATTACATTACATGTAAATGCATTAAAAACTCTAATCAAAAGACAGACTAATATTAAAACTTCACATATTTCAACTATTGTGTCTATAAGAAAACACTTTAGCTTTAAAGATATAACTTGTTTGAAGACTAACAGATAGAAAAAAAAGACATACTATGTAAGCAGTACCATAAATAATCTAGAGTGGATACATTAATATCAGATAAAATATACTTTAAGACAGAAAATGTTACTAGAAACTAAGAAAGACATTTTATAGTAAAAAGAGTACAAATCAAATTAGAATATATAAAAATTATAAACATATGTGCACCTAAAAACAGAACCCCAAAATACGAGAAGAAAAACCTAAGAAAATTGTACAGAAAAATAGACAATTCAACAGTAATATTTGAAGAGATAAATAACCCAGTTCCAAAAACAGATAGAATGACTAGTAAAAAATCAACAACAAAATGAAAGATTTAACCCAACTCTAAATCAATTAAACTCTACAGATATCTATGTAATGCTCAATAACAGAAGAATAAACATTTCTCTCAAGATCATATGGAACATTCTCCAAAATAAATTATTTACTAGGCTATAAAACAAGATTCAATGAATTTAAAAGACTGAAATTATGCAATGGATGCCCTCTAACAGCAACGGAATTAAATTAGGAATCATCAACAGAAGTAAATTTGAGAAGTTCACAAATATGTGGAAACTAAAATAACACATTCTCAAATAACCAATGAGCCAAAGAAGAAATCGAAAGGAAATTAGAAAATACTTTCAGATGAAGGAAACTAAAATACAATGTACCAGAACTTATGGGATGCCACTTAAGCAGTGCTTGAAAGTAAATTTATCAAAGTAAATACCTATATTTTAAAAAAAAGATTATAAATCAATAAACTAAACTTCTACCTTAAGAAACTAGAACATAGCCAGAGGCATCACACTACCTGATTTCAAAATATACTACAGAGCTACAGTAAGCAAAACAGCATGGTACTGATACAAAACAGACACACAGATGATGGAATAAAAATATAAAACTCAGAAATAAAACCACACACGTACAACCATCTGATCTTTGACAAGGCTGACAAAAACAAACAATGGAAAAAGGACTCCCTATTCAAAAAAATGGTGCTGAAATAAATGGCTAGCCATATGGAAAAACTGAGGCTGTATTCCTACCTTTTAACATATACAAAAATTAGCTTAAAATAGATGAAACATTTAATGTAAGACCTCAAACTATAAAAATCCTAGAAAACAACCTAGGAAATAGTCTTCTCAACATTGGCCTTGGCAAAATATTTTTGGCTAAGTCCTCAAAAGCACTTACAACAAAAACAAAAATAGACGAGTCAGACCTAATTTAACTACAGAGCTTCTGTACATCAAAAGAAACTATCAACAGAGTAAACAGGCATCCTACAGAATCGGAGAAGGTATTCACAAACTAGGCATCTGACAAAGGCTAATATCCAGAATTTCTACAGAACTTAAATCAACAAGCAAAAAACAACCTCATTATAAAACAGGCATAGGACGAGAACAGACACTTTTCAAAAGAAGACATAAAAGTGACCAACATGCCAGGCACAGTAGCTCACGCCTGTAATCCTAGCACTTTGGGAGGCCAAGGTGGGTGGATCACGAGGTCAGGAGATTGAGACCATGGTGAAACCCTGTCTCACTAAAAAATACAAAAAATTAGCAGGGTGCAGTGGCAGGCACCTGTAGTCACAGCTACTCGGGAGGCTGAGGCAGGAGAATGGCATGAACCTGGGAGGTGGAGCTTGCAGTGAGCGGAGATCACACCACTGTCCTCCAGACTGGATGACAGAGCAAGACTCCGTCTCAAAAAAAAAAAAAAAAAGTGACCAACAAACATATGAAAAAATGTTTAGCATCATTAATCATCAGAGAAATGCAAATTAAAACCATAAAATCACAAAAAGATACTATCTCACACCAATTGTTATTATTAAAAAGTCAAAAAACAACAGATGCTGGCAAGGCTGCAGAGAAAAGGGACAATTTATAAACTGTTAGTAGAAATACAAATTAGTTCAGCCACTGTGTAAAGCAGTCTGGAGATTTTTCAAAGAACCTAAAACAGAGCTACCATTCAACCCAGCAATCCCCTTACTAGGCATATACCCAAAGGAAAATAAATTATTCTACCAAAAAGATATATGCCCTTGAATTGACTCATCACTGCACTATTCACAACAGCAAAGACATGAAATCAACCCAGGTGCCCATCAATGGTAGACTGGATAAAGAATATGTGTTACACATACACCATGGAATAATACACAGCAATAAAAAAGAATACAAAGCAATAAAAAAGAATGCAGTTGGAGGCCATAATCCTATGCAAATTAACACAGGAATGTAAAACCAAATACTACATGTTTTCACTTAAAAGTGGGAGCTAAACACTGAGCACACATGGTCATAAATGTGAGACAAATATAGACACTCTGGACTACTAGAAGGGGGAGGGAAGGAGGAGGACATGTGTTGAAAACTACCTACTGGTAGTGTACAACTATGCTTACTACCTGGGTGATGAGATTCATACTCCAAACCTCAGCATCACGCAATTTCCCCATGTAATGAACCTGCACAGTTAGCATCATATCTAAAATGCAAGTTTAAATTTAAATTAAAAAAAGGAAAAAACTAGAAAAAGTAGAGGAAACCAAACCCAAAGAAAATGGAAGGAAAGAAATAATAAATACTAGAGCAGAAATAAAGGAAGTAGAGAATATTTTTTAAAATAGCGAAAAAATCAATAAAACCAGTTGCTTCTTAACACAATCAACAAAACTGACAAAAACTTTACCTAGACTGAAAAATTTTAAAAGAGAAAAATTAAATTACCAAAATTAAGAATAAAAGAAAATCATCACTACTGACATTAAGAAATGAAAAAGATTAAGAATACTATAAACAACCTGACGAATTAGAAAAAATTCAAATGGACACACTCCTGGAAAGGCAATAACTACCATAACTTACTCAAGAAGTGATAGGAAATCTCAATAAACATGTCAAGAGATTAAATAATAATTAGACTTTCCACAAAGGAAAGTCCAGGCTCAGATGGCTTCACCAGTGAGTTTTGCCAAAAATTTAAAGAAAGATTAAAGTCAATCCATCACAAAATCTTCCAGATAAATAGAAGGGAACATTTCTCAATTCGATCTACTTTGATATCAAAAATCAACAAAAACAAAACTCGAAAAAAAGTGACAGATCATTATCTCTTATGAATGTATACACAAATAACCTTAAGCAAAAGAGTAGCAAACAAAATTCAATGATAAGTAAAGAGAATTAAACATCATGACTAAATGGGATTTATCCCAGGAATGCAAGGTTTTTTAAACATCTGGTAATCTTTTACACCATCTTAACAGAATAAAGGACAAAATACCATATAGTTATCTCAATTGATATGGTTTGGCTTTGTCCCCACCCAAATCTCATCTTCAATTTCCATGTGTTGTGGGAGGTACCCTGTGGGAGGTAATTGAATCATGGGGGCAGGTCTTTCCTGTGCTGTTTTTGTGATAGTGAGTAAGTCTCATGAGATCTGATGATTTTATAAAGGGGAGTTTTCCTGTACAAGCTCTCTTCTCTTGTCTGCTGCCATGTGAGATGTGCCTTTTACCTTCCACCATGATTGTGAAGCCTCCCCAGACATGTGGAACTGTTAAGTCCTTTAAACTTCTTTCTTTTGTAAATTGCCCAGTCTCGGGTATGTCTTTATCAGCAGTGTGAAAATGGAATAGAGTAAATTGGTACCAGTAGAGCAGGGTGCTGCTGTAAAGATACTGAAAAATGTGGAAGCAACTTTGGAACTTGGTAACAGACAGAGGCTGGAACAATTTGGAGGGCTCAGAAGAAGACAGGAAAATGTGGGAAAGTTGGAACTCCCTAGAGACTTGTTGAATGACTTTGACTAAAATGCTGATAATGATATGGACAATGAAATCCAGGCTGAGGTGGTATCAGATGGAGATGAGGAACTTGTTGGGAAATGGAGCAAAGATGACTCTTGTTATGTTTTAGCAAAGAGACTGGTAGCATTTTGCCCCTGACCTAGAGATTTGTGGAACTTTGACCTTGAGAGGGATTATTTAGGGTATCTGGTGGAAGAAATTTCTCAGCAGAAAAGCATTCAAAATGTGACTTGGGTGCTGTTAAAGGCATTCAGTTTTAAAAGGGAAACAGAGCATAAAAGTTTGGAAAATTTGCAGCCTGACAATGCGATAGAAAAGAAAAGCCCATTTTCTGAGGAGAAATTCAAGCTGAGGTTGCATAAGTAATGAGGAGCCAAATATTAATCACCAAGACAATGGGGAACATGTCTCCAGGGCATATGAGAGACCTTTGCAGCAGCCCCTCCCATCACAGGCCCAGAGGTTTAGAAGGAAAAAATGGTTTCCTGGGCTGGGCCCAGGGTCTCTCTGCTGTATGCAGTCTAGGGACTTAGTGTCCTGCCTCCCAGCTGCTCCAGCCATGACTAAAAGGGGCCAAGGTATAGCTTGGGCTGTTGCCAAGTCTTGGCAGCTTCCACGTGGTGTTGAGCCTACGGGTACACAGAAGTCAAGAATTGAGGTTTGGGAACCTTGGCCTAGATTTCAGAGTATGTTTGGAAATGCTTGGATGCTCAGGCAGAAGTTTGCTGCTGGCACATGGCCCTCACAGAGACCCTTTGCTAAGGCAGTGCAGAAGGGAAATGTGGGGTTGGAGCTCCCACACAGAGAACCTACTGGGGCATCTGTGCAGCTGTGAGAAGAGGGCCACAGTCCTCCAGACCCCAGAATGGTAGATCTACCTACAGCTTGAACTGTGTGCCTGGAAAAGCTGCAGACAATGCCAGCATGTGAAAGCAGCCAGAAGCAGGGCTATACCCTGCAAAGCCACAGAGGTGGAGCTACCCAAGACTGTAGGAGCCCACCTCTTGCATCAGTGTGACCTGGATGTGAGACATGGAGTCAAAGGAGATCAGTTTGGAGCTTTAAGGTTTCATTGCCCCACTGGATTTTGAACTTGCATGGGGCCTGTGGCCCCTTTGTTTTGGCCAATTTCTCCCATTTGGAATGGCTGTATTTACCCAGTGCCTGTACCCCCATTGTATCTAGGAAGTAATTAACTTGCTTTTAATTTTACAGGTTTATAGGCTGAAGGGACTCACCTTATCTCAAATGAGACTTTGGACTGTGGACTTTGGAGTTTATGCTGAAATGAGTTAAGACTTTGGGGACTGTTGGGAAGGCATGATTGGTATTGAAATGTGAGGACATAAGATTTGGGAGGGGCCAAGGGTGGAATAATATGGTTTGGCTGTGTGCCCACTCATATCTCATCTTGAATTCCCATGTGTTGTGGGAGGGACCCAGTGGGAGGTAATTGCATCATGGGAATGGGTCTTTCCTATGCAATTCTCATGATAGTGAATAAATCTCAAGAGATCTGATTTTTTTTTTTTTTTGAGATGGCGTCTCGCTCTGTCACCCAGGCTGGAGTGCAGTGGCATGATCTTGGCTCACTGCAAGCTCCACCTCCCAGGTTCATGCCATTCTCCTGCCTTAGCCTCCTGAGTATCTGGGACTACAGGCGCCTGCCATCATGCCCAGTTAAGTTTTTGTATTTTTAGTAGAGACAGGGTTTCACCATGTTAGCCAGGATGGTCTAGATCTCTTGACCTTGTGATCTGCCCACCTTGGCCTCCCAAAGTGCTGGGATTACAGACATGAGCCACCACGCCTGGCCAATCTGATGGTTTTATAAAGCAGAGTTTCCCTGCACAAGCTCTCTTCTCTTCTCTGCTGCCATGTGAGATGCACCTTTCACCTTCCACCATGATTATGCATCTCTCCAGCCATGTGGAACTGGAAGTCCGTTAAACCTCTTTGTAAATTGCCCCATCTCAGGTATGTTTTATCAGCAGTGTGAAAACGAACTAATATATCAGTACATGCATGTTTTATCAGCAGTGTGAAAACGGACTAATATATCAGTACATGCAAAAAAAAAATTGGACAAAATCAAAAACATTTTTATGATATAAAACAAAAACTTTAAGAAACTAAGAAACTTCTTCAACCTCCTAAATGGCATCTACAGAAAACCCATAGCCAACATCAAACTTAATGAAGAAAGACTGAATACTTTCCCCTAAGATCCGGAACAAGACAAGCATATATACTTTCTTCACTTTTATTCAGCATTGTACTGATACATGTGATAACATACATTAATCTTTAATTATTCCATTTATATGGAAATTTTATAATTGATCAATCTTTGTAGAAAGTAGGTTAGTAATGGCTTAGAGTTAGGGAGTGAGAATAATGAGGAATGCTGGGTAGTGGGTATAGGGTTTCTTGTTAGAATCATTAAAATGCTCTAAAATTAGATAATATTGGCAATTTTACAAATCCATTAATTTTCTAAAAAACCATTGTATACTTTAAGGGGGTAAGTTTTATTATATGTAACTGCATTTGAATAAAGCTATTTTCTCGAAACCTCACGGTAATGAGTCTGCCACATTAGTGAAGATTTAAGGCTCCAGTGAACTATAATATACCAAGACATCTCCTCCAACATAAAGGAGAATTTATTGCATATTGTATCCAAAATAGAGCACAAGTAATTGCACTTTACATCTTTTGCCTCTAAGAAAGTAGCATAGGTCTTAGTAGTCCCTTACACTTTTAGAGATATCATATACCACATTTTGAAACACCATTCAGACCTATTTATTCGATGACTTGTGAGAACGCCCATTTCAAGTAGGATCTAGAGCAAGAGAGGGCTTTGTAGCAACTTCACGCTGCTAGTGGGACCATATAACTTGGTAGATCCTGTGTTGCTAGAGATATTCATGGCAAGACATGTGGTGTCTCTCACAGACGCCAATAAGATAGACACAGCACAGATTACTAGAGTTCAGAAGTAAGACCCTGCTTTCTGCAGTAAATAACTATTTACCTTTTGACAAGCTGCTCCTGCCATACTGCTATGACTCACAGACCTAACAAAAGACCAGATAATGGTACATCAAGTAAGATGACTATTCAGTTTAGGGTCTCCCTTACGAGCTATGTAAACCCACCAAGTCATACTGTCAATCAGGAGCATTCAGCAGAAGGAAAACATTCATGGTTGTTGCTAAGCACATACAAAACCCACAAGTTATGTGAATAGTAGGCCCTATCTCCTGCATTCTCTCTGTGTTGCACTAATACTTCTCCCTCTGCTCACACCTATGGTCTTGTGATTCATAGTCAACATCCAGTTGACTAAGGAGGAAAAATGCAGGCCTCTTTCCTGGATGAGTGACTCAAGATATTGGTACACACCAAAAATGGACTAATTCCACACTATAGACTCAATCAAGGATGGCCCTTAAATACAATAGTGAGAAAAATTCCTCTCAATAGGCATAGCTTCAAGCCATAAACTTGGTCATCTTCTTTGTGTGAAGGAAGAAGTAGATTAAGGTAAGGTTAATTACTTGGATGGTTTGTCAAGGGCCTGGATGGAGAAAGATTGAAGAATTCAAAAGCTTATAGATGGACCTATGGGAGTGAGTACAAAGTGTGTGAAATTTAGGAACTCAGAGAAGACATTGAAGAACCAATTAGACGGGATGACTCATGACTATTTAAGCATAGGTTAGCTGGCCTCTGTCCTCTGCCACCACAGTGCTTACACAGTGGTGCTGAGGATGAAGAATGCTATGCAAGGCCCTACAGTGTGGGGCCTTACATACATATATATAACCAAGTTATATATAACTAAGGCTTATGTATGGGCTTATTTTCACTACAGCTGACCTACCTATTTTGATTACTGAATGTTCAACTTCTCTTCATTAGTGACCAATGCTGAACTCTCAAAATAAAGCTCATCACTCAAAATGAGAATCCTAAAGTCTGAATGTGTCCACTAAAATTCATGTTAAAATTTTATGGCAAATGTGACAGTACTAAGATGTGGGGCCTTTATGAGATAATTAGGTCATGAGTGCTCCTCCCTCATGAATGGGATTAAAAAGCCTTTATAAAAGAGGTTTCACAAAGAATCCAGCCCTTTTGTTTGTTCTTCCATCCTTTCTGCCATGTGAAAACACAGTGTTTGTCCTCTCCAGAGGTGGTGGCAATAAAGCATCTTCTTAGAAACAGACAGCAGCCCTCACCAGACACCAAAGCTGCCAATGCCTTGATATTGGACTTTACAGCCTCCAAAACTGTAAGAAAAAAAATTGTTTTTCTAAGTTACCCTGTATTAGGTACTTTATAGCAACACAAATGGACCAACACAGAGACCATCCTTTAATACAAGACCATCCAGGCACTGGCTGATTATTCTGGATCTCTTCCATTTTTAAGGAGGCAGCTGTTCATCCTGCCTAAGTTTGATATTTCTGGGAAGGGGTTTGTCTTTCTTACCCTGGCCATTAACACTATTCAAGGGCCCACAGAATGTAATTTATTAGCATGTGAAGCCACATTACATTGCCTAATACCAAGGAACCCTTGTGTATTAGTCCATTTTCACAACTCTATAAAGAATACCTGAGACTGGATAATTTAGAAAGGAAAGAGATTTAATTGACTCACAGTTTTGCATGGCTAGGGAGGCCCCAGGAAACTTACAATCATGGCGGAAGGTGAAGGGGAAGCAAGACATGTCTTACATGGTGGCAGGAGAGAGACAGAGAGAGTGCACAGGAGAAACTGCCACTTTTAAATCACCAGATCTCGTGAGAACTCCCTATCACGAGAAGAGACTGGGGCAAACCAGCCCATCACGAGAAGAGATTGGGGCAGACCAGCCCCATGATCCAATCACCTCTCACCAGCTCCCTCCCTTGACACGTGGCGATTATGATTTGACATTTGGGTGGGGACACAGGTCAAACCATATCACCCTGTTAAGGCAAAGAAGGTACAACAGTGGGCATATGAGATTCATTATTTCTTTCATATAATTCATTGCCTTGAAGCTGCTGGCCTATAGAATATTGAAGTCATTCCAGCTTAGAAACAACACTCTAGGACATTGGGAAAACTTCAGGATGAGGTATATGTTTTGAAACATTACTAGTGCTGTGTCCCTAGTTGACAAAATATACATATCTGGAGACAAAGGGTGAAAATAACAATGGCCTCCTACCATATCTCCCTGTGATCCACTTGAGGAATTTATATTTTCCATTCCCTCAACTTTAGGCTCTGCTAGCCTAGAGGTTCTAGTTTCAGAAGACGTGATGGGGGAAATCTTCTACCAAGACAAGAAATAATTTCCACCAAACCTAAAGTTATAGCTGCCACCTGGTCATTTTAGGCTTCTTATCCAAATGACTAGCAGGCAAAAGAGAAGTTACTTTGCTGGCAGAAGCAATTGACTATCCTGAGATGATACAGTTACTATATCCATGTAATAGGGGCAGGTAGGAGTATGTTTAAAACCCCACAGTATTCACTGAGATGCCTCGTATTGTTTCCACACCCAGTAATAATAATAAATGATCAATGGTAGTAACCATGGCCTCATAAGAATGTAAAAATGTAAGGGCTGAAGCTCCTCAGAGATAAAGGCTTTGGTAAATTTTCTGGGTCAGTGGACATGTTGGTCAAGGGTGAAGGGGATCTACAATGGGTAGGATGGAGATTGAATGGGATAGAAGGGAGATAATGAATGGAATAGAAGGGAGACGATGAATATCATTGGTGGTCTCTGATCCAGCTGCAGCAGTGACAGCTGTAAATTGTACTATTTACTCTCCTATTGTATTCTCTCTTCAGAAATTGTGACTGTCCACCAAATTGGAAAAGACAAACGAGGGCAGAATGAAATTAGCATGGCCCATGGGTGGATCTCTGCAGTGTAAGAGATGGACTGTCACAGACACCTTCGGAGCTCCACTTCTGTTTTCTTGCTTTTATGGTTGAAGTGCACACTGGCCTTACTTATTGTCCAGGACCAATATTTCTTTGCCTGAGAGCTTTCTTTGCCATGGAAGCCTGCTTTGCCACTTATGTAGCTGGTTGGAAGGGCTATGGAATTATGTACTTTTTTATGGAATTATGTGGAATTAAGGGCTATGGAATTAATGTGCTTTTCTTCCTGGAAACAGTCTTCAATCAATGAGCATTCAGATTTGATATTTAGATACCCAGGCCCATCCCTCTTCCTGTCAGACATTTTTCAGGCCTTTGTTTTACACTGGCCTTCAGAGTTTTCCAATTAGGATTAAGCTCCAGCTGACTATAGTGATAGTCAGTTTGATAACACACCATATATTAGTGAGCCATGCCTTCTGATTAACTTCCCACTTCCCTGTACCTCTCAAATACATTAATTGTCTTCAAATCTTTGCGCAGTTTGCTTCTAGAAGAGCCCAAAAGAAGACAGAATTCCATAATACCACGAAATATGGAATATGGAAACAACCTAAATACACATTAGTAATAAATTATGACACAGTCATATAATTAAAGCAATGATATATACTTTTCTTCCTTGATGTGGAAAGGTAATCTATATGTGAAATAAGATTACAAAAGTATATATTATTACATTTTTAGAATAAATAAAATATTAATGCTTATGTATGAAATGTATAGTATATATATTTACACATATTTAGTGTGTATTATATACTACATTTACACATATTTTGTATAGATATATATATACTTACACATATTTTGTATGGATATATATATACTATGTATAAATATATACACTATATGTACTAAATATGTGTAAATATATATACGCATGCTAAAATGTTAAGAGCAGCTGTAAAGGTTTTAGTTGTTTCCTTTCTTTATTTGGAATTTTTAATTTTCCCTAGTGAATACGTATTAATTGTGTTGTGAGAAGTATTTAAAGGAAATGTGACAAGTGGACCATATTAGCCTGTTCAGTTAGCCTGTTGGAGTTTTGACTAAGGCATTAAGAAAATTAAGTTTAATAAATAAAATACTGCCTGGCAGGATAAACATTAAAATAATCTTACATACTCCTAATAGAGTATACAACCTTCAAAGATTATATATCACTTCACATGTATCCATTTATATGGTGGTCTCAAGAGTTCAGAGACTCAAGGCCATTACTCTGGGCATTTTGAAGAACTCTTCCAGCAGTCTAACCTACCGGGCTTGACCAGCCAGAGAAGTCTTTTTAGGCAGGAAAACTGGGACTTCTTTTCAGCATCTTTTCCGTCCATCTCACACACACACACTCACACACACACACACACACCGTCACAGCTCTTCCTCTCATTCTTTACTCTTTGCTGAGTTAATCTCTAAACAATTATTAGGTTTGGAATCTCAGACACATTAATTACCCAGAAGGCAGAAACCACTTAGTGGACAAGTCTCTCTCCCTAACGATCTTATTTTATTAGATTTGCACTTCTGAGGGGAAAACAAATTCCTGTGTTGAGTTTTGATTTATCTGACTTTGTGTTTATGTCATACCTGTTTCCGACAAGCCTGATAATATCTGAGTCTTCTAGTCTTTCTTCAGGGCACTTTTGATTGTATTTAAAAAAATCATAAACCAAATTACAAAATCTTGGAATTTTTTTTAGTAAGAAATCTTCTCTGAAATTTCTTAACAAGGAAGTAATAGGAGGGAGTATAAGTAGAGCATACATTGTGAAGTGAATAAAGCGTACATTGTGCAGTGAATGTTTTGCTCTAGCAAAAACACTTCATAATGTATGCTTTATTCACTTCTCTCCACCCAAATTCCATTCCCATTGGCAGCCCAAAAGTCTCCTCTCTACCCTCTTCCTCTCACGCTTGCACTCAAATACACTCTCTACCCCACCTACTCTTTGTTTTCTGTCCCCATACCTTCCATGCCCTTCTCTTCCTCAGTGATACTTTCATGGCTTTTCCAGTGTAAAGCAATTCCAGTTCTAGCATTCTTTCAGATTTTCTTTTCTGCTGTATCCATCAAATCAGCAAAATCAGTGCCTAAGACTCAGCACTGAGGGTTGATGGGCTGGGAAAGGAGGTGAAAACAAACAAACAAACCTGTTTTTGGAAAGCAGAATTGGAGAAAGGGACATGAATTCATGTGCTTTTTTGTTTGTTCTTTGAGCTGGTTACAGTTATCAATTTACATGTGCTCTATCATCCCATATATTGCACTTTATGTTTCTAGGTACATGAATAATGATGAGTTGAACTCTCTTCTGCAAATGCTTTGATACTCCTCCTCTGATTTTCAGGTGGTGGGAGGGAAGGTGCTCAACTGCAGCATAATTATACTGTGCACCCATCAGCAAGTCTCCTTTTATAACCTTGGAACAACCCCAAGGAGTTTGGAAGCAGTGAAGCAAACATGAATTGGACCTAAATATACAAGCGAGAAAGCATTTATTTTTATTTATTTATTTCTTAAAGGATAGAGTTATTTAAATATCCTGGCACTATGAGAATTGTACGTTTAAGAATCAAGAATTGGTAGACTGGAAGAAACTTTAAGAGGTCGTGCAGCCTACATCTTGATTTAATTCTGATGCAAATTAAGAATATTATTAAAATAAAACTTTCACGAAAACATAAAATATTGTCAGAAGTATTACATTTCCATTTGTTTCAACTGTTAATCATGTAATGTTGTCAATATCAAACATAGACCTCATAGACCATGGTCTTCAAGTTATATGTTAAGAAAAAGTTTTGAAAGTTAGTGTGATGAAGTTTAATGATTATTGTACAAATGCATGTATTAGAATAGACAGGTAAACTTAATACTTCTTAATCCAGAGTATTTTTTGAAGGTTCTTAAAATTGCAAACCCTCTACCTTGTTGAATGTAATTTGTCCTGATTCCCAATCCTACATGCTCCTTTGGCTTAACTACCGAATCAAATTGTCAGCCAAATATTACATTTGATCGTTTGCCTCTTCTCACAACTGGCAGCTCTTTCCTGACTTCCCTATTTCTGTCAATTTCACTATTATCACAATAAACCAATCAGGCATTTTTGTCCTGACCTCTCACATGCTTTTGGACTCTGGTAAGAATTAGCCCTTGTTAATAGCAACCCAAATATAAACAACCACAAATACAAGTTCATCTCCCGCTTTCCCAGTGAAAAGACGAAAGGGCTATTTTGTCAGCATAAATATATAAATATTTGATACTACAGACAAAATAGTGAAAAGTTTGCTTAAACTATTTTATTAATTTAGTTACACATACATTTAAAAAATCATGTGAAAGTACACCATTATTATTTAATCTGAAAATGTAACTTAGCAGATGTAGTGTTTAACATTTTTACAGTTTCCATTTTTTAATTTTACCAAATCAATAATTTAAAAACCTATAACATAAATGTTAATTATCATAAGATAGTCAGTTATAAAATGTTCATCTTGAGACTTCTTTTTTTTTTTTTTTGAGACGGAGTCTCACTCTGTCGCCCAGGCTGGAGTGCAGTGGCGCGATCTCGGCTCGCTGCAAACTCCACCTCCTGGGTTCACACCATTCTCCTGCCTCAGCCTCCCTAGTAGCTGGGACTACAGGCACCCGCCACCATGCCCAGCTATTTTTTTATATTTCTAGTAGAGACGGGGTTTCACCGTGTTATCCAGGATGGTCTCGATCTCCTGACCTCGTGATCCACCCGCCTTGGCCTGCCAAAGTGCTGGGATTACAGGCATGAGCCACCGCACCCGGCCCATCTTGAGACTTCTTAAAGGAAAAAGCATAGAATTGACCCTTGAACAAGGCAGGGATTAGGAGTGCCAGCCACCGCACAGTCGTAAAGCCCCGTGTAACTTTTGACTCCACCAAAACTTAACCACATACAGCCTACTGTTGACTGGAAGCCTTACTGATAACAAAAACAGTTGATTAACATGTTTTCTGTTGTGTTTATTATATACTGTATTCTTATAAGAAAGTAAGCTAGAGAAAAGAAAATATTAAGAAAGTCATAAGGAATGGAAATATATTTACTATTTATTAAGTGGAAGTGGATCATCATAAAGGTCTCCATCTTCATTGTCCTTCCATTTAGTGCGCTGAAGAGGAGGAGGGGTTGGTCTTGCTATCTCAAGTGTGGGAGAGGCAAAAGAGAATCAGCACATAAGTGGACCTGTGCAGTTCAAACCGATGTTGTTGGAGGGTCATCTTGTATTTCAAAAATTACATTGTTAAAAATATATTTTCTGAAGACTAAAGCCTCTATTCTTTGCTGTTTGCCTCAATTTGCTTTTCTGTAAACTTTCGTTTTTAACCCAGCAATATTAATAGAGCAAAGAGTAGTTATCTGCATTAATTTAATCAGGGACTGATCTGAAACTTAGATTATGTAGGCAACATTGGCTATCTTCTACAACGGAGATTAAATACTGACTATAGGAGGTAAATAGCCCTGTTTCTACAGGTCTTCTACAGGACCTGACAGTTATTTATTTAGCAACTGATCTTTAAATAATTTGCTGTTTCCAGGACAAAATACTTTCATATTAAGTATTTTAAGTATTTACTCAACCAAGATTTTTGTTAAAAATTGATATTGTTGCAGTTTCAGAACATGTACTGGATTAGGTTAAGAAGTGAGCCAAGTTAAATAAAAAACAAAAAATGTAAAACGACAACAAAAAACAGTACAAGGAGAAAGAGAGAGAGAGAAAGAAAGAAAGCTAGAGCACCCAGATTCACTTTTCAATGTTACAAACACATGAATCTAGAGTATGTATTTACAACACATATATGCAGAATTTTACAGAGTCCAGGGGGCCAAAAAACAGTTGGCCACAATGGTTTTAGCATTCCAAACTACTCAATTTTTGACAATAATTATAAAAATTAAAGCATATTTATCTGTTAAAAACAACAAAGTAGAGGATGAGCATGAACAAGGATTTTGAAACCTTTAACATCTGTATTACTCTAATATTTTTATACTTACGTGCTTCAAAAAATGCTACAGAAACAGAAATCTATGAAACATTGTGACTTTTGGAAAACAACAAATACCTGGGTTTTATTTATTATTATCATCATTATTAGTAGTAGTAGTAGTAGTAGTAGTATTTGACAGAGTCTTGCACCGTCGCTCCAGGGTGGAGTGCAATGGCGCGATCTCAGCTCACTGCAACCTCTGCCTCCCAGGTTCAAGTGATTCTCCTGCCTCGGCCTCCCGAGCAGCTGGGACTATAAGTGGGTGCCACATGCCTGGCTAATTTTTTTGTATTTTTAGTAGAGACGGGGTTTCACCATGTTGGCCAGGCTGGTCTTGAAGCTCCTGACCTCGTGATCCACCTGCCTCAACCTCCCAAAGTGCTGGGACTACAGGTGTGAGCCACCCGCCTGGCCAACCTGGGTTGTTCTTAATAAGATTATAATGTGGGAGCTGAGATGATTATATACAAAAGGTGCCAAAAGTTTCCTCCCTCCAAAAACATTGATATTGACTTATTATCAGTTTCAATTTTGTATTTTAGAAAAGGAGAAAGAAGCTGTTATTTATAATCCATTTGAATTATTCTACAATATAAAAGTGATATTTTATCAAGCAAAACTAGCCCTCAATTAGAAATTACTTCTTGTATTTTAATCAGGGTATACTGTATCAGTCAGAAACCTGAACAATTTATTTAAGACTCTATTTTATAAAACACAAACTGGTTAGAAGTTTAATATAATGGCTCAGCAGAGAAATTAACTCTCTAGGTTTGGTTACTGATAATCTAAACTGATGAACCCAGAGACAATAAATTTATTTTTATCCTTTGCCATTTTTCACAATGGTACAATTCAATGAATATTTTTTCCGATGATACTATTCAATGACCTTTGGAAGACTATATTTCAGAAGTCTCTGTCTCAACTCATTAATCCACTTTGTGCTGACCCTCTTGAAATCTGAGCATAATTTTTCAAGGCACCAAGCAGTGTTCTACAGAGATGATTGCAGTTGCAATATCCAAAAACACAAAGTATTCTATGACCACTCAAAATAACAAGAATCAACACAAGCCACCTACTATGAACTACATTCATTATCTCATTTATTCTCATAAAAACTTTATAAGGCGAGTAACACTTTTCCTGTTTTAACAGATAAAGCAATGGAGAGTCTGAGAGGTTAATTGGCTTGCCCAGTACCAAATTCATGTTCTATACATTGTGCTTATATATGTAAGGAAGTATGGGGGGGAAAGATAGCTGCAAGGCATAATATTTGTTGTGTTTATTAAAATTCTTCTCTTTGCTACTAGATAATAAGCAAAAACATTTTTGTCCATTATAGCTTCTAACACAGTGCCTTGCACATGGAAAAGGCTCAATTGACATTTATGGAAACTCGATGTTGATGCTGGACTGAGAAAATAAATTTTTCAATATAATTTTAAATAAAATAATATATATTGCTCTTATAGTTCGCAACATTAAACAATTATGGACTTGTTCATTTTTATATATGTGAATACAATATTATACAAAATCCTTAACATCTTTTTATAACACACAGCTTTCAATATGTTAAAAATATTTGATTGTTCGGAATATAATATACATTAATGTTGGTGTCTGTATACATAAAACATGGAGAAATATGAAATGTCAGTTCTACAGTGTTTCGCTGTAGTTGTTAAATTATTTAAATTTAGCTTTCACTGAACACCAAATAGAGTGTGCATGACCAACACTGTAATACTCTGCACATATTTTAAATAACTGATATTTGAAGTAACATAACTAAATTATCATACTAAGATTCTTTTCTCTTTGAAGATCATTAAATATTAAGGAATAACTGAAATTGTATTCACAAATTATCACAGTGAAAAAATTATGACAGTGAAAGAGATCTGACATAACCAACTCTATCTTGCCTTTTACCTGCAAACTGCCCTTGCTTTTTCCTGGGCATGGGCCAAACTAACTTTGGGAGAAATTTGGTTGATAGTTTAAATGATTGTAGCCCTTCCCCAAAATCTAAACTCCCTTTGTTAAACTAATAAAAGGCCACCAGGTTAGGAGAATGAGAAGGGTCTGAATTCATAGTTAAGTCTTTACCAGCCATTATTCTGGAGATCACAAGATTTCCAACTTCCCCAATTACTCCTGCAAATAACATCACATTGTAGAACCTACGATTATCCTTTTGAGATGTCTTATCAGGCTTCTGTGTCTCTGATGACCAGATGGCTTCACCTGAACCTGTGACCTTTGACTCAACCAGTCCTGTAATCCCCAGCCAGAAGCAGACTTAGCACACAAGAATCATTTTACACACCTCTGTGATTGCATCCCCAACCAATCAGCAGCACTTATTCCCTAGCCCCTCACTGTCAAACTGTCAGAGGCATTGAAACCTAAGCAGGCCCATCTTGTATAGTGGCTTGGTAAAATAAGGCTAAGACCTACTGGGCTACATTTTCAGGAGGTTAGACATTGTAAGTCACAGGATGAGGTAGGAGGTCAGCACAAGATACACGTCATAAAGACCTTGCTGAAAAAACAGGCTGCAGTAAGAAGCTGGCCAAAACCCACCAAAACTAAGATGGTGATAAAACTGATCTCTGGTTGTCCTCACTGCTCATTATACACTAATTATAATTCATTAACATGTTAAAAGACATACCCACCAACACCACAACAGTTTACAGATGCCATGGCAATGTTGGGAAGTTACACTATATGGTCTAAAAAAGGAAGGAACTCTCAGCTGCAGGTATTGCCTACCCCTTTTCCAGAAAACTCATGAATAAACTACCCCTTATTTAGCACATAATCAAGAAATAACTATAGGTATTTTAGGCCAGCAGCTCAAGCCGCTGCTCTGCCTATGGAGTAGCCATCCTTTATTCCTTCACTTTTCAATAAACTTGCTTTTGATGTGGGATTTTTCTCAGGCCCTTCACCGGACTCATGGCTGGGGTGCCCACCTCAGCCCACCATGCTCAGCCCCTGTGGGAGGGAACACATAAATGAGCAAGTGCAGGATCTGGCCAACCGCTCTGGGCACCAACACAGTAGCAAGCTCTGTACAGGGCCTGTGGCCAGACCAGGCATATCGCCTGGAGGGGAATGCAGTGGTGCCCAGGTAAGGATACCCACAACCTTGGAGCCCCAGACGGAGTGTTACAGTGCTGTTTTAGTTCCACCATCTGCATTCTGATGGATAGCAGTGTGTTAGCAACTCAGTTGGCCTCTTGCCTTGTCATGTGGGGTGGCTCCTCTCTGCCAGCAAGGGCAAAGGGCCAGTGTGACAGACTTTTCTGGGTACTGCATTTGGTGGGTCCTGAGCTCTTGTCCAGTGTCTTAGAAGAATGAGGTCACATGAATGTTTGAAGGATGGTGAAGGCAGATAATTTTGTTGAGTGATTAAAATGGCTCTCAGTGGAGAGGGGAGCTGGAAAAGGAAGGAGGAGAGGGGATGGAAGGGAAGGTTGTCTTCTCTGAAGTCAGGTTGTCTCTTCCCCAAAGCCAGGCCATCTCCCCCTCTACTGACTGAGTTTAGGGTCTTTATAGGCACAGGATGAGGAGTGTGTACCGATTGATTTGTGAGTATGCAGAAAAGGTTAAAGCAAAGACACCACTCAAAAGTGAGCAGGGCAGAGTATAAAACCAATTAGGAATGGGTGGGTATAAGTAAAATAGAGGAAGGATGGGGATCAATCAGAGGAAAGCATGACAAACCAGGAGGACAAGTCCTCAATCCGGTCTGAGAATTTAACTGGTAGTTTGGCTTTCAGGCTTCAGACTGTCTTTGGCTTGGAGGTGGGCTTTCACCAGGGACCCACCTCTATCTGCCTAGGCATTGGCTGCCTTCTGTTGCTATCACTTTCACTTTACTCTATGGACTTACCCTAAATTCTTTCTTGTGTGAGATCCAAGAACCCTCTTTTGGGGTCTGGATCAGGACCCCTTTCTGGTAACAAAACTGTCTTTGAAAGATCCTAGCCCCAAATTTTCTTTCTTTTCTTTCTTTCTTTCTCTTTCTTTCTTTCTTTCTTTCTTTCTTTCTTTCTTTCTTTCTTTCTTTCTTTCTTTCTTTCTTTCTTTCTTTCTTTCTTTCTTTCTTTTCTTTCTTTCTTTCTCTTTCTTTCTTTCTTTTTCTTTCTCTCTCTCTCTCTTTCTTTCTTTTTTTCTTTCCTTCTTTTCTTTCTTTCTTTTTATTTTTTTTTGGAAGTTCTCACTCTGTCACCCAGGCTGGAATGGGGTGCTGTGATCACAGTTCATTGCAGCCTTGACCTCCTGGGTTCAGGGCATCCTCTTTTCTCAGGTCCCAGAGCAGCTGGGACCAATGACACACACTACCATGCCTGGCTAATTTTTGCATTTTTTATACAGATGGGGCTTTGCTACATTGCCCAACTTGGTCTTGAACTCCTGGGCTCAAGCAATCTGCCCCCCTTGGCCTCCTAAGGTGTTGGGATTATAGGCATGAGCCACCTCATCCAGCCACCTTTAAATTATCAAGGAGGCTGATTAGAGTAATAACAAAACTCCAGTCTCCTGTTTAGCTGGCTCTACATATATTAAACTCTTTCTCTATTGCAATCCTTCTGTCCTGATAAATCAGCTTTATCTAGGCAACAAGCAAGATGAACCCATTGGGCAGTTACATAATTTGTTCGTAACATGGCTAAAATCCTTTCAATTTTTAAAAGTAAATCTCTTCTAATTGCGTACTATGTATCCAGATTTAAATATACTACAGCAGTATTTTATTATAGGATATTATTGGAAATTTCCTTTTATCTGAGTATAGACTTTGTAGCAGGTTTTACTTCTTTGTTTGTTTCTTTAATATGACCCCTGGAACCATTTGCAACAAAATTACCTAATGTTTTTGTGAAAAAAATGTAAATTCTTAGAACTCCTGCAGAACTAATAATTGAGAATTACTGAGTGCTGGGAGGTTGAACTCTCCAGTTTTTAAGAAACTACTTGGGTGAAGCTTATATCTCTAAAGTTTGGTACACTGAAGTTTGAGAACTATTATTCTAAATATTTATAGTTCATATTTTATATTTTCTTTGCACTATTTGTGGATCACATTGAATAACTGGTAGCTTTGCCTATCTTTAGTTTATTCTGTTCTGGAAACTATGCTCAATTCTAACTTCCATTTATTAATCTATCTACTCTCTTTTAGTTTCAGAGGATGGTATTATCTCTTAATACCCATTCATTTGTGTCACTGAGCTTTTAGTGCAAATATAGGATTAAAATTCAAGTCATCAGAATAGTTTCTGAAATTTAGGATTTTTGGTTATATTTTCTTTCAGTTATTTTTTTTTTTTATCTAGCAAGAACAAGCTGCTATTTTAACTTACTGCCTCATGTTTTTGTCTGTTGATTTAGGAACAGAAGCGGAATTAATCTTTCGGGGAATACTGTTCTTTAATTTTGAAAAGTTACACACATGCCACAGACAGAAACATTTTAATAGACCTTTACTTATGGAAAAGTAAAGCAAAAATGTAATTCTAGAAGGGAGAAATTTTAGTCAATAAGAAAATAAAATGGTCAGGCATGTTAGCTCTCATGTGTAATCCCAGTGCTTTGGAAGGTTGAGGTGAGAGGATTGCCTGAGACCAGGAGTTTGAGACCAGCCTAGGCAACATAGCTGGTCATATTAAAAAAACTTCAAAAAAAAATTAGCTGGGAATAGAGCTTTCTGCCTGTATTCCCAGCTACCCAAGGATGAGGCAAGAGAATCCCTTAAGCCCAGGAGGTTGAGGTTGCAGTGAACTGTAATTGCACCACCACACTCTAGCCTGGGTAACAGAGCAAGGAAGTTCCTGTCTCCCAAAAAAAAAAAAAAAAAAAAGAACAGAAAAGAAAAAAATAATAAACTATTCTCCATAATAGTGTAGACAGCAATCCTCACTGTGAACCAGAAGGAACTTCAGCAAGTTTTTTAGACATTAATGGGATTTCACTATCAGCTGAGAGTGTTCCCTTTTTAGCACGGCAAGCTGTTTCCTGAAGCAATAGAGACAAGCAAGACCAAGGAAAAATCTAGAAAGAGCCTCTCTGTAGAAAAGCAGAGCAATGATCTCTAATCACAATGCTATCAAATATTTCAGGCTAAATTTTCCTTTATAGCATTAAAATTTTCCTCACATCCACAAGATTCCAATAGTTTTCTTAATGCCACAGCCTGGTGTTTATTCTGCCTTGTGGATTCACATAACGCAAAATGCCATTAAAAAAGGAACGGACCATGAGAAGTGGGACTCCAATGCACATGAAGCTTGGCATCATCAGAAAGATAAAGGGCAACAGTCAGGAATAATTGTTAGGACATTTAATAAGTCCCTGGAAATTCCTAGAAACCTAATTTTTTTTTGAGTCCAAGATGCTATCATTTTAAAGTGCACCATTATTTTATTTGCTACAATGTAGAAAAGAATAACACTGCCAATTAAACTGTCATACAATAGTTTCGTATAAATTAAATATTTGTGTTATACTGAAGGAATACTTTTAGACTTGTTTAAACACAAATCTTTAAAAATTACATATCAGTCTTGCATGTATATAAAAAATGAAAATATAGGCAATTAAATTAAGAGAGGTCTACAGTGTCTTTATATCAAGTCTGACTCTTCTAAGTCCCTTTTTGACTCAGAGTCATTAATATATTGTTTTTTTCCAGTAATAATGTAGTGATGCAGCCTATCTTCAAAGGCTGCTCTACTATTGACTCGGATTTTCTCCCAAGCCATTGATACCAGTTTTGAAGCTGGTGCTTTTTAAATCTTGTTGTCAGACTCATGGGAAGGTTTTTATACAACAGGGCTCATATTCTTTCCTCAAATATCCTTACATTTAAATGTAAGAGATACATCAGAATGTCGAGATGATACATAGGCCAGTTATGCCACTGTGAATATCTACCAAGGTCACATGTGTAATGAACAAAGACAGCTATTTCTGCTGCTGGCTGGCAGTTATTTGCAACATTTTGTTGACTGTAGGACATATCCTACTTCAATGATGTTAAAATGTGAATATGCCCTTCAGACTTGGTAAAATGTAGTACAGCACTTACAGAGAACACTAGGCTTCTGGCACTTGCATAAAATGAAGACTTGGAGTTTTAGCTGAGTACTAAAGGAGGACCATCCTCCCACCGAAGGATGAAGAATTTAAGGATATGTAAGTTAAGCTGTACTTGTATTCATCTGTGATTTTTACAAGTCACTTATTGCTACATGTATCTTTTAAATATGCGTGTCCTTCCTCCTAAAATGGTTTCACCATAATAAGTGAAATGTCAGCTTGTCACATTAAATTATAAATTATAAATTACCATCTCCTTAGTCCTCTACATATCCTTCAACTTCATTATGACACTGTCCTTCAGAGATAAGGAACAGGAAGGCTTTAATGAAAACTTCAGCTAATGTAATAATCAGGGAAGGATGAGCTAATTAAGAAATATACAAAGACTGATTAAAATTATCCTTATACTTAAATCATACAGATTAAATGAAGGCAGAAACTTTCTTTAAGAAATTCAATCTAGTCTACTATTTAATTTTAAAATCATAGTAAATATTAAGATGTTTGTAAAAATTGTATTATAACATATGTATTTTCTTTCATTTAGAAACAGAAATTAGAATACACTTCATAAAAAGAGAGACTATGGTGATGTGTTTTACAACCTAACTATAATAATCTGGGTAAACGCACCTCTCTAGCAAGTACCTTACATTGTTGTCCAAAATATTGAGACATTACATTTGTCCATTTTTTGCCATCTGGATTTATCTACCAAGATCATACATGTGATGGCAATGAAAATGGCAGGCACTTCAAAACTGTTGCCTGACTGATCTGTTATAAATATTGTAATCTAAGGTACAGAATCTGGAAACACTTTTTTAAGGTAATTGAGAATGATAAAAGATAATTTAGGAAATCTGACTCCCAAGACACTGACTTGATTCTTATATTTTTAAGCAGAGTGATCTACGGTAGCTGAAAGAAAATGTCTAGGTGGTAGCATTCGTGTCTTCTATCTTCCATACCAAGATGATTGATACAGTTTTCTTAGCTTTTTGGTTGTATGTTGTCTTCATATTCTGCTACTTCTTTCTCCTTCAATGTTCCCACAAAGCTCAAACTATTATATAATGTGTACAGAAAACAAATTCAATAAAATTAGTCATCACTATTGGTTTGGGTTTGTGTAGCAGAAAAAAAATATATTCTTTTTTTTTCAACTTCAAGTCTTATACTAGATTGACTTTGCAAGAACAAATTAAAAAGACCAGAAATAAAGGGTCAACAAATTTTCTCATCATAATTATATCATTTAAATTATAAGGGGTATTTATTTGCATGCACATTTTCATAAGCAAATTGCACACCAGTCTGTCTTTGAAATTATCATTTTTATTATTAATATAAAATTAATAATAAGTGAGATTCAACACTAGCAATTGAGTACATCCAGAGAAAAACAATGAGGATGAAGGATTTATAAACACTATTGGACGAATAACTTTTTTCAAACTTATTGATTGATTGATGTTCTAAAATATGTATACATTGTGGAATGGTTAAATCTAGCTAATTAATGTGCACAAATCAGTAGCTCTGCTATACACAAACAGCAACCAAGCTGAGAATCAAATTAAGAACTCAACCCCTTTTACAAGAGCTCCAAAATAATTAAAATTCTTAGGAATATACCTAACCAAGAAGGTAAAAGACTTCTACAAGGAAAATTACAAACACTGCTGAAATAAATAATAAATGATACACACAAATGAAATACATCTCATGTGCATGGATTGGTAGAATCAATATTGTGAAAATGACCATACTGCCAAAAGAAATCTACAAATTCAATGCAATTCTCATCAAAATACCACAACCATTCTTCACACAGCTAGAAAAAAAAAATCCTGAAATTCACATGGAACCAAAAAATGTCCACATAGCAAAAGCAAGACTAAGCAAAAAGAACACATCTAAAGGCATCACATTACCCGACTTCAAACTATACTGTAAGGCCATAGTCACCAAGACAGCATGGGACTGGTATAAAAATAGGCACATAGACCAGTGGAACAGAATAGAGAACCTAGAAATAAAGTCAAATACTTACAGCCAGATGATCTTCAACAAAGCAAGTGAAAACATAAAGTGGGGAAAGGACAACCTATTCCACAAATGGTGCTGGGATAATTGGCAAGCCACATATAGAAGAATGAAACTGGATCCTCATCTCTCACCTTATACAAAAATCAACTCAAGATGCATCAAAGACTTAAATCTAAGACCTGAAACCATATAAATTCTACAAAGTAATATCAGAAAAATCCTTCTAGACATTGTCTTAGACAAAGACTTCATGACCAAGAACCAAAAAGTAAATGCAACAAAAACAAAGATAAGTAGATGCGACTTGATTAAACTGAAAAGTTTCTGCAAAGCAAAAGAAATGATCAGCAGAGTTAACAGACAATCCACAAAGTGAAAGAAAATTTTCACAATCTATACGTCCAACAAAGGACTAATATCCAGAATCCACAAGGAACTCAAATCAACAAGCGAAAGCCAAACAATCCTATAAAAAACTGGGCTAAGGACATGAATAAACATTCTTAAAAGAAGACATGCAAATGGCCAAACAAGCATATGGAAAAATGCTCAGCATCACTAATTACCAGAGAAACGCAAATCAAAACCACAATGTGATACCACCTTACTCATGCAAGAATGGCCATAATCAAAAAATCAAAAAATAACTGATGTTGGCATGGAAGTGGTGAAAAGGGAACACTTTTACACTGTTGGTGGGAATGTAAACTATTAAAACCAGTATGGAAAACAGTGTGGAGATTCCTTAAAACCTAAAAGTAGATCTACCATTTGATCCAGCAATCTCACTACTAGGTATCTACCAAGAGGAAAAGAAGTCATTATATGAAAAAGATACTGCACACGCATGTTTATAGCAGCACAATTTGCAATTGCCAAAATAGGGAACCAGCCCAGATGACCATCAATCAATGAGTGGATAAAGAAAGTGTGATATTGGGGAGAATATTGCTGCTGGTTGGTTTTTTCATCCAGTTAATCTTGACCATTCTACTTTTTAATTTTCTTTCAGCTGTCTAGGTTAAAAGGAGTTTGTGGACCACACTTCCTACATTCATATTTATGCAACTGAAACTATTCACAAAGAGTTCTAGTACATTTGTTTCTCACTTTATTCAATGAACAGAGGCCATCTCTGTATGAAAATAAGGATGATCAGGAATAAAGGGAAACAAGGCATAAAGGAAAATAGAGACCAGAGGTGACAGAAATCAAGAAACAAGCAAACAAAACCCTCTTAAGAGTCTATCTATATAGGCAGAAAGATTCTGAACGAAGGTAAAGAAAGAGTGACTTATTAAATCAAATTTCCTGAGTAGTCTGCTTTTCTTTCTTGGTAATGGGTAGGAGATTAAGTCTGAAACATGGAGAAATCATCTTCCATAGTTGTGTTTTGTTGCTACTATTTTTCCAAACTATATTTGTCATTTTTGGGGATGGAAATAATTCTTCAAAAAGTATAATTTACAAAATGATAAACTGTAATTTGGACTATAGAGAGAGCTATTCTGTCAAGTTGACCGATTCACTAAAGAAGATTCTGATTCTGTATAATAAATTTTTATGAGAAAGTTGAATGGAAATCAATATAATGTGTATTTCTTTAAGTTGGCAATATACATACAATTTTATGTATCAATTTAAAATAAATAAGTTGAAAAAAGGTTATTCATCCAATAGTGTTCATAAATCCTTCATCCTCATTGTTTTTCTCTGGATGCACTCAATTGCTAGTGTTGAATCTCACTTATTATTAATTTTATATTAATAATAACAATGACAATTTCAAAGACAAGACTGTGTGCAGCTTGCTTATGAAAATGTACATGTGAATAAGTATCCCTTATAACCTAAATGATACAATTATCAGCAGAAAATTTGATGACCCTTTATTTCTGGTCTTGTTAATTTGTTCTTGAAAAGTCAGTCTAGTATAAAACTTGAAGTTTAAAAAAAGAATAATAAATAATTTTTTTTCTTGCTACACAAACCCAACTCAATCGTGATGGCTAATTTATATTGAATTTGTTTCCTGTACACATTATATAATAGTTTGAGCTTCGTGGGAACATTGAAGGAGAAAGAAGCAGCAGAATATGAAGACAACATGCAACCAAAAAGCTAAGAAAACTGAACCAATCATCTAGTTATAGAAGATAGAAGACACGAACATACCACCTAGACATTTTCTTTCAGCACCGTACATCATTCTACATAAAAACATAAGAATCAAGTCAGTGTCTTGGGAGTCAGATTTCCTAAAGTTACATTGCCCAGGTTGTCAATTAGCTATTTGAAAAGGGTGACTAATGGATTGTCTTTTCTGTATATTACTAGGAAACAAGGTCCCCATTTGTGTTAACCTTTTAATCTGAATAATTTCAGTAGGGATAAGGAGCACTCAATATGATTTTTGAAGTTCCCTTTGAATCTACGGTTAGTAAAACCATTTTTCCTTGGGCATATATCATTGCATGGGTTACTTAAATTAATATTGTCAGATTATTAAGGCATAATTTGGGGAATTCAGAGTATCTTCAAGAGATTTTGGAAGATATAAGGCTACTTACCTCTAAAAAGAGAGAAAAATAAATAGAGCTTATTTTCTATTCATTTTGTTTTGTTTCATTTTACTTTGTTTTTTTTGTGGGTTTTTTTTTAATGTGCATGGGATCAGAGGCAGCAGTGATAAGCAGGATGCAACATGCAAATGTAATTAAGAGCTTTCCAGAGAACAATGACAGAACTAAAATACTGAATACAAAACTGACACTATGCCTGATCTGTTTTAAGAGAATGGATATTTTGAACTGACACAATGATAGTAAGTCCTAGTTGAATTTAATGAGACAGGAAAAGGGAACAGAATAGAAGTATCATACATGCTACTAATATCAAGGATTTGGGGCAATTTTCAATTTTCTTTCCTTCCTAAATAATAACTGCAGTAATCTTGAAATAGGCATGAGTTCTTATTTAAGTTGTAATTATTTTTTCTTGTAAAATCTCTTACAGTGGTAATCTCTAGAAAAAAATTGTTGAAAAAATAAAAACTTTGAAACAAACTAATCAAAAGAAAAAACTGCTGAAGCCTTCCTCTCTCAACTCGTCAAAATCATTCTCCATCCAGCTTTGTTCCGTTGCTGGTGAGGAGCTACATTCCTTTGAAGAAGGAGAGGTGCTCTGATTTTTAGAGTTTCTGGTTTTTCTGCTCTGTCTTTTCCCCATCTTTGTGGTTTTATCTACCTTTGGTCTTTGATGATGGTGACGTACAGATGGGTTTTTGGTGTGGATGTCCGTTCTGTTTGTTAGTTTTCCTTCTAACAGTCAGGACCCTCAGCTGCAGGTCTGTTGGAGTTCACTGGAGGTCCACTCAAGACCCTGTTTGCCTGGGTATCAGCAGCTGTGGCAGCAGAACAGCAGATATTGGTGAACCGCAAATGCTGCTGCCTGATCCTTCCTCTGGAAGTTTTGTCTCAGAGGAGTACCTGGCCGTGTGAGGTGTCAGTCCGCCCCTACTGGTGGGTGCCTCCCAGTTAGGCTACTCAGGAGTCAGGGACCCACTTGAGGAGGCAGTCTGCCCCTTCTCAGATCTCAAGCTGCGTGCCAGGAGAACCACTACTCTCTTCAAAGCTGTCAGACAGGAACATTTAAGTCTGCAGAGGTTATTGCTGTCTTTTGTTTGTCTGTGCCCTGTCCCCAGAGGTGGAGCCTACAGAGGCAGGCAGGCCTCCTTGAGCTGTGGTGGGCTCCACCCAGTTGGAGCTTCCCAGCTGGCTGCTTTGTTTACCTATTCAAGCCTCGACAATGGCAGGCGCCCCTCCCCCAGCCTCGCTGCCACTTTGCAGTTTGATCTCAGACTGCTGTGCTAGCAATGAGCAAGGGGTAGGAAGCATCAATATCGTGAAAACGGCCATACTGCCCAAGGTAATTTATAGATTCAACGCCATCCCCATCAAGCTACCAATGACTTTCTTCACAGAATTGGAAAAAACTACTTCAAAGTTCATATGGAACCAAAAATGAGCCTGCATTGCCAAGTCAATCCTAAGCCAAAAGAACAAAGCTGAAGGCATCATGCTACCTGACTTCAAACTATACTACAAGGCTACAGTAACCAAAACAGCATGGTACTGGTACCAAAACAGAGATATAGACCAATGGTACAGAACAGAGCCCTCAGAAATAATACTGCATATCTACAACTATCTGATCTTTGACAAACCTGAGAAAAACAAGCAATGGGGAAAGGATTCCCTATTTAATAAATGGTGCTGGGAAAACTGGCTAGCCATATGCAGAAAGCTGAAACTGGATCCCTTCCTTACACCTTATACAAAAATTAATTCAAGATGGATTAAAGACTTACATGTTAGACCTAAAACCATAAAAACCCTAGAAGAAAACCTAGGCAATACCATTCAGGACATAGGCATGGGCAAGGACTTCATGTCTAAAACACCAAAAGCAATGGCAACAAAAGCCAAAATTGACAAATGGGACCTAATTAAACTAAAGAGCTTCTGCACAGCAAAAGAAACTACCATCAGAGTGAACAGGCAATGTACGGAATGGGAGAAAATTTTTGCAATCTACTCATCTGACAAAGGGCTAATATCCAGAATCTACAATGAACTCAAACAAATTTACAAGAAAGAAACAAACAACCCCATCAAAAAGTGGGCAAAGGATATGAACAGACACTTCTCAAAAGAAGACATTTATGCAGCCAAAAAACACATGAAAAAATGCTCATCATCACTGGCCATCAGAGAAATGCAAATCAAAATCACAATGAGATACCATCTCACACCAGTTAGAATGGCAACCATTAAAAAGTCAGGAAACAACAGGTGCTGGAGAGGATATGGAGAAATAGGAACACTTTTACACTGTTGGTGGGAGTGTAAACTACTTCAACCATTGTGGAAGTCAGTGCGGCGATTCCTCAGGGATGTAGAACTAGAAATACCATTTGACCCAGCCATCCCATTACTGGGTACATACCCAAAGGATTATAAATCATGCTGCTATAAAGACACATGCACATGTATGTTTATTTTGGCACTATTCACAATAGCAAAGACTTGGAACCAATGCAAATATCCAACAATGATAGACTGGATTAAGAAAATGTGGCACATATACACCATGGAATACTATGCAGCTGTAAAAAAGGATGAGTTCATGTCCTTTGTAGGGACATGGATGAAGCTGGAAACCATCATTCTCAGTAAACTATTGCAAGGACAAAAAAACAAACACTGCATGTTCTCACACATAGGTGGGAATTGAACAATGAGAACACATGGACACAGGAAGGGGAACATCACACACCAGGGACTGTTGTGGGGTGGGGGGGAGGGGGGAGGGATAGCATTAGGAGATATACCTAATGCTGAATGACGAGTTAATGGGTGCAGCACACCAACATGGCACATGTACACATATGTAACAAATCTGCACGTTGTGCACATGTACCCTAAAACTTAAAGTATAACAATAATAATAAAAAAAAGAAAAAACTGCATGTGGCATTATTAGTACAGTAGTTACATACATTCAAATTTTTTTAAATAGATAAAATTTTCAATTCAGTTTGATTTAAAAGTGATTTAAAATCTGCTTGGTTTTGTATGGATTGATGAATGGCCAGAATCAGATGGGGAAGGGAATCGGTTGGGCATAAAGCACAAATATTTTTGTTGTTTTTTTTTTATGTTTCAAGACTAAAGTTTTTAAAATGTGGGAACTTCTAAACATTTTTATGGATACAATTGAATTGTAGAATATGATCTCAAAGACATTAGAGGAAAAACTCTTTTTATAGGGTAATGATAATAATCCAAGTTCCCCATGCCCCAATTAAAAGAAGTAGTCCTTCAGTGCAAAGAAGGAAGAAAAAAAAGTCCTCTTGTCACATTATTTTTTCTTTAGTGTGAATGGAAGAGTATAGGTCCATGCTACTCAAAGTATGGTCTATGGACCAGTAGTTTCAGTATCTCCCAGGAGCTTGTTAGAAACACAGAGTCTCAGGCCCCATGCCAGACCTTCTGAATCTGAATTAGCATTCAACAAAATAACCAGGTAATTAATATGCATCTTAGCTGCTGAAGGGGTCATTACAGACCCTGATACTGTGAATTAGTGCTATCCAGTGGAACTTTGTTCAGTGATGGAAATCTTCTATGTCATTTAATACAGTAGTCGCCAGCCACATGTAGCTATTAGGCACTTCAAATATGGCAATACCTAATGAGAAACTGATCTTTGTATTTTATGAAATTTTAACTCATTTAAATTTAAATAGACACTGGTTGCCAATGGTATCATATTGTACAGTGAGGTTGTAACTTTTTATTCAAATATATTTATGGGACTAACATAAGCCTCTGAAGCTGTAGGACATTTGTTCTTTTTATATCATCAGCCCTCACAGGGCTTGCATAGTACACTGATATTTCTAAGTGTTATTTATATATTTATGTATCATCTGCACTATTCCTAGGATGTACTTATATTACACTATAGTTATTTGTGTACCTGGCTGTTGCTTACCATGTTCCCACCATCAACTTAACACACCAAGAAGAGTAACTATAAACTTCTAAAGAGAGAGATAAGTCTTAATGATCTCTGTATTCCTGTACACCCACTACCAAGTTTGGCATGTATCAGGTACTCTATATACATGAATTGAATTAAATTGGCAAAGAAATTAACCCATAGATATTTATTTTAATAAGACATAGTAAAAGCATGGTAAATTTAATGCGACATTATCTCAGACAATATCCATTAATACTCATCCCACCAAAAAATAACAAAAAACAAACAAAACAAACAAAACAAAACAAACAAACAAACAAAAAACCAGCCAAACAAACAGAAATAATAACAACAATAAAATCTTGCAAAGCTCTAATCTGTTTTAGCCCTTTAAAATCAGGCTGATGTAAGGAAAGTGGCGATATGGATTACTAAACCCATTACACATCCTGGCTAGGTTATTTATGAATAATATGCAAATGAACATTTTGTACTGTCTTTTCTGAATTGGCAACAGCACCAGAAGTGGACCTGGGATGCGGAAGAGGGAAGGCCTCCCTGAGGGACTGACTGGCTGAGACACTGAGGGTAAACAGCCGAATTCTCCGAGTCCCAAGCTGATATGAGCTAAAAAATCAGCTGCAGAAGGCAAAAAACCCTGGGGTCCCTGGCAGCAGGTGGGGAGACTGACCCTCATGCCAGGGTAGGAATATCCAAATGCTGTTCCGACCAGCAGTGAAAACAGCCAGGTAAACAGCTTGGGGCCCAAGCAGATGGCTTTCAAAAGCTGCCTTCCCCCCTCTCCCAACCCCAGAGACGGGGCAGACTGCCTGTGTCAATAATGGCTTCTGACTTTGGACTCAACAATCCTTCTCATCACAGCTCTCAGATTGTGTGGCTTGTGAATAAACTAGCACTATACTATAACCCACTTCATGTGCTTTGGTTATTTCCACTGCTTTGTAGATCAAAATATGTCTAGTTTAAGATTGGAACTATCCCTCCCTTTATATTATTTGAATTCACCACACCTTAGGAAATATATATTCTGATATATTGAAATATTTTATTTGATGAATTTCATACTCATCATTCATTTTAAAAAACAATGATTTCCCAATATTTATCAAGAGTTCTGGCAAGCAGAGCCCTTTTGTTTGTTTTCATCTTTCATTATAGAAATTGTCAAACATATGCAGAAAAAATCCACATACCTAGCACTCAGCTTCAAAAATGATTATCTATCTCATCTCATTATTTCTCTTTATATTATCTCATCTATCTCTCCCATTATTTTATCTCTCTCAAATTTCTTTATTTTTCAAATGGAGTATTTTAAGCCAAATCTCACCATACTGGTATTTCACCCATAAACACGTCACTACAAATCTCTAACAGTCAAGGAATTAAAAAAAATAGAACAATACCATCATCACAACCAAACAAAATAATATTCAATTCTTTTTCAATTCTTTTTCAATTTCCCCTTATTATCTCAAAATTCTATTCTTAGATTTAGCTGATTTGAATCAAAATCTAAGCAAGGTACAAACTGCATGTGTCTGGGATGTGACTCTTAAAATATTACTTTTAAAAATTGTGGTTAAAAACACTTAATGAGATCTATCCCCTTAACAAATTTGAAGGGTACAACACAGTAATGTTAACTATAGGCACAATGTGTACAGTATATCTCTAGAACTTATTAATCTTGCATAGCTGAAACTTTTTACCATTAGAATAGCAACTCCCATATTCCCCTCCCCTAACCCCCTGGCAAGCACGATTCTACTCTCTGTTTCTATGTGTTTGGCTATTTTAGATTCCTCAGACAAGTGAAATCATGCAGTATTTGTCCTGTGACTGGCTTATTTCACTTAGCATAATGTCCTCAAATTTTAATCATGTGGTCACATATGGCAGGATTTACTTCTTTGTTAAGGCTGAATAATATTCCATTGTGTGGAATATTATTAATTGTTATTTTAATCAATAACAATTCCTCCTCCCCTTTAATGGCATGTTTTGTCAAAGGAACTGTATTATTTGTGCTATAAAATTTCCCACATTCTGAATTTGGCTAATTGTATTCTCGTAGTATTCTTTAGTATGTTCCTTTCCTAGCTCCTATATTTTTTGTAAACCTATGGCCTGATACAGAGATGTATTAGATTCAAGTTCAAAGGTCTTTAGCAAGAATTCCTATTTATAATTATCTGGCCTGTTATTGCATTACACCTGGAAGTCCTTCATAAAGTAGGTCTCTGAAAATGGAAGTAACTCATGGTGTTAAGTCCTTTTTCAATGAATATTTGAAGTTTACTCAAGGGTTAAAGTGAAAATGGATACTAGTGAGGCTTTCTCAAAATATTCTTAGTATAAGAGGAAATGTGCCTTAGAATTTTTAATCCTAATTAATGGGATTTTCATAGTTTCAGAGAGAATTGGATTGACACAATAACAGAAATTAATTTCCACATGTCTCAGGTGAATTCTTCCATAGGTAGCAAATGTATACATGAGTTTGGAGAAATGCATCTACAGACAGACCTCAAGATTGGTCTGTGGTTGCTCTGCAGAGGATGGGACCAACACCTGTCCAAAATTTGGTTTGGATGTGGAGACTGATTATACCATGCATGATACACACACCAAGACGGTGTGAAGAAATTTATTATGCACATAATGGAGCTTTCTGGGGAGAGCAGGGCAGGCTCAAAAGAAGATATGAAAATGACTCAAGAGAGCATGGAGGGTGCTAGCTCTGTTTTGATTGTAGTTAGGGGGTGAAGATAGGAAGAGGATTCCTCTGTGTGGGTTGAACTTGCCATATCCAAGCTTCCTTACTGGTTTTCCCAGATGTTGGGCAAAAGGGGAAGAGACCTGGGTGGGCGTAAGAATGGTCACAATCAAGTATCAAAAACAGTCTGACTCTTTTGTAAATTAGCTATTTGATTTGATATTTGAAAAATACAATGAATAGAAAAAACTAAGACATTTGGGAATTTTGCTTTTATATATATTTTCATGACTGTGTGTGTGTTTAAACAATACTATAACTAACATTTATGGAGACACCCTTCTGTCTGCAGGACACTATTTCTTTACTGTATTATCCATGTGATACTACATTTATAACGATCACATGAGTTGACTATTTTTAACCTTATTTTTCACATAAGGAAATTGAGGTCCCAAGAGGTTAAGACACTTGCTCAATGTCATATAGCTAAAAGTGGTGGAGCTAGGGTTAAAGTCTCTGGCTCCAGAGAGATACTCCTAACCATTATGTATATACCTAGTGGCTCTAAGCTTTACATACATACAAATCTATCCTCATTAAAGTTCATGTGACTGGACTAACCAAAATTTGTTAGCGCATAGTCTTAGAGATCACATCTTAAGAATAATTAAGAAATCACACCATAATATTACTCACTCCAAAACTAAGAGATGATACAATGCAGTCATTAAAAGTTTGGCGTTAGAAAGACCCAGGTTTCCAACATAAAAAAATTAGCCAGGCGCGGTGGCACGTGCCTGTAATCCCAGCCACTAGGGAGGCTGAGGCAGGAGAATCGCTTGAACCTGTGAGGCGGAGGTTGCAGTGAACCAAGCCACTGCACTCCAGCCTGGGCAACAGAGTGAGACTCAAAAAAAAGGAAAGAAAGAAAGAAAAAAAAAAGACTCAGGTTTCCACCTGGCAAGCACTTTAGTATTTTAGCCTGGCATTAAAGATTCATTAATGTCCTTACCTTGACTGCCCAATTTCAGGTTTAATATCTCCTGGCATTAGTTAAGTGGTTTCCCAATAGTAGCGCCAAAGTTTTAAGAATTTTGCAAAAACTATCCTTAAGGGTGTAAAAATTATATTTGCTTTTATAACTCGCTATAAGTAGATTTTACTTGCAGTTTTGAAACGATTTTTGAAGAGCCATACGCAGGAAAAAATAACTATAAAAGCGAGTTGTATCCTTCTATCCTGTAGGAGAACATAGAGGATTACTTCTTTTTTAAGTAGCTCATACAATCCGAAGCAAAGGCTTACAGAGTCACAGAACCATTTTTGTCGACTATAGTCTTAAATAAAATCTACTGACGCTATGTCCAACCAACAGGATCAATTTAGTCATTTTTTAAATCTCCATTTTAAAAATTGACTTGATACATGGTCAAAATAATTGCATGATCAGCAGTATTTTCTATCTTGCAGCCTGGAGTTTTATCATTATAGCAGATCCTAGGAATTGTGCTATATTGTCTTACCACTGGAATAAAATAAGTTAATGTTGATTTTGTGTTCTATGTCCTTTGAGTTTGTACTGCACTGCCCTCTGGAGGATAGAACTCATCATAGCGCATGCATTGTAATTTTAGGAAAAATCTTACACTCCTCCACAAAAACTGTGCTTCAAGAATGTTTAATATTTTAATTGGCATTATTGAGCAATGTTGTTGGTTTATGTGAAGTATTTTAACTTTAAATAAGTATGCATTTTAAGTATTTAAATTTTTCCCTGTCTTACAATAATATTTGAACTCTGAATCTATCAGATTTACTTTCCTAATATTGTTTTTCCTTTTTATTTTGAATATGAATGGGATTTCCTATTTAAAGAATAGGTATTTTTTAAATTCACTTGCCATTAGTTTTCATACACAGTCAAGGTTAGTTCTTTAAATATGTACACATGTACGGTGTTTTACTCTGTTTTCACACTGCTATAAAGACATACCTGAGACTGGGTAACTTATAAATAAAGAGATTTAATTGACTCACAATTCTGCATGACTGGGGAGCCCTTGAGAATCTTACAGTCATGGCATAAGGTGACGGGGAAGCAAGGCACATCTTATCACGAGGAAGCAGGAGAGAGAGACAGAAAGAGAGAGAGATAAAGGGAAATTGCCACTTTTAAGTCATCATATCTCGTGATAACTCCCTCACTATCACAAAAACAGCATGCGGGAAACCGCCCCCAGGATCCAATCACCTACCACTAGGCCCCTCCGTCCACACGTGGGGATTACAATTCCAGACGAGATTTGGGTGGGGACAGAGCCAAACCACATCAAATGATTAGGTTATAAAAATGAGCTATTAAACTATTTTTAGGGAAAATAAATCTATTGAACTTGACTGTTAATATCAGTGAAACCAAGAAAGAAAGATGGAGAAAAAAATCTTTTAAGCAGATCTCAATTACTTTAAAATACATCTTGTACTTTGAAAGTGATTGTTTTTTAAAAGTCACTGTCACAGAAACAAACTCAGGGTGAACTTCATGAGATACAATTTGTGAAAAATGACAGTAACAGAATTGACATTGGTCTGTATGAACTTGGTGTAACCAGAGAAGTTACTTAACGGTTGTGTGTGTGTGTGTGTGTGTGCGTGTGCGTGCTTTAGGCAGGCACTCCAAGATTTCTTTGGCTATGACCTTTGGGCTGAGAAGTAGATTAATTTAAGCAAAAGAACATAGGAATATTTAGGATTTCTTCTATTTTCCTTCTTATTCTTATCTAGATTTTTTTCACTAAACAAAAGCATATACATGCTGACCTCAGACTGCTAACTAAAGTCTCATACAGGCAAATTCTCATGTAAAACTTTTAAGTTGCCAGTCCAAATCAGGATGAGTGACCAAAAAAGATGAAGCAAAAATGGTAAGTGTTGCTTACTCTTATAGCTGTTTTCAACTCTTATAACTTTAAGCCTATTCTACATTGTCCGGTGTCAAGATCTAAAAGTGAACAAATCACTGTCTTTTTCTTTTCTTTTTTTTTTTTTTCCTGGGCTCAAGCACTCAAGCAATCCTCCCACTTCAGCCTTCCCAGTAGCTGGAACTACAGTTGCATGCTACCACGCCCAGCTAATTTTTGTAGAAACAGGGTTTCACCATGTTGCTCAGACTGCTCTTGAACTGCTGGCCTCAAGCAATCCACCAGCACCAGCCTCAGCCTCCCAAAGTGCTGGGATTACAGGCGTGAGCCACTGAGCCAGGCCCAGATCACTTTCAATTTGCTTTTCAGCTATAATATATGCACAGTCCAAATAGCCAAGTAATACAAACAAATCAAAACATGAGAATCACTTTCCAAATGATATTGCATGCAGGAGGTAAGATTTAAGAGAAATCAGGGAGTGAGGCAAGAAAATAAAAGAGGGAAGTTCACTTTTTTATAATTGTACTTTTATTACTGGGTTAGTCAGATATTAAAAATACATGTTAATTTCTAAACTGACAACCTAAAATCTACAGAATTGTGTTAAAGTATTGCTTTTTAATATTTTTTAAATGAGTAAATGGATTCATTCATTTAATAACTATTAGTTTATTGAATGTCAGATTTGTGCAAATTATGGTGCTGTTCACTTTGATTATCTAAAATAGAAAACACTGTGCTTTGATATGTATTACTTAAAATCTCTATTCATTGTCCCTTTCTCCACTTGGATTGTCAATATCCACCTAAGATGTGTGAGAATTTCAAATTCCAATGGAAATTGGCTTACATAAGCCAGAATCAGATGCAAGATTACACCACATTTTTAGGGTTTCATTTTTATCTATTATTAAATTATTATTTATTTAGCAAACCATCGGAGTATATTTGCCTCTTTTCTTATGGATATACACCTTTTACAGTAAGTGCTCACTCTGCCTATCAGATTTCATTTAAATTCATTTGGTAAGTCAGGGAGTCCCTGTATCAGTATTTCATTGCATTACATTGCCTTTCTAGTGCATTTTAGCATTCTCATAATAAAGCTAATTGTGAACTCATTACCACTAATTGCAAATTTGCTTTTATCCCACTCTGACTATTGTAATATTTTAATGTTTATGCCAATAATTTTATAACCTAATATTCAAGTACTTTATCTGTTAATCACTATAACCTGAATTAATCTAGCTACATATCTGATTTATTTAATATTGTTTAGTGATCCCAGAGGGGTTACAACATATTTCAGAATCTTATGTGCATGAGTTTTCACTTTTCTTAGAATTTTACAGTAGGATTTTGGCTTTCTGTGTTTAATTTTTAAAATAACATTTAAAAGAAAATTTTGAGGTTGCCAAACCCCTTGCTTATCACATAGAATTGCTGACTTCTAAACTGTGCATGTATGGCTTCTCATTTGCTGATTTCTTCACTATAATAGAAATGTTGCAAATATGATCACCACCACCCCGAAAATACATTTCCATCCTCACCGTTGAAGACTTTGAGATGCAAGTTTCACCTATAATTGCACTTGTATAATTTTAAGTTGCTCTCTGTATTACAAAAATTGTTTTAACTAGAATGAATAAACTTTGCCCCAATTCTGACTGCTGATCTCATTGTTCAATTGCAGAGTTAGATTCACACATCTACCCCTTTACATTCTCGGCTAAATATACTTAACCTTTATTAACTGTCATAAAGCATGGTTATTATGAAACATAAACGCAAGTGGATTGTACTGAAATGAACTTTGAGGAGTCCTGTGTAGGAGCTTATTGAATGTGTTTTTCAAAATCTAAGCAGCTGAAATGAGGTACACGATTTCAGGTCTCCATTTTTTTCACTAATTTCAAATACACTGCCATCAATAAGCATAGCAAAAGGCAAATCACATGTGATACAATGTATTTTCTTAACCAAGATGGAACTCCACTGTTAACAATAAGGCAAATTATTTTGTCCTTTGAGACAAAGTCATGAGAGCAAATACTGTCATATGAGAGTCTTTGAGGGGTGAATCTGGTAATAAGTCTAACTGAAGCTCCATATCCTAAATGGGATTGATACATAAATATTTAAGGAGTGAATTTATTTAATTAATCTTAAGCAATCCACACCTCTCCAATCTTTACATTTGGGGCAACTTTGACTTTTGATCCATGTCTTTTAAAAGCTTCTGATAGAACTAGATATTATCAGCATAGAGAGCAGTTGTACATCCATTACTCATAGGAATTATCTATCCCTTAAGCTAATGATCTTTAGCATCTTTGTTAATAGCCCTGAATAGGGAGTATAACCCACTAATGCATTTTTGTAGATGATCTAAAGGTAGGAGTTTCGGTGTATACCAGTTAAAACCAGAAAACTGTTCTAATTGATCTTGAAAGGTTAAAAGAATAAACAGGAAAAACAAGTTTAATAAAAAAAAGTTTAAAAATATGAACCTCTGAAAACTAATAAAAAAACATTAGGATTATTCACATAAATATGAAATTGACAACAACAACTTGGAAAAGTATATACAGAATATTATCCATAGCTGTTTTAGAATAAGACAGAAGTTTAAGTATAATGCTCATTTTAAAACTGGTGCTAATTTAAATTGTATCTATATGATTGTTTTTAACTTAGGAAAGCAATTAACAATAAGTTTTTTATATAATTGAGAAGTTAAATCTTTTATCGGTTGAAATTGACTTAATCTAATAAACCTCAGGTTATTTTTATTCCTGATTTTTTAATTCCTAGAAACCAAGCCAGGCAATGGATTGTCTCTTCAACAAACGGCACTGGGAAAACTAAATATCTACATGTAAAAGAATAAAGTTGGGCCTTTACCTTACACCACATACAAAAATTACTCAATATGAATCAAAGACCTAAATGTTCAGAGTAAAGGCTACCAAACGCTTAGAAGAAAACATAGGAGGAAGCTTCATGACACTGGATTTAGCAGATTTCTTGAATATGATATCAAAAGCATAGGTAACAAAGGAAAAACTATATTATTTGGACTTGTCAAAATTAAAAACTATTGTGAATCAAAGCGCATTTTCAATGAACAAAAATGCAACCCACAGAATAGGAAAAGATATTTGCAAATCTTACCTCTGATAAAAAATTAATATTCAGAATATATAAAGAACTACTACAACTCAAAATGAAGAAAACAAACAACCTGATTTTAAAATGGCCAAAGAACTTGAATAGACATTTCTCCAAAAAGATAAACAAATGACCAGTAAGCCCAGGAAAGATGCCAAATATCACTAATCATTAGGGAAATGAAAATCAGAACCACAATGAGATAATACTTCACACCCACTAGAACGGCGATTAAAAACAAACAACCAACAACCAAAAAAAAAAACACCAAAACCAGAAAATATCAAGTATTGACAAGGATGTGGAGAAACTGAAGCTCTTATGCACTGTTGGTTGGGATTTTAAATGGTGTAGCTTCTGTGGAAAACAGTACGGAGGTTTCTCAAAAACTTAAACATAGAATTAATATGTGATCCAGTAAATCTACTTTTGAGTTCACCTTCAAAATAATTGAAAGCAGAGACTCAAGAAGCAGATGTCTGTGCCATGTTCATAGCAGCTTTATTCACAATAGGAAAAAAAAGGCAGAAACAACCAAAATGTTCATCAACTGATGACTGAATAAACACAATGCTGTATATTCCTACTGTGATGGTTAATTCTTTTTTTAACCATTGACATAATCACTTTATTAGATTATAATAGCAATTAAGGGCTTTTTCATAGTTACTAAAGAGCACTGTCAATTACATATAAAATATTTTAAGGGTTTTATCACATAAAGATTTTATCAATTATGTTTTTTTGTTTTTATTTTTATTACTTTATTTTATTTTTATTATACTTTAAGTTCTAGGGTACATGTGCACAACGTGCAGGTTTGTTACATATGTATGCATGTGCTGTGTCGGTTTGCTGCACCCATTAACTCATCATTCAGCATTAGGTATTTCTCCTAATGCTATCCCTCACCCATCCCCCAACCCCACAAAATGTCCCGGTGTGTGATATTCCCTGCCCTGTGTTCAAGTGTTCTCATTGTTCAGTTTCCACCTATGAGTGAGAACATGCGGTGTTTGGTTTTCTGTTCTTGCAATAGTTTGCTCAGAATGATGGTTTCCAGCTTCATCCATGTCCCTACAAAGGACATGAACTCATCCTTTTTTATGGCTGCATAGTATTCCATGGTGTATATGTGCCACATTTTCTTAATCCAGTCTATCATTGATGGACATTTGGGTTGGTTCCAAGTCTTTGCTATTGTGAATAGTGCTGCAATAAACATACTTGTGCATTTCTTCATAGTAGCATGATTTATAATCTTTTGGGTATATACCCAGTAATGGGATGGCTGGTCAAATGGTATTTCTGTTCTAGATCCTTGAAGAATCACCATGCTGTCTTCCACAATGGTTGAACTAGTTTACAGTCCCACCAACAGTGTAAAAGTGTTCCTATTTCTTCACATCCTCTCTAGCACCTGTTGTTTCCTGACTTTTTAATGACCGTCATTCTAACTGGTGTGAGATGATATCTCATTGTGGTTTTGATTTGCATTTCTCTGATGACCAGTGATGATGAGCACTTTTTTATGTGTCTGTTGGCTGCATAAATGTCTTCTTTTGAAAAGTGTCTGTTCATATCCTTTGCCCACTTGTTGATGGGGTTGTTTGATTTTTTCTTGTAAATTTGTTTAAGTTCTTTGTAGACCACTTTTTGACGGGTGATGGTTAATTCTATGTGTCAACTTGGAGAATATTTGGGGATGAAATTAACATTTAAATTGGTAAACTCTGAGTTGGCAGATTGCCTTCCATAATGGGGGTTTGTCTTATCCAATGAGCTGATGTCCTGAATAAAACAAAAAGAATGACCTTCCGGAGCAAGAGGAAGTTCTCCAGCAGACTACTTTCAGAGTTCATGCATACCATCAGCTCCCCTGTCTCTCCACCTGCTGGCCTTGGGGTGGAAACGACACCATTATAGCTCTTGGGTTTCAAGCATGCTAGTCCACACTGCAGATTCTGGACTTTCCAGCCTCCATAATCATGTGAGCCAATTTCTCATAATAAATCTCTTAATATGGAAATTAGTTCTGTTTCTCTGGAGAACCCTAATACACCTACAATGGAATGTAACTCAACATTAAAAAGGAATGAAGCACTGATACATGATAAAATATGAATGAACCTCAAAGACTTTATAAACCAGAAACAAACGACAAATCTTTTAAGATTCTATTTACGTGAGGTACTAAGAATAGTCAGATTTATAGAGACATAAAGTAGAATAGTGTTTTTAGTCTACAAAGGCTGGGGAGAGAGGGAAATTGGAAGTTATTATTTAATGTGTACAGAGTTTCAGTTTGGGATGATGAAAAAGTTCTGGTGATGAATGGTGGAATTGATTGCACAATAATATGAATGTACTTAATGCTCTTGTACTGTACACTTCAAAAAATGTTTAAACTGGTATAGTAAATTTTATGTTATATATATTAAAAAGCAATCAATATTATATTTCATTGACTTACAAATACATCTAAAGCCATTTGTATGGAATCACAGAATTTAGATTTGGAAGAGATCTTAGCAGCTCTACCATTGAATCGCTTGTTTTATACCTAAATACCTGTTCTTCTTTCCCAAATAAACTTAGTCTCTGCTAGAATAACACTAAGATTGAAGGTCCTCCCTTCCTGTGGGAACTTGTTCCTTCATTCAAAGGACTCTTTCAAATGGTCACATGGTGCTTCCTCAAATCTAAGCCAAATCTACCTCCCCATATCTTCCCCCATGTTATATATATTTGCAGCCCCCAAGGCCAATCCCTGAGCAAGATCAATATAGCATCCAAGTGTACACCTTCTGGAATGAAAATAGCTATCGGATTCACAATGTCTTGTTTTCCTCAGTCTATAAATCCCTCATTATTTTTCAATTGTTTATCATATGCCCAAGTTCTTACACAGGTCTTGCACTGCAGGCTCCTAATTTCCTCTCTGACCTCCTGCCTTCCTACCCTTCCATTCACCCACTCTGACCGAGCCACACAGGCCCCCTTGTTCATCATGGAATACACTGGGCATGCTCCTGATCTTACCTTGGCCATGCCCTCTGACTAGAATACTCTTACCCCAGATATTTACACTCTTCCCACCCTTACCTTCTTCACTCTTTGCTCAAAAGTCCCTTTTCAATGAAGCCCATGTTGGCCTCCCTGTGGAAAATGATAATCTGCCCCTACTCACTCTGAATGCCCTGGCCTTCCTACTCTACTCTACTCTATTTGTTTCCATAGCTCTTATTGCTTACTAGCATCTATAGAATTATAGGGCAACTATATAATTAACTTATTTGAGTTAACCTATCACTGTATCCCATCATCAAATATAAGCTCACAAGGGCAGGGAATTTTGTCTATTTATTCACGATGTGTCAAAGGTGCCTACATAGTGCCTGGCCATGATATACTTATTATCCATCGTATTTTTACATATTTAATAAATATATGTGGGAAGAAAGAACAGCTATTTTTAGACTAGTTAAGAGTGTAGGCTTGGGGCATCCAGATGCCTACCTTTAAATCCTGCCTCCATTACTTATGAGCTAGTGACATCAAGCAAATTATTTGAACTTTGATTTTCAATTTGCACTTCTCTAAAGTTTACATATTTTTAAAAGTATTATTATTTTTCTTTTCACAATGCTGGATATTTTTCTTTGGAATTCTTCCTGGTAGACAAGCTGCAGAGTATTGATCCACATATGCCAGTAATATGCCACCCATCCCACACCCCACACAGTGATTTTACAGAATGATTGTTCTGTGAGATACTACTAGATGTGGCACCCAGAGAAAGTCCTGTGGTCAAACACAAATGCTGGAAGGAACCAAGTCAAATGACTTTTTGTTTTTTAACCCTGTAGGACTTCTCAAAACTTTTAATATGTTCATGTGCAATATAATCATCCCCAAGGTGGAGAATATAACACACAGTATTTTCTAAAAATAATCTTAGAAATCTATTTTTCTGCTCATGGAGCATATCAGAGGAGTAGTGCCCTAAGAAATGTACTTTGGAAACTTCCTTCACCACCACCAAGGATAACCATGGGCAGGAGAGACACGGAAAGCTCTGGCTGAGCACCATCAACTTTTCTGCTCATCCAGTCTTTGCTCGTTTCCCAATTCTAATGTGATATGCGTCAAAGTCTTTGTTCTTGTTCCACTTATATTTAACTGTAAAAATTCTCAAGATCTCAGTTGCTATGGCTAGTGTCCTATACTTTACTTTCAGAGTTTCTTTATACTAACTTTCTTTCTGTTATGTGTGCTCTGATTGCCCAGGATTTCACACATTTATAATACTGCAATGTTCAATCTTGCTGGCATGAATCTTATTTCAAACATCAGTCAGCTGCTGCATTTACCTTTGGTGACTCATGACATTCTCTTTGTCATCCCCTTCCCTGCCTCCCTGCATTCATTCTAACCTGGCACCCTAATCACAAAGCACCCCATCACCTCTGGACCACTCAGTGGGCACCTGAAGTGTAAACCTCTGAGGTCTTTTCAGTCACCTCTAGAGAAGGGAAGGAGTGAAGTTCCAGGCTGCATAGTCTGTTAGAAAAGTCAGAACAGGCCAGGCACGGTGCCTCATGCCTATAATGCCAGCACTTTGGGAGGCTGAGGCAGGCAGATCACTTGAGGTCAGGAGTTCAAGACCAGCCTGGCCAACAGGGTGAAATCCTGTCCCTACTAAAACACAAAAATTAGCTGGGCATGGTGGTGGGTGCCTGTAGTCCAGCTACTTGGGAGGCTGAGGCAGGAGGAGAATCGCTTGAACCCGGGAGGCGGAGGTTGCTGCGAGCCGAGATCGCCCCGCTGCACTCCAGCCTGGGTGATGGAGGCAAGACTCCGTCTCAAAAAAAAAAAAAAAAAAAAAAAAAAAAAAAAAAAAAGTCAGACCTGCAACTGAGTAGGAGCCAAAGGGAATAGGCTGTGCCTACACAGTGCTCCCAAAGGCTCTAATCAAGGAAGCTTAAGAGGGAAGGAAGAAGCTGATGTCCACCAACTGCACTCTGCAGATATGCAGCTGGAATACATGGCAGGTACAGGATACTGAAGTGTCTGAACATGGCCAGGCTGGTACTAGCAAAGGAAATTGTTCTAATGTTCATAAGCTTTAGAATTTAAAATGAGTTAAATGTCAATGACTTTTAATTTTATATAACTTCTGACCATTGTCTACAATAAGATACTTGTATTAATATGAATCAAATGCTGCAAGACTCATTTTGCTGCAATATTACATTCATTAATATAGATTTTAACCATCTCTTCTCTGAAATCATTGTCATTGTGTTTTCTGCTCATTGAACATCCCCGTCCTTTTATCATATCCCCAGGATTGCCAGAGTTAGCAAATAAAAATACAAGATACCCAGTTAAATTTAAATTTCTGATAACCAATGAATAGATTTTAGTTGCAAGGGACATATTTAATTATATAAATTACCTTGAATTTAAGATAAATAAAACATAATTTTTAGTATAAATATGTCCCACGCAACTAAAGTATATTCTTGATTTTATCTGGCAACTTTACACACCTCCCAATTTTGACTACTGACTTTATCTGGGACCTTCAAATAGCAAACTGTGGCCACAAAAGTGGACTTTCTCAAACCTCAGTAAGCCTATCTCCTTTGGGACCCCCTATCTCCCATTAATCCAGACCATCAGCATCTATGTCTTAAGGTATGCCAGCCAGTACACTTTTGATAGTGTTTGCACTTGGAAATAATTACTATACTCTACTTGAGATGTGACCTGAGCCAAACATAATAGGACTAACACCTTCCTCATTGCAGACGCTATTTCCGTTAAGGGGCCTAAAGGTAATGTCGGCCTATTGGTCAGCTTCGTCACACAGGTAGCTAACAGTGATCTTCACCTAATTAATAGTCTTAAGTCTTTTTTCATACATTCAGCTGAATGATATTTTATCCTAGTTTTCTTCTCAAAATTTACTTAATTCTGGCTTTAAATGTCTTAACTCTATTTCAAAAGCCCATAGCAACAATTTTTACTTGTCCTTTTTTTTAAAAGTAGTTATTTAATCACAGATTTAATAGGTATATACAAGATCAAACCTGTTGGAATGAACATATGATAGAAGAGTTGGATCAAATTTGTATAATCATGATAATCCATTTGGGAAGTGTATTTGTACTTTTAATTTCTGAACTTCTAAGAGAATAGGTGAATAGCCCCATTGGCATTGCTAGCTATCACCTTCATTATTTCTAATCAGGCTTTTTTGAGATTGCTTTGTCAGAATTTCATGTTATCTCTGAATTTTTTTCTCAGAATTTCAAAAATGTAATTCTTTAATGTATATGTCAGTCTGTGCCCATGTTTTAGGTACTTTACATATTATCTCTTTGGATTCTCACATAACCATGGGAGGCAAGTTATACTTTTTCTAATTCACAGGTGAAGGAACAGAGGTTCAATGAAATCAAGTGACTTGTCCAGGTCAAGACATGCAGCGAAAGTCAAAGTGCTAGAAAGGGAAGAGGCAAAGACAGACATTTGCAGACTAGATGATTGGATGAAATCCTAGCGTCTGAAACAGCAGTGGGGGCACCACCTCTGGACAAAAGGGAAAGCCCTGGGGCCTTCCAAGGGACCACAAGGACAAAATGTTGATCTCACAGCAGCAGCTGCCTAACTGCCCAATGAACTCATCTTCAGGGAGACTTTGAATAGGTCTTTGCCTCTAGGAGATAAAAATAGAAGATTATACAGGCCAAGTATAAATGAGACTAACCTGGGATGTGGTTGCCAAGTATCTGGAATATGTAAAACACGAAAGAGTTTTTATAAAACAGTAAATAAAACTTAAATTTTAAAAGGAAATATAAATTTCTTCAGATGTCTGAGGAAGTTTAATTTTTTTATATGCTGTCTCAAATGGTATTATAGAATTGTAGCATTGGAAAAGGATCTTAGAAATCACTATATTGGAATCATTGTTAATAGTTTATTTTATCTCTAAGTAGATAATAATTAATTTTAATTCATGACAGAGTCTACCCCCCATTATCAACAATTACCTTTCTATCTCTACAGTTTCTCTCTCTCTCTCTCCCTCTCTCTATCCCTCTTCCATTATCCACAATTACCTTTCTATCTATCTATTTATTCAGTAATTTGCCTTCTTAAGGCTACTTGACAGGTCTGGGACGTTTGCTCTTTGCAAAAAGGCAACATGCCATCTAGTGGTCATAAACTGAATTGCAACCAGGAGTCCCTCAGAAAGCATGCACTTACTTAACGTGAATGAAACTTGTAGGATTTGCATAATAGCTAACTGGGTCAACCAGGCACTAATCCAAATGTCTCAGACACATAGAATATCTCTGTCATTTAGTCAAAATCCTCTATGTGGACTTCTCCTTTTTATTTTTTAGTTACACCTTTTTTAAAATCAGTTTGGTTTTCCAAACCAGAGAGTAAGCCCTGGGCTGACAAAGTATCCAAATGCATCATGCTGTCCTAGAATAACTATCTACCCAAGTACTAATATTAAAATATTTAGTAACAGAATGACATTCCCTAAGATACTGTCCAGACAGCTTCCTGAGAATTTGTCATAGTCTCCAGAAGTCGGTGGCTTGATAAGTTCTGTTACTAGTTCTCTTCCAGTGAATATAAATTTAGTTACTTAAGCTGACTCAAGGGGCTAGTCATAAGGTGATTATCATCTGTCTTAAAGTTGACTTTATTTGAAATTAACACAGCAACACTAGTTTCCTTTTCTTTAGTATTTTTCAGTGTATGTTTTATCATCACTTCACTTTCAGCCTTTCTGTGTTTTAATGCTTAGATGCTGTCAGGAAACAAAGCTAGAACAAAAACAAATTTAATCTTAAAATCTATATTTTATTAATTCAGTTACATTTTTGTGATTATTAGCATGTATTTGGACATCTGTCATCTTTTTTTACTATTTGACATCCTTTCTTGCTTAACTTTCTGCTTGTTTTGTAATTTCCCTTTTATTCTACTAGCTTAGAAATTATTTTATTTTCATTTTCTTTAGCAGTTGCCCTATTATTTTTAACATCCATTCTTGATATAACAAAATAGAACATTCAATAATATCTCTGTCCTTTCAAAAATATTGGAACAATTTATTTTTTAACATACTCCCCTCTTTAAGGGTAGCTGTCTAGTATTTTAGATACTACTTGCTTTGGAAGTCCTCAAAACCAGATACTTTTTGCAATCAAAGCTTATTGAGTTTTATTACAATGTTTAAAATTTCTTTAGGGAAAATCACTTTGTGCATTATCATTTTTTTCATCAGAATCCTCTTTTGTAGACATTTAAATGTATCACTTAATTTTTCTTTCAGTAAAATCCACAAACTGAAAAGCTCTCAGATGTTGTCTGAAAAATATGCCTTTATTTTGCCTTTACTCTTTATCAATCATTTAGCTGGGTATAAAAGTCCATTTGTTCAATCATTTCTCCTGAGTCCTTTGAAAGTATTTTTCCATTACCTGTGGTAGCTCTTGATGGTAAAAAAAACAGTTTTTATTCTGCTTACCTTTCCTTAGTAGATGATGTGTCTTTTCTTTTGAAATCTTTAAATGTTTTCTTTTTATTTTTATGTTCTGCAGTTTCATAATCACCAACTCATTGTGGAATTAATTGCATTTTCTTGCTCTGAATTTGTGTGCCACTTAAATAAAAAAATTTATTTTTTCCGTTATATTTGGACAGACTTTCAGGCAATATTTCTGTAAATATTGCTTCACTGCTAGTCTCCGCCTCTCCTTCTAGAACACCTTCCAAATAAACATGAGACTTTCTCACTCTATCTTCGGCATCGCTTAATATGCACTCATTGTGATGGTTAATTTTATGTGACAATTTGGCTATGCTAAAGTGCCCAGTTGTATTGGTCAACAACCAGTTTAGATGTTGAAGTATTTTTTAAAGATATGATTAGTATTTAAATCAGTAGACTTTGAATAAAGCAGATTATCCTTCACAATGTCATGGGCCTCACTTAATCAGTTAAAGGCTTTAAGAGAAGAGATTAAGATCTTCAGAGGGGGAAGAAGAAATTCTGCCTCCAGACTCCCTTCCAACTTAAGACTGCAACATGATTCTTCCCTGGGTCTCCAGCCTGCTGGCCTGCCCAGCAGATTTGAGACTGCCAGCTTCCACAATAGCATAAGCCAATTCCTTAAAATAAATCTGTTTCCTTCCCTTTTCTCTCTGTATCTTTCTGCCTCTCCCTCACATGTTTGGACTTACTTCTATCACTTTGTTTTGTTTACTATTTTCCCTCCTTTCTTTGCTTAATTATCTGCATATCTATCTATCTATCTATCTATCTATCTATCTATCTATCTATCTGCATATACATACACAGAGAGACGCATATTTATAGATATATCTATATCTATAGCTAGATATATAGACAGGCATAAATCTATCTCTATCTATCTATCTATACTATGTATCCATATATACTATATATCTCTATATATACTATATCTGTCTATCTAGAGAGAGAGAGAGAGAGAGAGATCATATTGCTTCTGTTTCTCTGCAGGATCCTGGCTAATACAATCATATTTTCAATTCCATCTCTCTATGCTACCTTTGACATATACTGAGTGATTGCTTCATCTTCAACATCCTGCTTACTAATACCATTTCAGCAGTTCCTAAACTGTTTAACTCTTCCATTAAATTATTTTTTTCTTTAATTAACATTTAAATTTTGTTTGGTCTTTTTTTTCTAGTTTTTCTGTGTATGGCCATAGCATTCTATCATACATTAACATTTTCATTCCTGCTTATCTGTCTTTAAAAATTATTTTGAAATGCTTATTTTATTATATTTTAGATTGTCTATCATATCCATATTTGGCTAAATGTCTACCATGGTAGTTTGATTCTTCATGGGAGTCAGGTTATTTTTCTGTGGAAGACTTGTTATTCTTAAGTTGTAAAAATGTTTGTTCCAGACTGGCTTCTCCCGAAGCCTTTGAAGCTTCTATGATTCTCATCCTTGAGCCCTCCTTGAGAACTGGCTCGCTGTACTGTCTTCATCTCTCACCACGCCTCATCTGGATCAGCCACTATCTAGATCATCTTCCTTCGAGCGAGATTTTATAGAGCATTTCTTATTTGATATCACTTATCTGAGTCTATAATTTTATATTTATTAGTATGGTTATTAGACAAAAATCTATCACTTCCTCATCCTCAATAGGCCCTTAATTCCACGAGTAGAGAAAATATTTTTATTTTTATTTACCCACTTGACATAGTGCCAGACACATAATAGTCATTAAATTAAATATCATTTCATTGAATGAATGAGCAGTAAGCACATTCTTTTCTGCTAATTACCAGAGAGTTCTTCCTGAATACATTTCATTCAGATACTGAATGGATCAAACTTTTTGAAACTATTATTTTTTTGTCCTATCCCTGCTATTGTTGGTGCTTCTATGGCTGAAACATTCAAATGCCTGAAAGAGCCATATACTCATATATTACTAATTAAGGAATTTCTATCTGAGTTTTTGAAATTTTGAATTTAGAGTCATGTAAAATCACCAAAAGCTATCTTCCATATGTCCACAAAACATACAAGTATCTCCAATAGAACTGCAAATTCTCCCGCACATGAGGAAATGTTTGATCAGGGCAAATATCAAGAAGTGATCACAAACAAGAATGAGGTTCCTAACTCACGGTTTCAGAAAGATCAATCATTATCTGAGGTTGGAAGCCTGCAGCATAGTACCATCTTAATGCTCAGGTGGGATGTTTGATTCCAGAAAGCTTTTGAGTTTTAGAAAGGAAGTGTGATAAGGGTTTAGCTTAAAGCAGATTGTTACCATTTTTTGTTATATAACATTATGTTAATGTTAATTTTAGAGTATAAATGAAAGTCCAGTTACCTTTCTCTAGCATTCTCCAATGTCCCTATGTACTGTAATAGTCATTGAGGGCAGTAAATTTAGCTACTGCATTCTGAAATCAAAGAAAGATCCTTATTGTTGGATTACTAGTTGTTGGCATCTCATATCAGCTCCAGTTTTATGTTAATAGGTTTGTGTGTATATAGTCATGTGTTGCTGAACAACAGTGATACTCTCGGAGAAATGCACTGGTTATTTTGCCATTGTGCAAACAGCATAAGGTGAATTTATACAAACCTAGGTGGAACAGCCTGCTACACACTTAGACTATATGGTATGGCCTGTTGCTCCTAGGCTACACATCTGTACAGCATGTTACTGTACTGAAACTGTAGGCAATTGTAACACAATGGTAAGTATTTGTGAATCTAAACATATCTAAACAGAAAAGATGCAGTAAAAAATACGGTATAAAAGATACAAAATGGTACATGTGTATAGGGCACTTACCATGATTGGAGCTTGCAGGACTGGAAGCTGCTCTAGGTGAGTGGTGAGTGAATGTGAAGGCCTAGGACATTACTGCACACTACTGTAGAATTTGCAAACACTGTATCCTCACGTTACACTCAATTTATTAAAAAAATTCTTTCTTCAATAATAAATTACCCTTAGCTTACTGTAATATTTTACTTCATAAACTTTTAATTTAAAAAGCTTGACTTGTAATAACACAACTTAAAACACAAACACATTGTAAAGCTATACAAAACTATTTTATCTTCTTATTCTATAAGCTTTTTTCTAGTTTTAAAGTTTATAATTTTTAAAAAATTCTTAATATTTTTTGTTAAAACCTGAGGCACAAACACACACATCATGCTAGGCCTACGTAGGGTCAGGGTATCACTGTTTTCCACCTCCACATCTTCTCCAACTGGAAGGTCTTCAGGGTGAATAACACACAGGGAGCTGTCACTTCCTGTATGCTTCTTCTGGAATACCTCCTGAAGGATCTGCCTCAGACTGTTCTACACTTAACTTTTTGTGTTTCCAAGAAGGAGTACACTCTAAAATAATGATTAAAAAGTGTAATACAGTAAATACATAAACCAGTAACATAGTTGTTTATTATCATTATCAAGTATTATATACTATACACAATTGTATGTGCTAGACTTTATCAACTGGCAGCACCAGCATCACCACATATCCGTGAGTAACACATTGTCCTATGATGTTTGGACATCTATAAAGTCACTGGGCAATAGGATATTTGCAGCTCCATTGCAAACTTATAGAACCTCTGTGGACTATGCAGTTTGTCATTGGCTGAAACGTCATTCTGCAGCACATGACTTTGTGTGTGTGTGTGTGTCTGTGTGTGTGTTTCTGTGTGAATGTGTGTGTGTAATTCTGCTGGCCTTCATACTTATAGTCAAACTAGTTTTAAATAGCAGTATCCTTTTAGATTGTTTGGGGATCCCATCTGATTAACTGATGTCATTGCTGAATTGGTGGTTAAATAACTTGGTTGTTAACTATTTTAACTTGTGTATATGTGCATGTACATGAGGTAAGATGAAAAGATAAATGGGTGGGAAAGCCACCTGTTGCATGGATGTATTTGGTTTAGTCAAACCATACATAGCTTCACATAAGTAGTTTCTAAGCAATGAATGAATTTTAAAAAATATTCAGACCTTGACATTAAAAATAACCAGTTCTATAGACCTCTGTTATATTGTCTCCCTTAAAAGAATGTTGAATTAATTTTAATTTTCTAACTGGCATGACTCATAGCTTAAATGTTTTAATTTATCATAAGGACAAAGCAAAAGGTTTAATCAGAAGTATAATTTAATTATTGCAAATGTAATGGTTGGTCAATTAATAGCGGCCATTTTTTTTATTTTAGCCTCATAAATAGTCATCTGGCATTAAATATTTGTGATCTAGGCCAGTAACCTTTTTCAATCTCACAGGACCTTTTTTAATTAAACTATGTCTTTGTCCCATGTCTGTAATCCTCTCACTGACATTTTATATACAAGACACCTTGCTGAAAAAAGGTCAAGCAGTACAGTTATAAATGGAAAAGAGATTAAAAGAATTCTCAAGCCATGGTGTGATCTAAGAGCAAGTTAAATATGGAGCAGGTCTTAGTAGATATGCTCAGTAGACAAGGAGGAATCCTCTGGGTAGATTTTAATGATTGGGGCAGGAAAGCAAATGAAAATTATTTTCATGGCAAAAATAAAAAAACGCACATTTTTCATAGGCCACAATAATTATTGTAAAAGACTACCATAAGGTTTTAGTGGCCATAAAATGTTCAGGAAAACAATTGCAAAATACATTCACGGTGTTTGTATAATTCTTGCCTACAAAGACATTTTTGTTGCTCCAGTAAACCTGGCAAATGTCAGTCTAGTGTTAAGGTTAATTAACTCTAGATGTTAAAAAAAAAAAAAAAAAAAAGAAAGAAAGAAAAGTTGAAACATATATGTATCAATGAAGAATAAGAACAAAATTCAAAAACTGAGTAAAGAAGTGGGAGTAAGCAAATGCCACATTACTGAAAATTCTATTTTTACCTATATATTGAATAGTAGTTATTGTGTTTGAAAGGTAAATACATTTACAGAAGTGAGTTACATTATTTTCACCAGAACATTAAGCAGAAATTGAAAACGGATTTTCCCCCCTTAATATTCTCCAGCTGGCATGTTATGACTAAAACTTGCTGAATCCATGCCACAGTGTGATGCATTTAATGGTGTACATGGGTACAACTAAACAATACATTACTTGTAATGTCTGAAATAACCCAGCAAAGCATGGTACTCAAGTGTTGAAATACCACTGTCTGCTTCTCAAAGGTTGCTTAGTTATACCCAAGAGGCCAACCTTCTCTGAAAAGCCTTAACTGCTAATTTCTTTCTGTCACTTTTATACAGTCCAGTCATAAACGTGTGCTCTTTTGTTCCTATGTCATCAGAATGGCGTCATTTAGATGTTAATGCAAGAGGCAAAGCAGTTGACACAGGAGCTTTAATCATAGGACTTGATTAGTGCTTTCAAGGTTCTTAGTGTTTTGTTTATAAACAGTATATTTGGTTCAGTCAAACATCTCTTAATTTCTAAAAAAAGAAAAGATGCCAAAAAATACAATAAATTGAAACTAGAGCTTTAACTCTGACTTAAGCTAAACCTCTGCGGGTGTCTCCAGGCTTTGGGTTTCTGGGTGGAATCTTTGTCGGTGCTAAATGGAAAGGTTACTGTTTGCATCCTTCAGCTATTATAAGACTGCTGGCAGGGACTGAACTGTCAGAATCCAGCAGACCATTCCCTGTCCAAAGTAACTGGATGCTGTGTTTCAGAAATGTGATAGTTGACAGGCTGACATTATGACGCTTGTAACCCAGCCTGTGTCCCATGCTTCAAATCAGCTATCAATCCAAACAATAAGAACAGTTTCTAGACATAAAAACCTGGAGGTTGTTTTGCTTGTACATTTGCTTAGTGGAAAAATATTTTATCTTAGTAATGTGGGTTATGTTTCTAAAAATCAGGCAACTTAAACCAGCTCATTGAATTCACCTGGTTATTTTCAGCTTGTTCTACTGGAATTCAGCTTTTTTTTTTTCTTTTCAGATGATTTGTTCCTCTAGATAATTATAGACCTTAACCAGCTGAAAAGACAGAACAATTCAGTTAATAAAACAGTTGCTTTTTCTGAATGAAAACTTTCAACCAATTTTCTGAACTGACAAAAATGACTATTTTGCCATTGGTCACGTTGAGCTATTGGTATGCAAACTATGTTAACTTTTGTCTGAAATAAGTCAAAATGAACCTAGGCAGTCAAGACAAATTGAGTATTTGATAAATGATTTTTTTTCAGTTTACTTTCTTAATAGGTTCACCTGTAAAATAGTCAAAAACAACTTAGTAGGAGATAAATTATGAAAAATAATCTATTGAATTATATTCTGTGCAAAGCACTTCTTCTCAATGCCTCATTATTACTGTTGTTATCATTGTTGGCAGGTTGAAGCTCAGGAAACTAAGATTTGAGAGAGGTTATATAATTTGCCTAAGGTCATAAAAATAGTAAGTTGGTTTATGTCCAAACTCATGTTTTCCCACTTACAATACTCTCCTCCATTTCACAAACTGTCTGCACTGTCATCAAGAATAACAATATTAAAATATAAATTTATGATTTATGAACTTTCCCATTTACATCATTTTACCTAGCTATAATAGACAAGGCTTTTAGTTCTTTTAGTTTTATTTCATCCATAGACCAATAAACAATTGAGAATATCAAATATTGGCATATGTTAAAGTTATATTCGAGGAGTTGTGTTTAAAAAGAAAAGCATGTATATCGTATTCTAATGCATGGGCTTATATATAGGAAATAGAATTTAAAAGTATAACTTTAGAATGTAATGTCTATCTAATGAGTTATCATTGAGAGTATTTCCTTCTGCTTCATAAAAGCTGTAATTTTCCACAACTCTGAAGATATTCAGCAAAATATGTTCACTACCAGAAAAAGAACAAAATGTTTGTGATGTGGTAAATACACTAGGAGTTTGCTAGATGGTGCTGCAACATATATTTGTAAAACTCTACTAAATGTGTCTGAATAGGAAATTTTCTTGCAATTAGAAATATTCAGACCTATACTGATATTTTAAGTTGTCTTACTAAGATATCAGATTTACTGTTAGATTTCAATTTTCATTTTTATTTAATTTGCCCTATATTTAACAAATTCGTTTTTGTTATTATAGGCTATTTTAACATATCCTGGGCACAATAAGCTACTGCAGAATAGCAAAGTTCGATTTCTTATATTATGTTTCTTGTAATAAAGATTTTTTCCAGCTATACTAGTAGCACAAGAGCATAATCCAAAATAAAATGATTTAATTTTAAATGTGCTAATAATTCAGTATAAACCAAAACTACTTTAGAGTCCTTACTAATCTGAAGCATAAAGCTATCTCTTATTTATGGCATTTGAAAATCTTAAATACATGTATGTTAATTAAATACTTTTAAAGCTACATAAAAAGAAGTGTTTCATTGTTTTAAAAACTTTAATTTTAAAATATCAACAATATCAGAACTATGGCTATTAACCTTAATTGTGCATTTGTGCCGGCCAACCTACATGCTAGACAATCTTCTGCATAATTAAGTCTCAGTACTGGAGAAGTAGTGCCTACTTATAAAAAAAAGAATAGATTAATACCCTTATTTCAAAAGGCTTCAGAGAGACTATGTCTTTCTTGCTCTTCCATCTTCTATCTTTGAGAATACAGCAACAAGTCGCCATCTTGGAAGCGGGGAAACTGTGCCCTCCCCAGACATGAAAAGTTGATCCAGGACTTATAGGCTTCAGAACTGTGAGAAATATATTTCTATTGATTATAAATTACACAGTCTGTGGTATTTTGTTATAACAGCAAAAGTGGACTAAAACACCTATGCTATAAGAAAGATAGTTTAGCTTTATTGATATTAGAAAAACTAGATTTTAAACCAAAAAGAGTTACTAAAAATAAATAGGATATTTCCTAATGTTATCTTCTATCATGAAGGGAAAATTATTCTAAATTTGTATGCACTTGATAATAGTTTCAAAACTATAAATAAGAAAGCTACATAAATAAAAAGCAGTAAAATCTACAGTCAAGTTACAAGAAAATTCTAACACTTTCCTCAGTAATTGAAAGAATATGTAGATAAAACCATGACTAATTATAATAAGCAAACTTGGCCATAATGAACATATAGAGAACACTGAATACAATTGCGGAATATTTTTGACTGCATGGAAATCATTCAACAAAATTTACCTTATTCTGAAATGTATCGATTCTCTAACAAACTAAGATTAAAATCGCACAGTGAAATAAAGTTAAATATCAGTAACAAATATATAAAAGGCAACTAGAGGCCAGGCACGGTGGCTCAAGCCTGTAATTCCAGCACTTTGGGAGGCGAGGCGGGTGGATCACGAGGTCAGGAGTTCAAGACCAGCCTGGCCAACATGGTAAAACTCCGTCTCTACTAAAAAAAAAAAAAAAAACAATACAAAAATTAGCCGAGGGTGGTGGTGCATGCCTGTAGTCCCAGCTACTCAGGAGGCTGAGTCAGGAGACTTGCTTGAACCCAGGAGGCAGAGGTTGCAGTGAGCCGAGATTGTGCCACTGAACTCCAGCCTGGGTGACAGAGCAAGAAAAAAAAAGGGGCAACTAGAAATGCATCCAAATGTTTAAATATTAAGCAATTATTTCTGGATAATCACTGGATAAAAGAAATCACAAGGAAGGTTAGAAAATATTTTGACTGGATAATAAAGCAAACATGTATCACATCTTGTGGGGTATCTCTAAAATGATAATTTGAATGTGTTTATGCCAATAAATCTGAGACATTTTATGAACAAAGAACTCCTAAAATAATACAATTTTTGAAAACTGATATGGAATGAAACAAAAAATCTAAATTACTCGGTATCCAATTAAAAAAAACACATGCATAATTAAAAATCTTTCTCAAAAGAAAATTTTAGGCTCTATTGGCATCTGCAGTAAATATTTCCAACATAAGAAGTAACACCAAACTTACAGAAACTCTTTCAGAGCATAGAACAAGAAGAAACATTCCCCAACATATAAGGCAAATAACTTTGAGATGAAAATATGACAAAAGCATTGTAAGAAAGCATAATTATAGGATAATCCATCTCATCACTACAGATATAAAAATTTTCAAGACATTATTAGCCAAAAGAATTTCCAGAGCTAAGGTACAAATGTTGCCACTTTCCTGATGCCAACAATAAAAAAGCAGAACTTGAAATTTAAAATACAACACCATTTACATTAAGACCCCACAAAATTAAATATTTAGGTGTAAATCTAACACAATATGTGCAAGATCTATTTGAAGAATACTATAAAAATCTGATAAAAGAAATCAAAGAACTAAATAAATGAAGAGATATTCGATGTTCATGGATAGGAAGATTAAATACTGTCAAGATGTCAGTTCTTCCAAACTTGATCTGTAGATTCAATTTGATCCAAATCAAGATCCCAGCAAGTTATTTTGTGGAGATCGATAAACTGATTCTAATTTTAATATGGAGATGCAAAAGACTCAGAATAGCCAACTCAATGTTGAAGAAAAAGAAAAAAGTTGGAGGACTGGCACTACCCAACTTCAAGATTTGCCATAAAGCTACAGTAATCAAGACCATGTGGTATTCATGACAGAACAGACAAATAGATCAATGGAACAGAACAGACAGCCTCAAAGTAGACCTACACAAATATAGTTAACTGATCTATGACAAAGGAACAAAGGTGATACAATGGAGAAAAAATAATCTTTTCAACAAATGGTGCTGGAATAACTAGACATCTACGTGTTCTCAAAATGAAAATCTAAGAGTAATTCTAATAAGACTACACTAAAAAGTACAAAACATTATTAAGAGAAATTAAAGGAGCTACATATTTTCTCGGTTCAACTTCATACAGACACACCCATAACATGCATATAAATAAAATTTCATAACTTTGTTCTGTCTTCCCTGTTGCCTAAAACCTTTCTAAGTCAGACTTATCTTAAATATATGTAGTCATATTTAGTGATGATCTTTCTGATTCAAACTTCAATAACTTCCTTGGACAAATAAGTTAACCTTTCAAAGTCAGACTTATCTTAAATATATGTAGTCATATTTAGTGATGATCTTTCTGATTCAGACTTCAATAACTTCCTTGGACAAATAAATTAACCTATGCAATTAAAAATATCATTATCCCTAATTATTCCTTTTGTTGGTGAGGTAATTTCATCTTTAAGATTTCCACACTAAATGCAAAGCCTCTTGTGAAGGTGCGATATCAAGCTACATTTTGCTAATACCTCAGGTAACAGGAAAGTACAATCAGAATAGACTGGGGTGCAGGAGAGGAAGAATACAGGAGAGAGGAGGGGTTTAAAGACAAGTGTTTCATAATGCTTCAAAAACCCTGCTCACACCATACAGATCCTTTTATTAAAATTAGTTCTCACTTATTACAGCTAAGAAATAAAGAAAGGTAATACTTATTTACTAAGGTAAGTTTCTTAGAGAAAAAAACACAAAGGCTACTATAGAGATCTTGCTTTCTTTTAAATGATCATATCCTATTTTCCTCTACAGCCCCATTCTTGACCCACAAATCAGTTCCACTGCCCTCTTCTGAATATCATGAATATTATTAATATAAAACTGTAACTTAGTTAATTTTGCTTTCTCAACACGTACAAATTTCAGTATTTAAGACATGTATTATGTTATAGGCTATACATTCCACAGTCCCAAAGCAGGAAATAATGTGTTTTTCAATGTCATTCTTTGTGGGATATAATTATTATAAAGTTATATTGTAGATACTCAGAAACCATGACTCTGGTCATATTCTTGAAACTTCTCAGAGATTCCAATATCTGAAGACTAGAAAAGAACCTATATATATATATATATCAACTCTAACCCAGTCATATTACAGATGAGGAAACTGGGGTTTCCTCTTCTAAAAGCACAAAGTTATCCATGATGAAGAGCCTAGAATCCTGCCTCACTGGCCCAATCCTTGAAGTGTTCTTTTGTGGTGAATAAAAATCATTCATTTTTTTTCTCGCCTTTGCAAGTGAATGTTTCATTGTTCAGCTGAGCTGACAGAACAGATGAAGGCAAAAAAAGCAATACTCAGGAGCACAGTTACTGATAAATAATTGCAACAAGGACATTATAATTATTTAATTAAAATCTGTGCATGGGGAGAGATTATGAGTCTTTCAGCTTGCTACCTCATTTAGATGATACTAGTCATTAACCAATTTAGCTGGAGTCAGCGCCTAAATGTCCACATGCTCCACTTTATCTTTGAAACCTGTGCAGTCAGCAGCCAGGGCTGCATGCTCTGTATTCTGCTGCTGGTGCACGCAGGCACACTCTCTAATAGCTTAAGAGACACTTGAATGTCTTAACTACCCATAGCCATCTCATAAACCTTCTCTGGAATTCTGAAGATTTTTCTTTGAAACAGTGCCCAGAATTTTTGGAGGAATTTATTCTTATTAAGAACACAATAGAACTTCTGTGAAAAAAAAATAGAAATTAACAGAATCAGGTCAGTTTGAAGCTCCCTCTAAAAGTGTTTCTTTTCTGATGTATTGAAAGGAACATGTTTTAACAAAAAGGACTCACCTATATGGTAGTTCTATGCCACCAATCCCAAAGACAATTCTGTGGTAAGACTCTGGAGTATCAGTGTTTGGATCCCCACGTGGAAATTAAAGTTCCTGTTCTTCAACTGTTTCCATTAAAAGAAAGAAAAGAAAAAGGGGAACTTTATTCTTACTATTGATGAGACTGATGGGACAAAGGAGATAAGGGGGGGAAGCATTGATGTTAATTTATTATTGGATCTCTCTCTCGCTTTCTCTTTCTTTCTCTATTTTGGTTTTACTTTGATAAGCCATTTGTTTTACTCTGCCATGGCCCAATTCTGCAGATACGTTTCTAAAAATGTAACAAATTACTTTGTTTCTAAAATCAGCTTGAAGTAGGACACCCTTGCAAATCAATAAGTCCCAGAGGCACAGTACCTAAGAAAAATAAGACAACTAGAACTGTGGTCAAGACCCTTCTTCGATCCTTGAAAATGTAATATGATGTGACCACCCAATCTGGTAATTCATCTCCGGGAACTTGAGAATGAATAACAATTTTGAAATTGTATGCAATCTAAAGAAGTTATGTAGACAAGGTCTCAGGTCTTTTAAGGCCGCCCCATAATATAAATTTCACGAATCCTAAAATGTTGTAAATATGGTGAAACATACAAAAAACAAACATACTAATACTTTTTTGGGATGCTTAATTTATCCCAACCCCTTTACTGGCATAGAAGAGGAATATGTTGTCCATCTAGGAGAAATTAGATCTGGACTAAGTAGAAAGGAGTCAGACTTTTAAGGTCTGTTTTATCTATTTTAATAATCACTTATTGATATGTAGGTTCATATGTCTTTCTCTGTACATTTCTTGTTATGTAAAAACCTACCTTCCCTATTCTCTCTTATTAATACATCTTCTGCTACAGCAACTGTCCCTACTTCCAGGAACCAATCTAGTTTCTGTCTTGGGGATTTAGCCCTTGTACTTTCTCTAACCTGTAATATGCTCTTTTTACAGACTTTCAAATTTCTAGCTCCTTTTTGTCATTTATTAACTTAAACATTACCTCCTCAGAGAGGCATTTCCTTACCACCCCATTTAAAGTATGTAACTGTGTCCGGAATTGGTGGGTTCTTGGTCTCACTCACTTCAAGAATGAAGCCGCGGACCCTTGCCATGAGTGTTACAGCTCTTAAGGTGGTGCGTCTGGAGTTTGTTCCTTCTGATGTTCGGATGTGTTCGAAGTTTCTTCCTTCTGGTAGGTTCATAGTCTCGTGACTCAGAAGTGAAGCTGCAGACCTTCGCGGTGAGTGTTACAGCTCATAAAAGCAGTACGGACCCAAACAGCGAGCAGTAGCAAGATTTATTGCAAAAAGTGAAAGAACAAAGCTTCCAGTGTGTAAGGGGACCCCAGCGGGTTGCCACTGCTGGCTGGAGCAGCCTGCTTTTATTCTTATCTGGCCCCACCCACATCCTGCTGATTGGTAGAGCCCAGTGGCCTGTTTTGACAGGGCGCTGATTGGTGCCTTTACAATCCCTGAGCTAGATACAAAGGTTCTCCACGTCCCCATCAGATTAGTTAGATACAGAGTATGGACACAAAGATCCTCCAAGGCCCCACCAGAGCAGCTAGATACAGAGTGTCGATTGGTGCACTCACAAACCTTGAGCTAAACACAGGGTGCTGATTGGTGTGTTTACAAACCTTCAGCTAGATACAGAGTGCCGATTGGTGTATTTCCAATCCCTGAGCTAGACATAAAGATTCTCCACTTCCCCACCAGACTCAGGAGCCCAGCTGGCTTCACCCAGTGGATCCCAAACCGGGACTGCAGGTAGAGCTGCCTGCCAGTCCCCCGCCATGTGCTCACACTCCTCAGCCCTTGGGTCGTCGATGGGATTGAGCCCCGTGGAGCAGGGGGCGGCGCTCGTCGGGGAAGCTCGGGCTGCACAGGAACCCACGGAGGCAGGGGAAGGGTCAGGCATGGCGGGCTGCAGTCCCAAGGCCTGCCCCGCGGGAAGGCAGGTAAGGCCCGGTGAGAAATCGAGCGCAGCGCCAGTGGGCTGGCACTGCTGGGGGACCCAGTACACCCTCCGCAGCCGCTGGCCCGGGTGCTAAGTCCCTCGTTGCCCGGGGCCAGCAGGGCCGGCCGTCTGCTCCGAGTGCGGGGCCTGCCAAGCCCACGCCCACCCGGAACTCCAGCTGGCCTGCAAGCGCTGCGCGCAGCCTCGGTTCCCGCTCGCGCCTCTCCCTCCACACCTCCCTGCAAGCTGAGGGAGTGGGCTCAGGCCTTGGCCAGCCCAGAAAGGGGCTCCCACATTGCAGCGGTGAGCCCAGGCAGAGGAGGTGTGGAGAGCGAGCGAGGGCTGTGAGGACTGCCAGCACTCTGTCACCTCTCATAATCACCTCTTATTCTGCATCAAAACATCTTGTTTATTACCTTTCTATCACTCATCAGTATTTTTAACTACATAAGCATTTATTTTATTACTCATATATGCACTGTGTATCTGTGACTTTAAGCTCCACAAATAGAAATGCCATATTGGTCTTACCCATTTCTGTAGTATCATTATCTGGCACAGTATATGAATGAATAAATGAATGAAACTCAAACAATTGAGAAGTATTAAACAGAAAGCTTCATTTAAATAACTTTGCTCCTTTTTTGTTTTCTTTTTTAATCTGAGAGGCTTAAATTATTGACTAGTGATTGAATATAATTGACAAGTGTTGTCTAGATCTCAATACATTACCATGTAACTTTCATCCTTATTCCTACGATATACTTTGTTTCTTTTGATTGTTTGGTATTTTTCTTCAGCGAATTTCATTTTTATGTTTGACCACTTCTCTAATTGAATGATATGATTAAAATTTGAACACTGTCTCACAAAAATAATATAATGTTATTTTAATTTATTTTTACTTTTTATTGGGATCTTGATTTTTATTACTTCATTTTACTTGATCTCTATCATTTCCCTCAAAGAAGTCTTCAACTGCTCTTACAGCTCAAAATTCTCAAGTCAATCATTATAGAATCCATGCTTACTTATAAGATTACTTTTGCAATAAATAAAGACTGATAAAAATTTTCTGGTAATTAGCCTGTTATATAAAGTTTTTAAAATGTGGATATTCCTTTTCTTAAAGTAGGCACATATCATTTAGACCAATAATTAAAAATTAAGATCTTTCTGGTGCCACAAGCATACAATGGGGAAAGAACAATCTCTTCAACAAATGGTGCTGAAAAAACTGAATATCCATATACAGAAGAATGAAAATAGACCCTTATCTCACCCTTATCCAAGAATCAACACAAAAATGGATTATAGACTTAAACACAAGGCCTAAAAACTATAAAACTAGTAGAGCAAAATAGAAGGGAAATGCTCCATGATATTGGACTGCAATAATGTTTGGATATGACCCCAAAAAGCACAGGCAATGAAAGTAAAAATAGGTAAATGGTATTTCATTAAACTAAAAAGTTTTTCCACAGCAAAGAAAACAATTGATAAAGTCAAAAGACGACCCACAGATTGGGAGAAAATATTTACAAATCATACATCAGTAAAGGGACTAATAAGCAAAATGTACAAGGAATTTAAACTACTCTATCACAAGAAAACAAATAACCCTATCTAAAAATGGGCAAAGAACTTTGTTATAGTTTGGTGGTTTCCCCACCCAAATCTAATCATGATTGTAGCTCCCATAATTCCCATGTGTTGTTGGAGGGATCCAGTGGGAGACAATTGAATCATGGGGGCAATTTCCCCCATACTGTTCTCATGGTAGTGAATAAGTCTCACGAGATCTGATGGTTTTATGAGGGGACACCTTTTTTGCTTGGTTCTCACTTCTCTCTTGGCTGCTGCCATGTAAGACTTGCCTTTTCTCTTTCTTTGCCTTCTGTCATGATTGTGAGGCCTCCCCAGCCACGTGGAACTGTGAGTCCATTAAACCTCTTTTTCTTTATAAATTACGCTGCCTTGGGTATGTCTTTATTAGCAGCATGAGAACAGACTAATACAGACTTGAGTAAACATTTCTCATAAAAAGACATACGAATGGCCAACAGATTCATGAGAAAAATACTCAACATCTCTAATCATTAGAAAAATGCAAATTAAGTTAAAATGAGCTATCACTTGACATCTGTTAGTATGGCTATTATTAAAAGATGAAAAATAACAAGTGCTGGAGAGGATGCAAAAGAAAAATAATCCTTATTCCCAGTACTGATATTGTAAATTAATACAGCCATTGTGGAAAACAGTATGGAGGTTCCTCAGAAAACTAAAAATAGAATTACCATATGATCCAATAATCTTACTACAGGGTATATAGCCAAAGGAACTGAAATAAGTATGTCAAAGAGATGACTGCACTCTCATGTTCACTGCAGCATTATTCACAGTAGCCAAGATATGGAAACCACCTTAGTGTCCAACACAGAAGAATGGATTTTTAAAATGTGGTATGTGTATACATATATATCCATATGAAATACTAACACAATATGCCATACTATTATAGGATAGTATACTATAATACTAATAGTATATAGAATGCTATTCAATCTTTAAAAAACTAAAATTTTGTTCATTTGTGACAACATGGATAAATCTAGAAGCCATTATAAGTAAAGTAAGCCAGGCACAGAGAGACAAATACAGTATGAACCCATGTGGAATCTAAAAAGTCAGATTCATAGAGGTTAAGTAGAATGGTGGCTACCAAAGGTTGGAGTTGGTGTGGCTGGAGAAAAGGGAGATATGAGTTAAGAGGTACAAAGTTTCAGTTAGGTAAGAGGAGTAAGTTCTGGTGTTCCATTGCGCAGCACAGTCACAATAGTTAATATTAAATGATGTATTGTATATTTCAAAATAGCTAAAAGGGAGGATTTTAAATGATCTCACCACAAATAAATTATATTTGAGGTGATGAATATGCTAATTAGCTTGATTCATTCCACAATGTATAAATGTATGGAAACATCATATTATACCCTATAAATATATACAATGATTATTTATCAATTAAAAACAAAGTAAAACTTTAAAAATTAACACCTTTCTAAATCGGTTTGTTTGCTCATTGTATAATAACCTGAAAAGTGTTTTAATTAACATATAAACTGTGTTACCATATAAAATAATAAACAAGCTTTGAACAATATTTATTATTTTGTTTGCAGTTTCATGTATTCCTGAGACAGGTATGAGAGTACTATTTATAAGTAGGAACAAAGACAATTCTAGAGCCAAACATATATATAGTTCTTCAATTATTCATTATTTTGAATTTTCTATTAATATCCCCTGGTCAGAGACATGAATACTTATGTTTGCTTAAATGTTTCATTTTGTTATTTTTATCAAAGCATTTAATGAAGACCAAAAAGTCACTAGGAAATAATAAAACACATACATAGTACTAGGAAGCCAAATATCATAATTTTACCCTGTATGTAAATATTTCCACGTTATGTCATCTCCCTGCCTCAAGATGGTGAGCATCATGAAAGAAACAGTTTTTTTCTCATTCTTGTTTGTATTCCTGAAATTCCTACTCAAAGCCTTGGTCCTAATAAGTACTCATTCATTTGTTGAAAAGAATTGAATTAAAACTCCCTGTGTTGTGAATTACCAGCTTTAAAAATGTATAAGATTAAGTAATCTGAAACTTTTAAAGTGAAAACTCACTGAAACCATGGAGACTCTAAAATCTCAGTATATACGGTCTTCCCTGGGTATATGCAAGTGATTTGTTCTAGGACCCCCACATATGCCAAACTCCAGGTATGCACAAGCCTCATAGTCGCCCTCAGAACCCATATATACAAAAAATCAGCCCTCCATAAATATGGATTTCGCATTCCAGGAATACTGTATTGTCAATCTGCATTTGGTTGAAAAAGAAATTGTGTATAAATGGACCTCTGCAGTTCAGACCCGTGTTATGCAAGGGTCAATTTATATCCATATTGTTATTACAAAATTTATGCATGTTGTGTTTCCAATCTAAACCAATTGCATGATAGAAATAGGCTTTCTCCAAACAACTTATTCAGAACATATATCCATTTCAAAAATAACACCATTTTGGAAACCTGTGCAGTTAGACTCTACAACATACAAGAGATTAGCCAGTCCAGAAGGAACCCACATCCACTTACAAACCTTTAACACAAATCAGCAGCAAAAAGGGCTGAAAAAAAAAAAAAAAAAACTGTAGCTAGTAAGACAGTGGATCTCATGTAGATAAACTGGCATTACAGTTTCTGAAATATCACTGCAAAGTTTTGCTTCTTAACTTGGGGTTGACTCTCTCTATTAAGGTAACCTCATGCGAGATATTATTACATCACCTTCTACGTGTGATCTGCACATGGTTGTTAAAGACCTTTAAATCTAATGTGCACTGACCTCTTGAACATTTGCACTCACTGGTGGTTTCCAATTTCTTCTCTGTCAAATGGTGACCTTAACATACTATTTCATGGATATAACTACTAGAATTGAGCTGACACGATAAATGACTATTCTTGCAACCCCTGGTCATATTTTTTATTTTTCAGAGATTCAGTTGATAGTTGGTCTTTTCTCCTCCTTTTAAATGGTGATTTCATTGTTAATTTGCATGCCCCCCCCAAAAAAAGAAATGCTCAAATAATTTAATTAGCAAAAATAATCTCTGTATTTCATGATTTAATATTATTGATCAGCTTCTTTGATATTTTTTAAAAATTAATTCAGGAATAGTGTATGCTACTGCATCTGCTCATGATATCTAAAAATCTATCATCTTCCATATTTGAAAATTTTATCATTTACCCTTTCCTACTCAGTCCTACAGTTTCTCATACTTGCCTCCAAATATTTTTAAATGCTCTTATGGTTTACATTACTATCTAGAATTTTTCCTCTAGGCCTGACTCTCACCATAGATTAGTTTCAACAGTGTATCTTTCTTATTGAAATTTATCTTCCCACTACCTGATACTAAGCCTGAACCCAGTGTTTTCTCTCCAGGTTCTGCTATCCTCAAAGTGTCTGTCATTGGTTATTATCAGGGGCAAAAATAGTTTTTTCCTAGCTTATTACAATAAAAAATAGAGATTAATCCCTTAGTTATGTCCACATAAATTATCTATATTGCCTGAAAGATTATTTTTTATTTTCCAAGATTTTAGCAACCCTAATTAACATTTGATGTTTACTCAATCTGTCAGTTAGCTTACTGAATTTGTAGCTATATGCCTGCCTAAATAAACTTGATATGCAGCTACAAGATAGATGAGAGTTTTTAATGTTAATGTCTTTCTATTGTTTAAAAACTAAAAGGCTAAATGCTACAGTCAAAAACTAAGCTATATCCTAAATTATTAATTTGTTTCCATTTAGATATCATCAATAGAACATTTTATAATCTGAAACAAATAGTCTGTTGTTTGATCATTTTACTGAAAGAGTTAAAGCATTTTATCAGTGTCTTTTAAGTGTCTATGCCCTGTACACATCAAAAAATAGCTTATTGAGCTTGATAAACATAGCCAAATATATATTTAAGCTATTTTGAAAATAATGGAAAAATCTTATTAATAGCTGTTATCTCTTGTGGGGTATGGTGAATAGTAATTTAGGGCAGGTGAGAGGAAAGCAATTTAACATTTCCCTTGTTGGTTCCTTTGACCTACTAGTTTGGAGGTCTCTGCAACACCCTTGAGCTTTTTCCACAGGATAAAGCGATAGTTGCTAAGACTTTGCCAAAACGTTCTCTATTTCACTGTTAGGTTCTACTTGTATCTTTTTCAGGTATTTATTTTTAATATATTCCTGTCTCCAACAAGAAAAAAATTATACGCACACACGCACACACACACATATTAGTTGTCTAAAGAAATCAACTACCTCTAGATTGAAGTTAGTATTGCGCAAAGGAATGATGCCCTCGAAGACAATCTTGTGTAATAATCCATGTGTCTGATGAAAGAAGTATAGTTGGCCCTGGAACAACATGGGTTTGAACTGCATGGGTCCACTTATATGTGAACTTTTTACAGTAGAAGTTATACCAAGTGTACCTGCCTCTCCTTCCCCCACTTCTGCCTCCTGCCCCTCTTCCACCCTGATACAGCAAGATCAAAACCTTCTCTTCCTCCACCTCCTCAGCCAACTCAACATGAAAATGGTGTTTATTTATGGTCCACTTTCACTTAATGAGTAGTAAATATATTTTCTCTTTTTTGTGATTTTCTTAATAATATTTTCTTTTCTCTGGTTTACTTTATTATAAGAACACAGTATAGGCCAGGCACAATGACTAATGCCTATAATTCCAGCACTTTTGGAGGCCTAGCAGGTGAATCTCTTAGGCCCAGAAGTTTGAGACCAGCCTGGGCAACATGGTGAAATCATGTCTCTACAAAAAAATAAAAATTAGCTGGGCATTGTGGTGTGTGTTTATAGTCCCAGCTACTTGGGAGCCTGAGGTGGGAGGATCACTTTAGCCCAGCAGGTCCAGGCTGCAGTGAGCCGTGATTGTGCCACTGCACTCATGGCACCTTTTTTGAGACTGTCTCAAAAAAATAAAAAAATAAAAAAAGAACACAGTATATAATACATATAACATACAAAATATATGTTAATTGGTTAACGTTATCAGTAAGTCTTCTGGTTAATAGTAATCTATTAGTAGTTAAGTTTTGGGAGAGTCAAGAGCTATATGCTGTTTTTTGACTGCATGGAGAATCAGAGCCCTTAAACCTCCAGTTGTTCAAGGTTATGATGGTTAATATTGAGTGTCAACTTGATTGGATTAAAGGATGCAAAGTATTGTTCTTGGGTTTATCTGTGAGGGTGTTGTCAGAGGAGATTAACATTTGAGTCAGTGGACGGGGAAAGGGAGACCCACCCTCAATCTGGATGGGCACAATCTAATCAGCTGCCTGCGCAGCCAGAATAAAAAGCAGGCAGAAGAATGTGGAGAGATTAGACTGGCTTAGTCTCTGAGCCTACATCTTTCTCTTGAGCTGGATGCTTCCTGCCCTTCAACATCATACTTTAAGTTCTTCAGCTTTGGGACTTGGAATGGCTTCCTTGCTGTTCAGCTTGCAGATAGCCTATCGTGGGACCTCATCTTGTGATTGTGTGAGTTAATACTCCTTAATAAACTGCCTTTATATCTATCCTATTAATTCTGTCCCACTGGAGAGCCCTGACTAATACAAAGGTCAACTGTATATGTTGCCTCTATTTTAAACCATATAATTACTCATTGGCTTTGACTCACCAATGTGGTCCCTTCCACCATCATGGTCATTTCCATCTTCAACCACTCTCAGTATTACTAGGCCAAGAGAATAAACTCATGTAAATACATTTTAAAGAAAATTAAATAAATTTCTACTGCGAACAATTAACTGGAGTAGACAACTTGATTTCATTTAGAATTCATCTAAATCTTTTTATGCTCTTGGTTTGTGGTTGACTGTATATTTTCACGACTCAGAGCCAAAACCAAACCAAAGCATGATCTGGTAAAGAGTTCTTAGAGCTGTGAGTCAGCCATCCTGGGTTACAGTTTTAGCTGTATCATTACCTAACTGTGAATTTAGATAATCCTTGAAATTTCCTGGCTCTCAGTTTCCTTGTCTGTAGTGTGAAGTGGTTGGACTGGGTTATCTGAGATTTCCTGAAAGCTCTGTGATTGAAAAAATTCTAAACAGAATTGAGAAAAAGTGGTCTCACTTCAGTAAATTTCCATTCCCAACTTTGCCTTATTCCCTTCTGAGGTGCTAGGTACATTTATACTGCCCAAAACCTATATGACATGTTACTTACTGCCTGACTCCTGACAAGTTTGCACTGGTGACCTCTGAGCCTAGGCGATATCTGCTTTTCTTGAAATAATCCAGACCACCAATAAATGCAACCAGAGATTAAAGTAATATCCAAATACCTAAGCTTTCTTATTGTCATCTCCTTGTTGGTCTCCTTCAGTAACTCCAGTGTTCTGCAATAATACTAGCAGAAATTCACCATTTTCAATGATACTTTAAATTAGTATAATTTTTTTAAAAAGTAACTTTATAATAAGAAACAAGAGGCTTTCCAATATTTTCATAATCTTTAACCCAGAAATTCAACATCTAGGACTTTGTTCTTGCAAGTATCAGGAGAGGTGCATAAATATATAAATACAGTGCTATTCCTCAACAAGCAAGAGTAGGAATTGAAAACAACAGAAGTATCCAAAATGTGGTATATGTTAAACAGTTATGACAGACTCTTATTGTCTTAGTGTGTTAGGGCTGCTAAGAAAAAATGTCATAAACCGGGTGGCTTATAAACAACATAAATTTATTTCTCATGGTTCTGGAGACTGGGAAGGCCAGGATCAAGGCATCAACAGATTTCATGTCTGGTGAGGGCCTGTTTCCTGGTTCATAGACGGCACATTCACCCTGTGTCCTAAAATGGTGAAAGAGGCAAACTCCCTCAGGCCTTTTATATATATACAGGCTCTAATCCTACTTATGAGGGCTCCGCTCTCATGACCTAATTGTTCCTCAAAAGGCCCCACCTCCTAATACCATTGCCTTGAGGGTGAGGATTTCAACATATAAATTTTGCGGGTATACAGACATTCAAACCATAGCTCTGGGCTAAGATAGGATTTATTTTTCTATTCTTGAATGGTTTGTCTAAGATAGGCATTATCTCTTGATATTTGGTACAACACAGCAGTGAAAATGTGAGGAGTTTTTGTGTTTGTATTTGGTTTTGTTTATGTTTTTGAAGTTAGTTTTCTTGTTTTTGTGGGTAGATTTTTTTGTGTGTGTAGCTAGATTTGTTAATGTAAATTTTTTATTTTGTGATAGTTGTAGATTCATCTGTACTTGTAAGAAATAATACAAAAAGATACCATGTACTCAGTTTCCTCAGTGGTAACATCTTGCAAACTATAGTACAATATCACAACCAGGATATTGACATGGATACAATTAAGACACAAAACATTTCTATCATGGCAAGGATCCCTCATGTTTCTCCTTTATAGCCATACCCACTTCACTCTGATACCACAGGCTCTTTAATACCTGACATCCGCTAGCCTTTTTTTCATTTCCACAATTTCGTCATTTCAAGATTGTTATATAAGTGGATTCATGTAGTATATAAATTAAGAGGATTGGCTTTTTCACTCAATATACTGCTCTTGAAATTTTCCATGTTGTTGTAAGTATGATGTGTTCCTTTCTTTTCTTTTCCTTTCTTTTTTTTTTTTTTTTTTTTTGAGACGGAGTCTCGCTCTGTCACCCAGGCTGGAGTGCAGTGGTGCCATCTTGGCTCACTGCAACCTCTGCCTCCCGGGTTCAGGCCATTCTCCTGCCTCAGCCTCCCAAGTAGTTGGGACTACAGGAGCCTGCCACCATGCCCGGCTAATTTTGTTTTTGTATTTTTAGTACAGACGGAGTTTTACTGTGTTAGCCAGGATGGTCCCAATCTCCTGACCTCATGATCCGCCTGCCTCGGCCTCCCGAAGTGCTGGGATTACAGGCATGAGCCACCACCTCCGGCTCCATCATATGTTCCTTTCTATTGCTGAGTAGTATCCCATGATATGGATGTACCCTGGTTTAACTGTTGAAGGATATCTGGGTTGTTTCCAGTTTGGGGCTATTATGAACAAAACTACTATAAACATTCATTTACAGGTTGTGTGAATACAAAGTTTCATTAATCTGGGATTAATGCTCAGGAGTGCAATTATTGGGTCAATATGTTAGTTGTATATTCAGATTTTTTTAAGGAATTGCCAAATTGTTTGCCAGAGCAACTATATCATTTTATATTTCAATCAGCAATATAGAAGTTACCCAGTTTCTACACATCTCTGCAAGTATTTAGTACTGTCACTATTCTTTGTTTTATCTATTCTGATGGATATGTAGTGATATCTCATTCTGGTTTTAATTTGCATTTTTCTTATAGATAATAATGCTGAACATATATTCATATGCTTATTTGCAATTTGAATGTTCTCTTGGATAAATATTTCTTCATAGAATTTGCCCATTTTTCTAATTAGATTTCTTTACCATTAACTTTTTAAAGTTCTTTATTCCAGATATAAGTCCTTTGCAGAATATGTATGTGGTTTTAAAATATTCTTGTCCACCTGTAACTTGTCATTCTGTTCTATTAACAGGTTCTTTTGCAGAGCAAACATTTTTATTTAATGAAACCAAATTTATCAGTTTTTTCTTTAATGATTGGTGCTTTTGGTGTCAAGTCTAAGAACTCACAGCCTAGCCATATATCTCAAATATTTTTCTCACATTTTTTCCCTCAAAATTGTATAGTGCTACAATTTACATTTGTCTGTACTCTATTTTGAATTAATGTTTGTATAAGCAAGTGAGAGTTATGTTGCAGTTCATTTTTTTACCTATGTATTTCCAATATATATTGTATTGTATAATAAGGAATTTGGCTAGCTTTTGCCCCTGGTTTCTGAAAGGTACTCTCTAAACATTCGGAATTTTCAGAATGATAAGAGTCTGTTATTCATGGTGGGCCCTAATAGTTTATGCTAGTAAGGTGACTCGTGGGCTCCTAGATAGTTTCAGAATGAAAACTGATCATGCTGGAAATACCAATCTGCAATTAGGGAATTGAGGCTTTGAGCGATGTGATACTAGTCTGTCCTTTCAAACTCCAAGGAAGGAGGGGGACTGGAGATTGACTTCAATCATGTGGTCAATGATCAATCAATCATGAATCAATTGATTCATCAATCAATTATTGAGGAAAAGCTCTAGACACCCAAAGCTCCATGAGCACCGTGGTTGGTGATACACATCCATGTGCCAGGAGGAGTGACATCCCAAGGGCACTGAAGCTTCACATATGGGACTCTCCTAGACCTTGCCCTATTTGTCTCTTCATTTGACTTGGCCTGATTTATATCCTTTAGAATAAAACTCTAATAAAAATATTGCACTTGCCTGAGTTCTGTGATTTGTTCTAGCAAATTACCAAACCTGAGGAGTTAATGGGAACCCCTGAATGGATTTGCAGCCATTTGGTCAGAATTGCAGGTAGCCTAGGAGCCCTGGATTTTGTTGCTGATATCTGAAGTGAGGGGAGTTTTGTGGAGGACTGTGACACTATCTCTTTGATTTGACCTAAATTTGGATAGTGTCAGGATTGCATTGCAAATTGCTATGGCACCATTTTTTGAAAAAAGTATCTTTTCTCATTGAATAGCTTTTGCACTTTTGTCAAAAATAAGTTGAGCATATTTATATAGGTCTAGTTTTGGATTCTCTGTTCCATTGCATTGATTCATGTGTTTCTTCCTTCACCAATACCACACAATCTTATTTTCTATAGCTATATAAGCATTGAAATACTCCCACTTTATTCTATTTTTCAAAATTGCTTTAGCTAATTCATTTGCCTTTCCAAAATAATTTTAGAATAATCTTGTCTATATTTACACAAAAAAATCTTGCTGGGATTTTTATAAGAATTGCATTAAACATAAATATCAATTTGGGGAGAATTGACATCATTACAGTGTGGAGTCTTCCAATCCATAAACATGGTATAGCTCTCCATTTATTTATATCTTTACTTATTTTTTTCATCAGTGTTATCTAGTTTTCAGCATACAGTCCTAAATATATTTTGTTAGTTTTAGTTTTATACCTATTTCATTTTTTGAGTAATTGTAAGTGGTATTATATTTTAAATTTTGGTGTTCACATGTTCATTGCAAGTAGTAAAAATATAATTTATTTTTGTATGCTATCTTACATCATTTGCTGAACTTGCTGAATTCAGGGTTTTGTTGTTGTTTTGTTTTTGTTTTTATGAATTGTTTTTCTAGTGATTTTCTAGATTCCTTGGGATTTTCTACATGATTTTAATTACATCATCTGAAAATAGGAACTATTTTATATCTTCCTTTCTAATCTGTGTGCCTTTTATTTCCTTTTCTTGCCTTAATGCACAGAAATTCTACCACTACGTTGAATAATAGTAACGGGAGGGGACATCCTTGCTTGATTGTCTACCTTTGGAGGAAAGAGTCTTTCACTATTAAATACAATGTTAGCTTCAGGTTTTTCGTAGATACTCTTTATCAAGTTGAAAAAGTTCCCCTCTAGTTCTAACTTCCTGAGAGTTTTTATCATGAATGGATGTTGGCTTTGGTCAAATGGTTTTTCTGCATGTGTTGATATGGTTACAGTAGTTTTCTTCTTTTAGTTTCTGAACATGAATTACATTGATTAATTTTTTAATGTTAAACCAGTTTTGCATCCCCTCAACAAACTCCTCTTGGTCAAGGTTATCATTTTTAGATATTGCTAAATCCCATTTGCCAGTATTTCTTGAGAATTTTTACTTGTATATCTTTTGAGATATATTGGCCTATAATTTCTTTTAATGTACTATGTTTGGTTTGATGTCAGGGTAATTCTAGCTTCCTGAAATGAATTGAGAATTGTTTCTTCCTCCTCTGTTTTCTGGAAGAAATTGTAAATGGTTGTTACTGATTCTTTAAAGTTTAGAAGAATTCTCTAGTCTGGAGAACTCCAATCTGGGCTGGGAGATTTCTTTCAAGAGAGTATTTTAATAACAAATTTAATTTCCTTAGTATTTACAGTGCTATTCAAATTATCTATTTCAAATTGAATGAATTGTGGTAGCTTATGATTTTTGAAGAATTAGTCATTTTATCTAAATTGTCAAATTTATGTATGTAGAGTTGTTTTTGGTACTCTCTTATTAACCTTTTAATGTCTTCAGTATCTGTAGTGATACTCCCTATTTCTTTTCTGATATTGGCATTTTGTGTCTTCTTTCTTTTTCACTCTTACAAGAGTTTTGTCAGTTTTATCAATCTTTTTAAATAGCAAGACTTTTTTATTTCATTGATATTCCCTGTTGTTTTTCTATTTTCAATGTCATTGATTTCTGCTCTTCATTTTATTCTTTTCCATCTGTTTGGGGTTCATTTTGCTCTTGTTTTTCTTGAGTCTTGAGGTGAAAATTCAGTTCATTGGTTTGAAACATTTTTCCTTTTCTAATGAATGCATTGCTGGCTGTTTTTATTTGGGTTTATGTTATTGTTGTTTTCTTTTTCCTGTCTTCCTGTGGATTGTTTATACATTTTATTAGATTCCATTCTGATTCATTTATAGTGTTTTGGGGTGTGTATCTTTGCATTGGGTTTTTTAGTGGTTATTGTAGGTATTGGTAGATAGATATAGAGATACATATAGATAAGTTATACATAATCACAGACCACTAGTGTCCTCATTTTATCAGACTGAGTGAAGTGTAGAAATCTTACTTCCCTCTACATCTCTTTATTCTGTTTAATAATATAATTGTATTATATATTTCCTCTATATATTTAGAACCACACACTATAGTTTTATTATAATTTTTGCTTCAATAATCAATTTAGAAAGCCCAAGAGGAAAATTATAGTCTATTGTGTTGATCAATATTTTTGCTTACAGTGTTTTTTTGCTTTTTCTGATGTTCCAAGTCTGCTTCCTTAGCACCAAATCTTGGATATATGAAGTAAAAATAAAACATGAAGAACTCACCACTTTGTCTTGACTTTGGTCCCAAAGTCTCTAGCTGACTTGCCCTCTTTTCTCTACCTTTAAGAGTGTTTTGTTTATTTGATGTGTAATGTCCAGGATCTTTAGTTGTACTTAGCCCGAGAAAAAAGGAAAAGTATATCTCCTTTTTCCTCCCAGAAGCTGAATTCCTCTATTCATATTTTTAACAACCATTATAATTGTATTAACAGTGCTGATATAACTATTCAGGTTATAGGTGGTAAACAGCATAAAGTCTAGAGTCAAATTAGGTCCAAATGTCAAATATGCTACTTGATTGCCTATCAGAATTAATCTTGGGTTAGTTTCTTAAGCTTTCTACCTCAATTGTATAATGTAAAGAAAATGACAATTTTAGGATCTACAACATAAGATTAGTGTGAGGGTCTTGAATGTAAACTCTTAGAAAATAGGCTGGATATAGGAAGTGCCCAGTAAATTTTACTATTATTTTAGCTATTCTTACAATTATTAATTTAATGAAATTCATTTATTGCATATTATATGATCAGTTTTTATAAGTGTAACATTTTTGCTTAGGAAAAAAATTGTGCTTTCTGATTGTTGGATCCATGGTTCTGTGTATGTCTACTGTATTACACTTGTTAGTTTTGTTGCTTAAATCTGTTTCATAATTTTGTTCTGTTAATTTAATGGTTACAGACAGAAACATGTTAAATTTTCCCATTATGCTAGTGATTTGCTTTTCGTAATTATTTTAGTTTTTATTTATAAGTTTTACAACTATATTACTGTATGAACAGTACAAAACAGTTTAAAATTATGCATTGGCTATGTTTCCCCTAATATAACTTTTTGCCTTAAAGCAATTCACTACCACCTCTCCATTGAAAATGACTGGTATAGTTTTGTATCCTTTTTTTCACTTAGATTTTTAGATATATAACATAAACAGTTTCTGGGAAACATTATTTTAACAACTATGTCAATTTTCATTGTTCAGATTTACCATATTATTTGAAATTCCCCAATTGCTAAACATTAGTGTCATTTGTATTTTTTATCATGTATTTTATTATATATCATGCTGCTATTTTAATATTACTTGTAAATGATATGGCTCAGAGGCCAAGAAAACTTTTCTCTAAAAAGACAGATAGGAAATATTATAGGCTTTATAGGCTACATGGTCTCTGTTGAAGCTGTCCAATTCTACCATTGTAGCACAAAAGCTGCAGGGGAAATTCATGAATGAGTGAGCATGACTATGTTAAAATAAAATGTTATTTATAAATACACACAATGAGTCAGATTTTTCCCATAGGCTAATGATTATGACTCCTGATACACCTGTCTACTAAGTCATCTAAACATAATTAAAACGAAATATATAGTGCAGCAAAATTTAAATTCAAACTATATTAATATCAGTACATTCTTTGATACTTTACATTTTTCCCACAGTTATTGACTATTTGAATTCTTTATTCAATTTTACATATAACATACTGATACAGTCTGGCTCTGTGTCCCTACCCAAATCTCATCTTGAATTGTAATCCCCACATATTGAGGGGAGGGAGACACTTGGATCATGGGGGCGGTTTAACCATGCTGTTCTCTGATAGTGAGTGAGTTCTCATGAGATATGATGGTTTTGCAAGTGTTTGACAGTTCCTCTTTCACAAACTCTCTCTCCTGCTGCCTTGTGAAGAAGGTACCTGCTTCCCCTTCCACCATGATTGTAAGTTTCCTGAGGCCTTCCCAGCCATGTGGAACTGTGAGTCAATTAAACCTCTTTCCTTTATAAATTACTCAGTCTCAGGGAAGTTCTTTATAGCAGTGTGAAAATGGACTAATACACATACATTTGGGTTATGTTTTTTGGTCCACTCTGAAAAATCTGGCTTTTAATTGGCACATTTAGGATACTGATGTTCAAAGCAATTCTTGATGTAGTTGGATTAATACGTATCATATTTTTTACTGTTTTCTATTTGCTTCCCTTGTTCTTTGTTTCTGTTTATGTCCACTGCTCTTTTTCTGCTTCCTGAGGTTTCAGTTGAGCATTTTGTGATTCCATTTTTTCTTCTTTTTATCTATCAGTTATACTTTATCTTTTTAGTGGTTGCCCTAGAGTTTGCAATACATTTACAACTAACCAATGTTCACATTAAATATAACACTATACCTCTTAATAGGTAGCGTAAGTAGCTGTTAATAAAAAATAATTCTAATTCCTCCCTCCCATCCCTCATATCTTTGTTGTCCATCTATTTGACTTGTATATAGGCATTCATAAGCAGCACACACACACACACATATACACACACACACAAGACATATATATGGGCATACATCAGCACATACTTGTTATGTATGTGCTGAAATAATAAGAAATAACATTTCTTGTTATTATTTCAAGAAAATTGTTATCTGCCAGATCAATTAAAAATAAGAAAAATCAAATATTTTGTTTTACCATCATTTATTCCTTTTCCAATGCTCATTCTTTGTTTATATAGATCTGAGTTTTTTTATTGATATCACTTTCCTTCCCTCTGAAGAACTTTAACCATTTTATAAGACATGTCTACTGGCAACAAAATCCCTCAATTTTTGTTTGTCTGAGAAAGTCTTCATTTCTCTCTCACTTTGAAAAATAAAATTTCAGGGTACAAAATTCTAGGATGGTGGGTTTTTTTGCTCAATGCTTTAAATATTTCATTCTACTTTCTTCTTGCTTGCATGGTTTCTGGGAAGTTGGATGTAATACCTACCTTTGCTCCTCTATAGGTAAAGTGTTTATTTCCTCTGGCTTTTTTTCTTCAGGATTTTCTTTATCTTTGATTTTGTGTAGTTTGAAAATGGTATGTCTAGATGTTGTCTTTTTGGCATTTATCCTGCCTGGTGTTCTCTGAGCCTCCTAGATTTGTGGTTTCATGTCTGACATTAATTTGGAGAATTTTTCAGTCAGTATTACTTCAAATATTTCTTCTGTTCCTGTCTCTCTTTCTTATCCTGCTGCTATTCCCATTATGCATATATTATTCCTTTTACAGTTGCCCTACAGCCCTTGGCTATTCTATTCTGGCTTTTTCAGTCTGTGTTCTCTTGCCTTTTCAGTTTTGAAGGTTGTTATCGATACATCCCCAAGTTCAGAGAGTCTTTCCTCAACTCTGGGCAATCATGCTGCTAATAAGTCCATCAAAGGCATTCTTCATTTCTGTTACATGATTTTGATCTCTAGAATTTCTTCTTGGTGCTTTCTTAGAATTTCTTCTCCTTACATTGCCCATCTGTTTTTGCATGCTGTCTACTTTATCCATTAGAGCCCTAGCATATTAATCATAGTTATTTTAAATTCCTGGTTAGACAGTTTCAACATCCCTGCCACATATGGTTCTCATGCTTGCTCTGTCTCACAAAAAAACTGTGTTTTTTGTCTTTTAGTATGTCTTGTATTTTTTCCTTTTAGTTGTACATGATGTACCAGATAAAAGGAACTGCTGCAAATAGGTCTTTAGTAATGTGGAGGCACGGTGGGGCAGGGGGGAATACCTATAGTTCTGTGACTGGGTCTCAGTCTTTAGTGAGCTTGTGCCTCTGAACTGTGAAAATCACAAGTGTTTTTCAATTTTTCTCTGACCTGTTAGGTGAAACAGAAAGAATACAATGTGTTAACATTGGGTATTTTTCTTTCCCCAGATCAGTTAGGATCTGATAATACACCAGCAGATTAGGTCCTGGTTAACTAGTTTCTCCTGAGGGTAAGCCTTGAAAAAAACAAACAAACAAACAAACAAAAACAAACAAAGGAAGGAAAAGAAAGAAAAAAGAAACGAAAAGAAAAAAGACAACAGAGTGCTCTGGTGTGTTTCAAAATAGATCCTCCTCTTGCTTAAAGCATGAGAGGATGTTTCTCCAATATTTTCCTATGAGAACCTGATTGATCTCCTGGTTGAGATAAAACTCACAAAACTGTACGGGCTCCTCTGTGGCTGAGTCCAGCGCAGTTTTTAATTCTCAGACTTTTCCACACTGAGCCTCCAGCAATTTGTCAATTCCAATTCAGATATTCCTACCACAGCACTGGTTCCTGCTGGTTTCCACTCATGAGGCTCTGCACCTGGAAGCCATGACTCCCTGTATTTGCCTGTCTGTCTCTCCAATCTTGTGGGCAGTAGTTTGCCCTGTGTAGTTACCTCTCTTACAGATCCAAGAGGAGTGTTTATTTCTCAATCTGTTCAGCTTTTTACTGTTGTTAGGACAGCATGGGAACTTAAGCTCCTTGCATGCATTGGTGGAAACCAGAAGTCCATTTTATTCAATTTTGATAATTTATATCACATATATTTTTCAAAAATCATGTATTATATTGCAATTTAAATTTATTAGCATAAGAGTATACATATAGTTATTTGTTTTTAATTTTCTCCATCGCTTCAAATTCTTCACCTTCAGTTAAAAGTGCTCTTGTGTTTTCCTTGTGTGTTTAATGCAAGAAAAAGTTTTGAGCCAGGTCACATTGAAGCTCTATAATATTATTTTGAATTGATGTATATGATTTCTCTTTCAGAACAGTATTGTAAGGGAAGTTAAGATTACAGACCATCTGTCTCAGATTGAAATCTTACTTGTGCCACTTCCAGTCTTTGTGACCATGGGTGGTCATTAACTCTCCAAGAATCCCCTTTCCTCCTCTCGGATAGATATGATAAAATTTACCAGATAGTGTTGCAGTAAGGGTGAACACTGATATATAAAATAACAGCTATAAAATTATAAGATAATAAGTGCATGCAGGCAATTAGTACAGTCTCTGCCTTCTAGGAGGTACTTCTAAATGTTACTTTTTGGCTACTTCAGAATATAAGAAAGGACTATATTATAATGATATTCTTTATATTTTCAAATTTATTAATAAAATATTTTAGTTTATGTTTTCAGTGGATTTGTCTTGAATATTATATAATATGTAATTATTCATATTAATTACTAAGGAGGTTTTTTGATAAAGTAATTTCTCAAAAAGAACGCAAGCCAAAGTAAAGAAATTCATCAATAATAATAAAATAAATAAATAAATAAATAAAAGAAATTCATCATGTTCACTTTATTAAGTGGATATTCATTTTCTTATGTGTCCTCTCTGTTCATATTTGACCATTATGCTCTCATTATCTTGACACATCCCATATTTAATCTCTGTTTTTTCATGCTTTCTCCTCTCTTGCGATTGCCCATAGATCCATGCTTTATCAGGTCACATGCATAAGAATTTTCAATATTTAAACACCAAAAAAATTTGGAAATTTTAGGCTTGATGATAAGTGATTAAAATGTTTAAATACTTTCATTAAGCAAGGGGGTTCAGCTATATTAAAGAGGCCTAAAAACACTTGATCCTAATATTTTGTTTTTCAGTCTAGGTCTTGCCCTGTGACCTAACTGGCTAGAAACTGAAACTGATCAGAAACATGTCATGTGCATTTGGGCAACTCTTTGCAGGAGCAGAAGTTAATCTTAAGCAAGTGTGCTACCCACAACTGCCAAAACTTGTCCTTAAAATAATGTTTTTCCATTTACTAAGTTATATTCAGTATATGGATTTGTCCATCATATAAAATCCTCTTTCTTCTTTTAGGTAAATGAATGAAAAAAATAATATTTAGACCAAAACATTGTTAAGTAGCTATGCAACACATCTCTTAATTCTCTGTCAATTAATGTTAAACCAATGCTCTTACCTTGAATATCTGCTTTATGTCTTTCTCGTTTTCTCTATAACATCATTCAACCTGTAGCCCGTGTTTTTTCTTATTTATTTATTTATTCATTAATTTATTTATACCTATGTTTTAAGTTCCTACTATTTGCCAGAGATTTTTTTTCAGGTGCTGGAACTACAACAGTGAACACAACAAACAAAAAAATCTCTATAGATTATGTAGAACGTTTATGTTAGTGGGGAAAATAGAAGGTAAATAAAGTGTGACAAGAATGGAAGAGCAAAGCATGCAAGGAGAATGGATAGTTGGGGAGCACAAACTGTAAACTTTTTACTGAAGTGTAGCATACACACAGAAAAGTGCACCAATTATAAGTGTGCAGCCCGATGAATTTTCACAATGTGAGCACACTTAGGTAACCATCAACAGGATTAAGAAGCAGAACATCAGGAGAGTTTCAGTAGCCCTTCATGCCCCATTCCAGGCATTTCCTCCCACAACACACCTCCCCACCCCTACCTGCCGCTGAGGGTAACACTATCCTGTGTTCATTCCGAAGCCCTGCCACACTGGCAAGAACTGCATGGTATGACTTCTGGTAGGATGAGAACATTCTATTTGAGACCCAAGAGGAGATCAGATTTCCTCATTTCATGACTGCTATAGTGCTTTTCTCATTATATAACAATACGAAAATCCCCATCACCCAGCCTCTTAAGCTCTTGAGACTTAACCATTTCATAGCCACTATAAAGACACAGTTTTAACTAACTGCCAAAGTATATCATGTAATCACAAAAGGATCCAATGAAGTAGGGACTATTTATAATTATTCCACATCTAGAATTGATGAAAGTGAGGATAAGTTATTGAGCAAAAGTCCGGGATTAATAAATGGCTGAGTCAGGATTATAACCCAAATAAGTCTGATTCTAAAGCATAATTTTTTTTCTTTTTCTTTTTAATTTAATTATATTTTATTTTAAGTTCTGGGATACATGTGCAAGACATGCAGGTGTGTTACATAGGTAAATGTATGCCATGATAGTTTGCTGCACCTATCAACCCATCACCTAGGTATTAAGCCCCACATTAAAGCATAAATTCTTAATGACAAGTCTGTTCTCCCACTCTGCACCAGATTTCAATAACTGTGATATTATTGAAACACTCTCTTCTATTTTGCCTCAAATGTTTCACATTCAGCAATTCTTTGTGAAAATTGCATTCATCATTTGGTACTTTTGGAAGTTAAATGTAGAAGAAAAGATAAAGAAGAAGGCTGTTAGAAATGATGTGTCCAATAAAAACAAGTACTCTATAAATCTTCACGCAGACCCTTCCACCTTAGATGCTGTATTATATCCTTGGCATTTAACTATTTAAAATCATGAAAATTTCCTCTTGGCTATGATTGGATTCACAAATAACCATTTCCTGAAAAATTAATATATTATACCTTCTGAAATATTTTTAACTTTTTAAATCAATAACATTTACCTGGAATTGGGTCATTAAGTTGGCACGGGATATTTTATTTATATTTAAAGGCTTAAAATCAAAATCCTTTTAAAATGTGACCATCCCTTAATCAATGAAGGTAGAATTTCCAAAGAATAGATTTTAACTATCATTAGGCTTAAAGCAGAAACAGTGTTCTCTAATAAATAAATTCACATCAAGAAAGATTAAGATTTCACCTTTTTAGCTTTTTACCTGATATTGTGCTTCTAGGAGACAAAACACATAGTTACTTTAACAAAAAAAATTTGTCCCCATAGTTCAAGTATAGAGTAACAGGTTGATGATGAAATAGAATTTTTTTCTGCAGGATCAAACTCTCATATTATTCCTGATATATTAATACATAGGACTCTGTGCCTTTGATTTAAACAGTCTTTAAGCAAGAAGAAAAGCTTATTAAAATTAATTTTTCCCTTAGGAATTATTCTGGATTTTCACACACACTACTACACAAGTGAAATGGCTTTTTAAAACTCGTGCTTTTTGTCATCCTAATTGTTTTACACATCTTGGCAACTTTTCACACCCTGCATAAAACAGGGGTTCATTAGGAGTCATTAAAAGAAAATATTTTTCTTGGAAATACATTAAAGCATTTGCACATTATTTTATGCCATTTTCAGAAAAGAGATGTAAATTGTGACTAAGCACGAAGCAAAAAGGGTCACTTAACAATAATGCAGGAAACAGCCTCTCATCGACAGCACTTCAGAAATGAGAAATTGATGGGATTTGGAAATTGAATCATCATTCCCTTACAATAAATGTTTAACATTGTATTTTTATTTTTTTAGCTATTAAGTGATTAGGCAATGTTTTTATTTATTTTAGAAAAAGAAAATACACATAAGGAAAACAAATAATAAAATCAAAATCAAAGATGAAGACTGTATTAATAGTTTACTCTTACCAAATGATTTCTTGAAAGAAGACAGATATGGATAGGGCAGGGATGGGAGTGGAAGGAAGTTAAGGTAATTTAGCACAAGTATGCAGTTCGGTGGTGACTTGTTGTTGAAAAAAGATAAAACATAGTTATGTATTTTGGTATTACCCATGTGTAAATCATACAAATGGATGTATCTGATTTTACAGCTACTTTATGGAGAGTCCGAAGTAGTACTATTAGATCCCTAAGAACAGCAACAACAAAATAATTAAATCATTGTCATTCAAATGAAGCACCAATAGGAACAGCACATAAAATTCATTCCCTAAGTTTATTTCTCAGAGCAACCTGCTTTACTGAGTCATATACAATTATACGTGTGCTTAGGACTTAAATCAATCGTTAGAACCCTGTACTAGTGACATTTACACTCTGACCACCCCTATATGATTTCCATAATAAGCTAGGCAATAAATCAGATCATCAAATGAATTGTCTGAGCCAAACACATAAGGCAGCCAATGCTGACTTTTGATCATATGACAAGGGAAGGGTCATCTTAACCACTGTAACAGGGATTACTTTAA